>NC_045543.1:91245345-91592845 GCF_009769535.1 Thamnophis elegans
GGCAGGCATTATCCCTCATAAAGCAGGCTCATGACTTAAGTTTCCTCATGGACTCACTCTTAACCTTTTGTTGAGCAGGTAGAAATCATGACCAACTCTATGGACTTATACCTAGAATGTGAGGATCTTTCTATGGCACAGGTAGTCCTCAGGTTATAATTGAGCCCAAAATATATGTTGCTAAGTAAAAACTTCGTTTATTAAATTTGTCCCACTTTTCTTGCCACAGTTGTTAAGTGAATGCAGTTAAGTTAGTAACCTGGTTGTTAAGTGAATCTGGCTTCCCCGTTGATTTTGCTTCTCAAGGTCACAAAAGGTGATCCCATGATCCCGGGATACTGAAATCTGCATAAGTATGAACCACTTGCCCAGCATCTGAATTTTGATCTAGTGACCATGGGGATGCTGCAACAGGTGTAAGTGTGAAAATGGTCATAAGTCCCTTTTTCAGTGCTGTTGTGACGTTGAACAGTCATTAAATGAACTTGTAAGTCAAGGACTACTTTTAATTCATGCCATTATCATTTTTTACCCATACAGACCCCCACAGTAAAGAGGAGTGACTGTGTGCGTGTGTGGGGGGGAGGAGTGTTCTGCATCTGAGATTTATCATCTTAGGTCTTGGATTTGGAACCCAGTGAAAGAAAATACACAGCATCATTTAATAGTGCAGGGTTGAGATGTACAATTGGGTACCATCTGCATGCTAATTATCCAGTGGTGACAGATGTTCTCACACAGTGGCATTTATGTTAATCAGGGGTGTCAAACTCAATTTCATTGAAGGGCACATCACGGTTGTATTTGACCTTGGTGGGATGGGGTGGGTGTGGGCATGGTCAGCTTGAGATCACTTGTGTTGGAGGTGCCTGTGGCGGCCCGAGGGCATGCGGCCTCCCTGAGCTCCATTTTTGCTGGCAGAGGGCTGCAGGAGGCCGTTGCAGCCCCAAAACAGCCTGTGTGTGGCCCTCCCATTTTTGCTGGCAGAAGCACCATAGGCTGTTCCTTCACTGTTTCCAGGGCAGTCCTGCAGGCCAGATCTAAGCACTCCAGTCCCTAGGTCTTGAGTTTGAAACCCCTGATATAAATATTAAAACGGAGCAGATAGATCTCTCAGTCCTTATTATCACCAACCTGGACCAGCCTCAAAGAAAGAAGTACCCACAGAAAACTCTGCCATTCCAAACCCAACTCCTGGGGCTGACCCAAAAGGATACCATGGTCAATGGTATTGTAGGCCATTGAGAGATCTAAAAGAGCCAAGATGGATGTACTACCCCATCCTATTCCTAACAGAAATAATCGAAAAGGGATCAAAAATGATTCTGTCCTATATTTAGGCCTGAAGCCCAACTGGAAGTGGTCTAAATAATCTCTTTCTTCCTGGAACTAAGCACTGATTACCTCATAAATGCTGGATAATGCAGTTTCTAGTGACTGACATCACAATAACAAAGTAATTTCTTTCCTTCACTACCCATAATACTAGAAGAGAAACTATATATATACATAGTTTATACATAGTCTATATATACATCCTGTTTCCCTGAAAATAAGATCTCCCCAGATAATAAGCCCTCCCCAAGAATATTGCAACACAGCAGCAGCCATGAGGTGACCATGCTCGCCGCCACCTATACCTCAACAATAGTAAGACCTCCCTGAAAAAAAGGCCAAGCGCTTATTTCAGGGATCAAAAGAAAATAAGATCCTGTCTTATTTTTGGTGAAACATGGTAATGCAACCCTTAAAAGAAAGCATTCATTCATTCACTCATGTTTATGTGGCCACATATATCATAGACAAGTGCGTCGGAGCCATACAACAAAGCTACAAATATATATATTTGTGTATGTGTGTGTGTGTATGTATATATATGTGTATGTATGTGTGCGTGTGTGTGTGTATATATATATACACACACACATACATATATACATACATACACATATATATATAAACTTTCAAATTATAAAAAGCACAATAAAATGAATAGTGATCTAAGTGACTAGTCAACTTATATAATCATTACCAATTATAATACTTCAGTCAACCTGTTTGCAGAAATACATTAGCTATCATTTCAATATTCCTGCTATTTGCATCCCTCTCTACCCTATTTAGTGAGCAGAAAGGAACAACTAATTTCAACGAAGACAAATTTTGAATGGGGAAAAAACTAAATTGTAATGCAAACAATATTTTCCATTTTCATGAACTAGAAGTGCCAGATCTTCAAATGAAGAAAACTATACTAGATATTAGTATAGTTTTCTGAATTTGAAACAGATAGTTTCAAGTGTTTTTTTGAATCAATGTAAAGTATATAACATCAGTTATATTAATTTGGAACAATATTCCCTAATCCAGTATTTTATTGTTGCATTACATTATAATTCCATTCATCCCATCAGTACAGAAAGAGTCATTACCTTGACAGGATAGTTGTTTTATTGTTTCCATCCTGCTGGGCTTGTGCCTGCAGGCTTTGAATACAGTACTTTGCTTATTATCTGATTTTAACATTTAGCTTCCATGAGATGTTTCATGCTAGGCACAAATCTTGATGTAGAACTTTCTCAGTTTTTTCCTTCCTTTGTAGCCTTTTATTTTTTCCAATCTAATAATGTTGGGAAGAAATTATATAGAGGAATTTTGGAATCTGGCTATCCAGTAGAATAATTATCTAAAAACTGAATAAGAGGAGACAACTCTCCCCCGACCAACTGAGATAGCTGAGTAATGACTTGCAGAAATGTACATACAACAGATTGTTTTTTCACACAAAAGATAATCCAGACACCTTCTACGTGGCCACTGCTGGTAAAAGGATTAGAAATAATTGAAAAAGTTAGGCTCTGCAGGCTTTTCCTGACTTGCTTCTTCTTTTCAGACCAATAGAACAATGGGAAAAAATTGTGTAATGGAATATAGGATAACTATATATAAAAAAAAACGGGTCCAAATTGTTGTGGGAAAAACTGCAAAAGAAAAATCAGACCGGAGATAAGACCAGATCTAGCCAGGTGTTGAGAAGGGGGGGAAAAAACCTTAGTGGACCCCTGTGCTACCAACTGCTTTCTTAAATTCACCTTTCTGCCCTTCCAGAGTAGAACTATTTTTAAATAATTGGGAAGAATTCTAGAAGCCAGGCTCTGTGGGCTTCCTTAACTGGCTTACTAGATTCCAGAGCTGCTTGTGGCCAATTAGAGCAATGATGGTGACAAATGATACAGATTTATGCTCAGTTGAAAAATAATCCTGGCTATGTAACCTTAGAGAGAGAGAAAGATATAAATGTACTTGTAGCTGCTGTAAGAAGATTGGAAACCACTCTTTTTCTTTTATTGCTTTTTCTTTTAGCTTATTTTTTATTTTTCTCTTCAATTCACAATTTGCATTGGTTTTATTTTGCTGAAAATATATTTAATAAAAAAATATTTTAGACAAGAAAGAAAAAAATCCAGGCTACAAGTGAAGGACATATCCCTTAAACATTTTTTTAAGTTGTCAATAACTTTAAATTTGCTGCAGAAGTTACCAGTTTGTGTATTTGTTATGGTATTTCCATGCTGCTCTATTTCAAAACTTCTCCAAGGCATTCTGCTAAAATGCCTGGACATCTTTAGGTGAGAGACCACTGCTGCTAATACTGAGTAATTTCAGTAGGATGACTCTTGAGGTAATTGCCCTGCAATTGTTAATGCCATTAATATCTAAGTTGTTAAACTGGTATAGCTGAATAGTCTGTTTTAATCATTACTAGCTCTTTTAAAATGGGAAGAAATATTATTTTCGAAATCCCACTTTTGATAAATTGGCAACTTTCTATCTCCATTCTGTTATGTAAGAAATTTGGGGGAATGGTTACTTAATTGCTTTAAAAACACTCTACTTAGAGAGTCTCAATGTGAATTAATGTGTAAATTACATTTAGATTTTGGATTTAGGTGTAGATTCTTCTCCCCTTCCCCATCTTGAAATAATCCCCATTTCCTTCTAATTTCTCTGATGTCATTGAACCAGAGAAAAATCTTGCATATGGATTTAGGCAACATAACCTTTTGGTTATATTGTCTAAATCCATAAAAGTATTCTGCTGTATTATAATTATCCAAGTTTATGAGAAACTCTTAGTTGAGAAAAGATGCCTTAGGACATGGGTGTCAAACACGCGACAACATGCCAACATATGATGTTGCAACTTTTTTCCCTTTGCTAAATGGGGTGGGCTTGGCCAGCATGTGATGCATCCGGCCCACAGGCCACGAGTTTGACACCCCTGCCTTAGGATATCTGAAAAGGAAGATGATTAACAATATTGTTTTTGTTGTAGTTAACACTTGTAAAAAAAAATGGGTGAATGAAGAGAAGATCTTTAAAAATTGGCAGAGCACACTTCTATTAAAATTCTAGCTTGAAGAACTAGAGTACGGTATACTGTACATTTCCTAAATGCATGGTAGATGAAGATAAAAAGTAGACATATTTTTTTTTGTGACCCCCACCTTCATATTTGACTCAACATACAGGTAGTAGTTGATTTACAACCATTCATTTAGTGACCATTCAAAGTTACAACAGCATCAAAAAAGGGACTGATAGCTGGCCTTCATACTTACAACTGATGCAACAATTCCACAGTCATGTGATCATAATTTGGGTGCCTGGCAACCAGCATATATTTTACAACAGTTGTAGCATCCCAGGGTCATGAGATTGCCATTTGTTACCTTCCCAGCCAGATTATGAGTCATGTGACTCTTATGTGAACATAGCAATTCTGTGCTAGCCATTAAAAGAGTGCCTCTTTTTAAGAAGTATCTATGAGCCAAAAAATGGTATCATTACTTTAAGGCATATTTATGACTTCTAGACTTTAACTCCCAGAATTCCTTGAGCCAGGATGGCTCAGTTTTATGGACAAAAGAAAAAGGTGTTGCTTTCATGAATAACAGATGTGATATGCTCCTGTGAAGTCCAAAGCATGCATTGTTAGCCTATTAATTTATTAACAAAATACAGTTGGATACTGTAGTTGTAATCACAGTTTTAAGATTAGAATTTAGATATACTTTGTGCTAGAGGTTTGTAAAACTTATTGTATCTACATACTACTCAAGCACATATGGTCTTTAACTGGGCAAAATGATGTATCACAGGACAACATTTTTAAAATTAAAGTATCTCAAATGGGCTAAGAAATAGAATGTATCCATAGTCCTGGAAGCTGAAGTCATGACTGTCAAAGGAATAGCAATAGCAATAGCAGTAGAATGAAATTCGGGAAAATCATCACTGCTTCAGTGTTACTGGCTGCTGCTGTGGTCAGGAGCTCTTCATTTTCAACATTCTATGACAGTTACCCATCCAGTATCACAATAATTCACTCCCTTCCTCACCAGACATCAGCCACTTCTCTGAGAGGAAGATTTCCAATGCCAATGTCAGAGTCCGTCAAGGAAACTGAGCATGAAGCTGGCAAGAAGTTGGATGTTGTTCCTGTTCCCACTGCTTTTTTGCCCACCGTTGATCATTCTGTTTTTTAGTTACTTCTGAGGAAGTAACTAAAATGATGACCCAATTGGGCTTGGGTTGTCTAGTTTTAATTAAAAATACATATGTTAATCTCTAGCATATTCTCAATTTAGTATTACAGTTGTTCCCAGCTTATGCCAGTGTTAGTGATTAGGTACTTTATTTTTTTCTAAAAGCTATTTACTTTTTAATTAAGAACTATATAAATTCAATGCAGTTTTTTAACGAAGAAGTAATCAGCCACTTCTTACCCAGTAGCAGCACCTGTTCTTAACAGCCTTCTGTGTGTTTGCTGCCACCACAGCTGGTGATACTGATTGCTATGGGTACTTTCCAGTTGGATCTCTTCCTAGAGTAATGTAATATCCATTCATCAAAATTCAATCCTGTTGTTTTTTAGAGCATTTAAAAAATATAATTGATAAGTTAATAATTTATATGCTGCCTGACTCCCAGCGTCTCTATCTAAGTAAGTCTGTGAACGATCAAAATAGAACTGGAAGTTCATTTTCCTTCTTTGTACTACATAGCTAATTCTTGAGAGAAGTTTGTTGAACTTCAGTGTAACCATAAAGATAACAATCACATTCAAAATTATCCTCACCAAGAACATAGAATTGAAAGCACAAAAGTAAAAATATGTCAACATGGATCTCCAATCAATGGTTCCATGTGCTGCCAAGTGCAAAAATCTATCCCTGTGTTTGCATGCCAACAAATGGTTGGAACTCTGATAGTTCCAACCACTTGTTGCCAAGGGTGTGGGGGAGCAAAGTCCTGCTCACAATAGATGATTGTCTTTTAATGAGCCATGTGTACAGTGTTAATGCACAGTCTTGATCCAGTAGGAGCTGTCCTTATTCTAGAAGTGTACAAGGGAGCATAGATAGTTGCATGAAGTTACATTTCATTTATAAAACTTCTGTGAAATATGGATCAGCAGCTATCTGATTTTGCTACATCCTAGAAGTTCCTTTTAAAAATTGTTGAAGAAGCTAAATAAACAATATGTTAATGTGTAATAATAGTACAGGCAATCTTCAACTCAGAAACACAATTGAGTCCAAAATTTCTGTTTTTAAGTGAGACATTTCTTAAGTGAGTTTTGCCCCATTTTACAGGTTTTCTTGCCACAGTTATTAAGTGAATCACTACAGTTGGTAAGTTAGTAAGCTGGTTGTTAAGTGAACCTGGCTTCCTCATTAACTTTGCTTGTCAGAAGATTACAAAAGGTGATCACATGAACGTGGACACAGTACAGATCATAAATACGAACCTGTTACCAACCATTCTAATTTTGATCCCATTATGGGGATGCTGCAAAGGTCGTAACTGAAAAACAGTCATAAGTCACCTTTTTTCAGTGCCATTGTAACTTTGAATGGTCACTAAATGAACATGTAAATCAAGGACTACCTGTAATACTGTAAGCCGAAGATTTTTTAAAAATTAAAATGTCCATTGATGTGGTATATCTTTTTTTTTCTTCTGTTCAATCTGCTGGGACTTGTCCAGGCAGTCTAATTCTCAGAGACTGCCTGGACAAGTCCCAGCAGTTTTCTTGGCAAGGTTTTTCAGACCTGGTTTGCATTGCCTCCTTCCTACAGCTGAGAAAAAGAGACTGGCCCAAGATTGCTCAGCTGGCTTTGTGTTTAAGTCAGAACTAGAGCTCACAGTCTCCAGGTTTCTAGACTGATGCCTTCCTTAACTACTATATCAAACTGACACTCAGTGTATCTAATAAGAGTACTTTTATATTTTGTAGTTATGGTTTTAAAACGGCTTTAAGAAGATTAATTCCTCTATAGTAAATTAACCAGTCACTGAATATTAGTTCTATTTGTATTTAATATTGTTTTTAAAAAATGTTCCAGTGTGCAATGTCACTCCAAAGCAATAAAATACTTCCCCCCACATTTTAGAGGAAATATATTTTACATTATTATATTGTATTTATATATTTGCTTAGTATATAGTATCAGTGAATAGAGTGGCTTATTTGAACATCAGTTAAGTAAGGTTCTATTGCAACTTTGCACAAACATCTCTTGTCTATTTGGTGAAGGTCATTTTTTTAACATTTAAAATAATTGTTGAGATTTTAAAACAAGAATAAAACTAATTTCATTTAAACCATTATTGAAAAGCCATATCTCTTTAAAATATTAATCTAAATAAAATCTAAAAAAACAAATATAACAATGGGGAAAGTAGAATAATGCAATAATATTATACAATTAAAATTTTCATCTTTAAAACATTCCATGTCTTAATTATATCAAAGTCTAGTCCCAGGAGTTCATTTTTAAACAATAAGTCAAAGCTGGCAAAGTTTTTCTCTCTTGCTCTTCTGACTTAGTTGAAGGAGGATCACTCTTCCTTACCCTCAACCCCAGAACACCAAACACAAGTGACAAGTCTCTCTGTTAAAAAATCAACCCTTTCAACTTGCACACTGTACCTTCATTAAAAAAATGTTGTCAGTGTTTGTATAAACTAATGGAGCTATTTTGTGATCTGGATTGTTTTCCAGGGTAGATTCCATTTAGAGCAGGGCTGTCAAACTCCTGGCCCCGTTGGCCAAATGTGTCATGTGCTGCCCACACCCGGTTTAGCAAAGGGAGTCTTGAAACCGCCATGACAACATGAGTTTGACACCCCTGATTTAGAGGGAAGCATGCCTTCAAAATAACTCACCAGAGTATTGCTTTAATATGCAATTTATGTGTAAGAACATACAATCCTCTTACTGGATTTAACATAACTTTTTTTCTGTGAAGACACGCCAATCTTTGTGGAACCACAACAGTTTTATGGCTATGAGGACAATTGCATTGGCATCTACTTCATAACTGAAATCATGCTTGCTTCAAAATATGGCGGGGTATGTTCACTTGGGCTTATTCTCACCTAAGGATCACAGAGTTGAAGCTCCATAATAAACTTCATCATCCCTTTCACAATTAAGATGTTATTATATCAATAAATCAGTCATGAACACTGTAATATATTGTGTACTATATGCTGTGTAGATGTATATATGTATAATTTTATTACCTTCATGAACTTTTACTCCCACATAATCATTAATATATGGCAAATAACGTGGGAGGATGACAAGAAGTGAAAGTGAAGGTAGTCAATTACTGAAGAAAGCTGGTTGATCCTAAAAAAAATTGCCTAATGTATTTTTCTTTAAAAAAATGTTTAGAACTTTCTCTGTAGAGTAAGAAATCTTACAGAAGAAGAATGAGTTGTGTCATATTTGGAGCTTGTGCTTGAGCATATTGTGTATGCTCAGCAACACAACACTTTTAAAGACTATACGATCATCAGGGCAAATCTTAATAGTTGCAGACTGAAAATCTTGCCTCTTCTTTGCTAAATATTGAAAAGCTTGTGAGAGGACTAGAGACAGGCATAGCCCAAAGTTTCTTTGAGACCATGTTCACCCACTAAATCATTAAATCTTTATTACTGGCATAGACCAGCCAAAAATCAACCCAGTCGTTTGAATTTGTTAAGAAAAACAGCCTAGGCCCTAGGGCTTCCCACCTTATGAGTTGAGAAGGGCTGAGATAGAAAAGCATTATTTTTCTGTAGTTGTGCTGGCCTCTGGAATTATCTCTTGTGGAGCTCAGGTTAGCTTCAGTTTTGGCTGCCTTCTGAAGGCAGTTGAAAATGAAGGTCGTTTGGAGGGCATATGGAAAGTTGGGATTTGGTGGTGTGTTTTTTTGGGTTTTGTTATTGTTTTTGTGTCTTTAGATTTTGTAAGTATTAGGGTTTTTTCATGGTTTTAACTGGACTATATATTCTTGTAGGGGCCTGTCAATTGTAGCAGGGAATAAATGGAAGGAAGGAAATTCCTTGGTGTTGCCGCCTATTGTGAAGATAAACAAAGGTGGTGCAGCTTTTAAATTTTTCCTTCAAAAGAGTATGGGTTTGGACAGCTTCAGAAAGGTTTGCTTTTCTTCTTCTAAGACTTGTTCAATTGCTTGTCAGATATTCTGAATTTCCTGCAGTCATCTCTGCTGACAGTGAGGCTGGCATTTAAAAACATCTCTCCAACTTTATAATTTAAAGGGGAATATTGTATACTATTGTTAAGCCTTACTGGAGACTGGAGGAGAGAGTACAGCCAATTAGGGCCCCCTTGATGTTATCCATTACTGTCTGATTGCCTAACGTCATACCAATGGAATGGGAATTGAAGATTTTTTAACAGACTTTGCAATTGCTACTTGATCCCATCTGATTTAGCAATAGAGTACTACTTTATTATAGTCCATCTAGCCTACACCCAACTTCATTTATTTGTCTAGAGAATAATTTACTAATTCTTCAGCAAGTAGTTCATCCAGCACATCCTTCTTTGAGAGACAGAAGGCATTGCTAAAACATTGCTGCTATGAATACAGAGGTGGTATTTAGCCCGTTCTGACAGGGTCTAGAGAACCGGTAGCAGAAATTTTGAGTAGTTCAGAGAACTGGCAAATAGGCTGGCCCCATTCCCACTGCCTCCCAGCTGATCTTCTTTTGTTGCCATGAACAGGAGAACAGAGCTGGAAAGCAGATTAGTATCGTGGGCAGGGAATGGGGATTTTGCAGTAACCTTCCCCCAGGAGTGGGGAGAGAATGGAGATTTTGCAGTATCCTTCCCTTGCCATGCCCACAAAGCCATGCCACAGAACCAGTAGTAATTTTTTTTAATCCCACCACTGTATGGATACATAACCCAGATTAACAAATGCAGGAACTAAAAGCAAGAAGGAAAACATGAAAAGGAAGAAATAAAAGTATGCTTAAGTGAAAAAAGTAGAAGAAAAATAGATAGGAAAAATGTAGAATTATAACTTAAAATAATGAATTACAATTTAAAAAGTACAACTTGAAATTTTGAATAAAAATTAATGGGAATGAGCTTTAAATAGTATTCCAATCATTTTAATTCAAAACAACCACCAGTGCTTTGTGTAAAAAAGTGCTGTACACTGACTGCTATTTCTTTGCAAACAAACAAACAAAAACTTTACAGAGAGAAATGTTTTGCTTAGAAGCAAAACTGCCTGGTGCAACATCAAAATGATTTTTCGTTTTCCTTTTCATTGTAATGTAATATAAAAATCCTGCTCTGCCTAAATACATCAAACAATAAATAAGCAGGTCAAAATGGGCTTGTTTTTTGCATTTGAAAATTCATGAATTATGCTGTTAAGTTCACTTTGTAGGGAATTGTTAAATGTTCTGTTGAGAGTCAAAAATAAGGAACTCAGATTCTCATATTCATGCACTGCAATGCTGAGCTGACAGGCTTGTATTTGTGGGAATGCAATATTTATTAATTTATTAATAAAATTTATACACTGTCCATCTCACTGTCTAAGTGATTTGAACTATTCTCAAAAAATAAAGCACAGATTGTACAGGTGCTGTCCAATGGCTCTGTAGATTTTATCAACTAAAGAATTGTTTTAACTGTACAATGATATAAGCTGATATATTAATAGATTTTTCTGACAATTGCTCACATTGAATTGCACAGTAGCAGCACTTGCAAAAGGGTTTTGTAGGACTGGTTCAACTTATTATGTATTAAAAATTAAGAAAATATTGCCAGCTGTAATCTTTCTATTCTCTTTTTCCTACAACATTTATTGAAAATTGGAAACACAAGAATAAGACTAATACAAAATGAAATAGAGCCAAAAAAGAAAAGAAAAGAAAAGGAAGGGAAAGAAAAAATTAAAAGAAAAAGTAGCAAAAAAAGAAAATAAAGAAAAAATATAAAAAGTAGCTTTCAATCTTCTTTACATCAGTTATAAATATAATTATAAATTGACCAATAGTTCCATTAGTATTCCATTGGGAATCATAGACGTTGTAGTTTCTGTATCTCTGGAGTTCACTAGGATACACTAGGCTGATCCATTGGCTGCACCTGATGTAGACATCTAATTGCAGATAAAAAGGAAAAATATTTAATTTGAATTCTGAGCAGCCAAATTCTTGTGTATTAGAATGACTTGTCTCAACAAGAGTTTAATGCCAGCTTATTAATATCAGAGTTCATGAGAAGAGATTATAAAATAGATTATGCAAATAACTGGTGAATTCCAGGAATGTATTTTTAAGATATACTTTGTCAGTATTCCTTGGTAATGAATAATTACTAGGGAAGCACTCATAGCAATAGCTAATTTACAGTAATGCACCTCTGTTTCAACACTAATCCTTCCAAAAACATCTTTTGATTCCTTATATCCGTGGAAGCAATTTCTTTTTCTAGCAGAGGATTTCCTTTTAATGCCAGCTTGAACTGACAATGTGGTATGCATTACTGAGCCTAGTTAGGCCCTCTCTGAAATATGCCTGGCCAAATTTAGGGTATAGCACCAGCCGAATTTCAGGGTAAAAGAGGGGGATTAGCAGTTGTCATCTAGGAGACTCTGTTAGGCTTTAGGGACATGGTTGCACAAATTGCAGGGTATGAAACCCTGTTTCTGAAAATAGACGTCGGATTGAGGGGATTGTTGCTACTGTACCAACCTCTCTAATGTATAACAACCCCCCTACCCAAGATATTGAAGGCTATCTCAGAATTGCCAATGAAATCCCCCAAACCGATGGTCTCAGGGGACTTCAATTTGCTGTCCTGGACCAGGCCTAAAAAGCAGCTCAGGAGTTCATGGTCACAATGGTGGCCATGGGCTTATGTCAGGTTATTCAAGGCCCCATTCAAAACAAGAGGCACATATTAATCATAGTTTTCTTGTTAGAACAGTGACAATGTGATCTGAAATGAGGGGGGTATCATTGTCCCATCTGTCATGGTAAGATTATGCCTTGGTGACCTTGAGATTTTCTTATACCACTTCCTCCCAGAGGTATGACCCATCCACCATTTCCAACTGATGACCTGGTGGAATTCCAAAGAAAATGGGGTTTAGTCAAGATTGTACTGCATAGTCCTACTGAGGCCTTGACCACTGCTGAAAGAGAAAAGTGGTGAAGTCCTTGGATTGGATTGTGCCCATCTGACCTCTTGACCCATCATTCACAGAATTCACCATAATTTATAGAGGAGGGAACTGAAAAAACATTGAGAATTGTCTGGAGTACACTGGAGGAAGACGAGTAATGAATCTGATTCATTTGAGTGAAAAGCTGATATTAAGGCTTATCTCATGGCAGTAAGAGCAATGAAACTAATATTTTCCCACTCCTATTGTGTTTTCAGAGAACTTCCTGGAAGTCCTGCTTGCGTTATCCAAACACTGGGGTGGACGGGGGCTTGGAGGCTTACCTTGGAAGTCATTTGAGCAATTTGCAATGCATCTAGCAGATAAAATAGCTCATATCCACTCTCAATTGGTAACCAAGTGTGGCACAAGTCCTGTAGAGATCCTCAGGAAGTGGATCTCCAGTTATCTGGGAACAGTTTGAACCTGTTGGACCTCAAGAAGTGGACAGGGTCTTTGAGACTGCAAGTACAGCCACCTGTGAATTAAATCCATGTCCTCCTGGTTAGTCAAAGCTATCTAGGAGGTGAAATATGGTGAGTGTTAGTGATGGTTAATTCATCTTCATGGGAGAGTTTGAATTAACCATCACTAGCACCCACCACATCTCATCTAGATGGCTTTGACTTAGCAGGATGGACATGGATTTAATTCACAGATGGCTGTACTTGCAGTCCCCAAAACATCATTTAAATAGGTGTTGGTAGCCGCTACCTCAAGAAGCCATTGCTGGATCTTACCAGTCTGGATAATTTTTTAGGGAAGGTGGCTTTGAAAGACTACGACATATAAATGTTATAAATTGTGGTTTCGGTATCATTTACAAGATTACCAATTGCAATCCATTTATATAAAACAACAATCAAGTTCTTGGCCTTTAAAGGAAGATGGTATCACCAGGGGAAAGGATTATCTAAATCTAAATTCTTTACAACAAAACTTTTCCAAGTATTAGAGTGACACTTAGTGGAAGGAGAAGGAACATGCCAACTCATGTCTATCTTTTTTCCTGCAATAAATTAAAGTCACAGATAGTGTGCAATCACAGTGAACTAATGCCAATTGCTCATATATACAATTTTGCTTTTGTTCCTTTTTCCTTCTATGTTTTTAATGTAACAATCATCCCACTTTTTAAAAATACTTTTAAATTGGTAGTCAATGAGTAGATTATTACTTTTTGAATAGGCAACATCTTCATGAGTATCTTTATCTGCAAGTGTTAGGAACTGTATATTTTTAAACTGAAATTCCTACCATTTTATTAGGTGGCTCAACAAAAATGTAAATATCTAATTGGCATATTAAGTCTCATGAGCTAGTTATTTCTTAATTGTATTCTTTTTCATTTTAATTATTGTAATTATACAAAAGTATAAAGTATAAAACTATGTTTTGAAAAAGCAACAAAAGAAAAACAAAATTAAGAATTAAGCCTTGCCCATACAAAATCATAACAACCAATTTTCCCCATTACCTTAATAAAAGTCCTGTTCAAAGGCTAGATCTAAACACATATCTTCAGACCAGTTTTTTAAAAAGTTGTGAGTATTGTACAGGTAGTCCTTGATTTACAACCACAATTGAGCCCAAAATATGTTGTTAAGTGAGACATTTGTTAAGTGAGCTTTTCCCCATCTTATGACCTTTCTTGCCACAGTTATTAAGTGAAACACTTATGTTGTTAAGTTAGTCACACGATTCTTAAGTGAATCCGGCTTCCCCAATGACTTTGCTTGTCAGAAGGTTGAAAAAGCTGATCACACAACCCTGGGACACTGCAACCATCATAAATATGAACCAGTTGCCAAGCAACCAGATCTTGATCATTGACTATGCTGCAACAGTCCTAAGTGTGAACAATAGTCATGTCACTTTTTTCAGTGCCAATGTAACTTTGAACAGTCACTAAACAAACTGTACTAAGTCAAGGAAGACCTGTAGTAGATTCTTTCCAACAAAGCAAGATCAGATTTTTGGCTTGCTCTAAACATCTGTAGGAGGTATTGAGGTGTTTAAATTTCATTCATTAAATAAAATTTTATTCATCAATAAAATGAAATGAATGAATGAATGAGGTGTTTAAAATCTCCAGGAGGAAAATGTGTAGCAGATGGATTGGTAGTGCCTAGAAAAGCCAACCTTTTAAGTTCCCACAAGCCATGCAATGTAGAATTTCAAAGGTAAAAAACAACACTTGAACATATATATTTGGGCTCAATTGTGGTCGTGAAGTATAAAAAAACCTGAATTATATCCTGAATCTTGTTGAAAGTTAATGCAATACAATAGATCTGACTTGCCAGCATGCAAGTAGTAGCATGCAGCACCAATTGCAGTTTCCGAGTCTTCTTCAAAGATCATACATCGCACATTGTAGTAGACTATTCTTGTGATCTGGAAAGTATGAATATAAGTTACCTGATCTATCATTATTCCACCCATTAATTAATTAATTAGTACTAACAATATTCCTCGAATCTAATCCTAAATTCTAAGGGGACACAGTATGAAAAAGCCTTGTCTATTATAATAATTTAATTTTGGCTTTATCAGAAAATGAATTAGGCAGTTGGAAAAATAAATATTTGATTGCTAGTACATGTGGAGGAAATAAGTATTTTATTTTTAATGTCAATATTAAATCCTTCGTACTATCTCTATGTATATGTGTTTGCAGCTGAGCAAAGAACTAGAGTTTTGACCAAGTATTTTAAAGGAGCATAAGTGAAACAGCCCTCTTTGAAGCACAAAAGCAGCCATTTCTCTCCCAATCTTCACAATTGCTTTGAAAGCTGTCTCTGGTTGTTAGCATGTGCTTGTGAAGACACAAACAACATTCCACAGAGACCACCAGTGAAATGAAGTGAACTGAAGTAAGCGTGTATGGACTGATTTAGACAGTGAGGGACACTGTCAGTGAGTCTTCTAAACCACTGAAGGTTACTATCTCAGTTAAGCTCAAGGTCTTACATGTTGTTATTTTATAGCAGTGGTAAATTTTAGGGCAAAAAAAAACCCCTTGATGAGTTTTTGATCCAAACCAAGTAGTACTTTTTAAGACACCTGTGTGGCCAGGCCTGGCAAGCTCCAAAGGTTTAATTGCTGAAAAGATTTATATTTCCCAAACAGGCAGGGAGCATTGTTAAACTTTTCCCCATTGTATTGCTCATGCATTTTTCATTTGAATCCATTGAGAAATGATATTTTGCAATTTATTAAGTTGGCCTTTAAAATCATTTAGATTGCACGCCTTATAAATATGCATAGGATTCAAATGAAGCAAGTGATATATGCAATGATATGACAATCGCATTTCATAAAATTAATATTGTATTTTAATTAAGAAAGGATGCATGTTAATGAGACACAGAATAAGGGCCAATGTTTTAAATCCTCAGAAATGTATAGCCTTTAATGTGTGCTGATTAATAGTGAATTTAATTACAGCTTGTTTACATAGATAAGAAGTCAGAGTTTTAAATGTGATTTCTTGTCTACCTTTATTTTTTATAGAAGCAATGTTGACATGGGGGTTGAAAAACAAAAATATTCATGTTGTTAATGGTACTTTCAGATTTTTATATTTTATTTTGAAAATATTTTCTCTTTGAATAGATATTAACAGAATGTAAAGATTAATGGTCAGTACCTTCATGACTTAGAAGTGGGCACATAGCCATGTAAAGCACAGTCTGCAACTGGCTATGGATCAAAATCTGAAAGATAGCAGGTATGGCATTGTGATCCAGGCCCTGCCTCTTTTGTATGTGCTTGTGATGCCAAATCTACTTTGTAGATTTTGATGTGACTGTACATACTGGCTGTATGAAGTAAAATATAAATGCTTGAATTAAGTCAGTGCATATACAAGCACAGCAGGGGTGTGTATGCTCAAGATGGCAATAGGAATAGGACAAAGTTCTGTCAATGTAGCTTTACAATAAAGTGAACTTAGCATATCTGATGTTGATTCCTCTCTAGTTTACCCAGCAAAGCCAATATCAGTTTTGCAAGTCTGAAAGTACAATTCCTCTCCCACATCTTCTTTGCAGCTTGAGAAGCTAGGGTGGGTCTCTTCCAGCCTCTTGCGTCTCTCACTATTTAGTTGCAGATTGTGCTGTCTTTCACCCATTCCATTGACAGCATCTCTTTGCCCATTATCTCAAGGTCTTTCCTACATGCAATTACGGTACATCTTTGCTGAAAACAAGACTTTGATTGTATCATCAATTTAAACGTGGAATGGGCTACAGCTAGTTTGTAAGGCCATAGCAAAAACAAAAACAAAAAACCTGATGTTTACTCCAGACCTAAATTTACTGCAAAACAGCATATCTGTCAAAATAATGCATAAAACATACTCCAGTCTACTAAATTTGCACTGGAAAGTTTGTGCTGAGAGGTGGGTTTTTTTTTACAGTATAAAATAGACTAGAGCATTTGATTGGACTTCTTTATCTAGGATAAAACATTTAACCTGAAAATGCCTCCTGTAGAAGGATAATTTGCTTATTAAGTGACTCAGTGTAAAGGAAGCTCCTTCTATTTTTGAAGCAAATGTGAGATTAGTAGAGATGCTTGAGATATGTAAGGGACTGTCATGCAAAGATCCAGCTGCAAGTTTCTCTACTTATCTATGAAAAGTCTTGCCTCCTCACCAGATCAGAGGAAGAATGTTAGAAATAAAGTTTTTTTTAAAAAAATCCATCACCTTAATGTACATGGGGAGTGTATTAGTTCTAAATGGCAATTAGCCCAGTCAGAATTTTTACAAATCTACCCTTTTCGTCTACAAGAGACTCTGAGAATATTGCTTGAAAGGAATCATGTTCAGTTTTAGCTAGAGAATTAGTGCCATTTGCAATGGAAAAAACCCTCCTGAATGTTTCATTGACAAAAATAGAAGGGTCAGTGGGGCTTACTAATGAAACCACAATGCTACTGCTGGTGTAAAATGAACTCTTTGATCATTAAATCATATTGTGACTGGGAATTTGTAAATTAGACGCATCATGATAGTCTTCATAACAACAATTAAATTTCATGCCTACTCTAATTTGCTTCCCTTGTATAAATCCTTCCTCTGAAATCAAAATTCACCTTCGAATGAAGCTCTTCTCTAGCACACACACACACATATAAAAAAGGATTCCCCAGGCAATTGTTAACTTTAAACAGGCATTAAAGGTTACATTTCCTATGTACTTTTCAATAATATACCTCTGATATAATTCAGGAACATTTTCCTATAACAAAAAAGCCTTACATTATAATCAACACTTCTACTTTCCCCATAATTGAAGTTCTTTGATTAAATTAAAGAATTTAAAACATTAAAAACTGAAAGACAAAAATACCGTATTTTTCAGACTATAAGATGCACAGGAATATAAGACACACCAAGTTTTCGAAGCGGTAAACAAGAAAAAATGGTTTTTGCCCTCCCCAGCCCTCAGGGGCACTCTGGAGGCCTCCTAAATCCTCTGTGTGTCCTGTTTTTTGCAAAAACTGGGCACACAGAGGGTTTGGGAGGGCTGCAGAATGCTCCTGGGAGCTGGGGAGGGCAAAAACGCACAGTGTGGGGGGTTTGAAAGAGAAAAAACTTGCCCGTTGTTCACAAAAATCACATGCCCAAAGGGTTTGGGGGGCCTGCAAAGTGCCCCTCGGGGCAGGAGAGAGCAAAAACAGCAAGTGGGGGGGATTGGGAGGCTAAAAATGGGCCCATTTTTCACAAAAACAGGGCATGCAGAAGGTTTGGGAGCCTGCAGAGTGCTTCTGAGGGCTGGGGAGGGCAAAAACGCCCTCGTTTTTGCAAAATCGGGCCCATTTTCACCTCCCAATCCCCACACACATCGCATTTTTGCCCTCCCCAGCACATAGGCACACTCTAGGCCTCCCAAACCCTCTGTACACCCTGTTTTTGGGACACGTAGGGCAAGGTTTCCTGAGGCAAAAAATGGCTGTATTTGGTGTATAAGATGCACCAACATTTCCACCCTCTTTTAGGGGGGGAGTGCATCTTATATTCCAAAAACTATGGTAGTTCAAACAAGAAAATATACTGATAAATAATATAAGAATTATATAATAAAGTCCAATCTAATGCAGATCCTTAATTTTAAAACAAAAACAAAAGTATGCAAATATTTGAAAGGATATGTAAATTATTCCTAGCTGATCAAATCTTACTTTCCTAATTTAGAAATATATTTCACAGAGTTATCTTAATTAGGAAAAAGACCAAGCAAACACATGCCTTTTTTTCTTATAACATTGTTTATGTACAGCTGATGAAATCCCAATGGAAGATAAGAATCTCAGAGTTTGATCCTGAAGCCATAAGCCAGCATGGATTTGTGGTATCTGGAGAGGTGAGAATAAATGGGAATATCCACAATTATGTCTTCTTGTGGCACTTTCTGCATAACTTTCTTTCGGTCCTCCCCATGGCAATGTCTCTCACTTTTCTCCAGAAATAGGGTGTCTTCACAGGCCCCACTATATAGTTCAACTTGGTCAGCGTGCTAATGAAAGGAAATCAATTGTTTTATGTCCATGCAGAAAGAGCCTTCCAATAATGACATGATTAACACTGGTATTAATTTATTTGAAATACAGGTAGTCATTGAATCACAACCAAAGTTGAGCCCAATTGTTAAGTGAGTTATTTGTTAAGTGGGTGTTGCCCCATTTTAGATCTTTCTTGTCACAGCTGATAAACGAATCATTGCAGATATTAAGTTACTAACACGGTTGTTAAGTGAATCTGGCTTCCCCATTGACTTTACTTATCAGAAGGTCAAAAAAGGGATCACATAATGCAGAATACTGCAATCGTCATAAATATGAGTCAGTTGCAAGAGTCAGAATTTTGATCACATAACCACGGAAATACTGCAACAGTTGTTAAGTATGAAAAACAGCGATAAATCACTGTTTTTAGTGCCATTGTAACTTTGAACAGTCACTAAACAAACTCTTGTAAATCAAAGGTTACCTATAGTATATTTATGCATGTAAATTCCATTGTTTTTAATACTATTTCAGTCAAAAGAATCTATGGGTGGTGCATAACAAACCAGAAACCAACTTTTAAAATATACCACCATTACTAATCATAACCGAATACTAGTATTATAATTCCATGAGCAGAGAAAAATTACAGTTAATTAATCTGAGTATGAAATATGCACTCTTGAGATCTAATTTGAGAGGTCTTAATTTCAAAAATTTACTTGAATCATACAATGCCCCTGATGAATATCCCTACCCTATATTGTCAAAGAACCATTCATTGCTTTAAAAATCACTGATGTCCACAGCTCTATATTCTTTGAGGAAATATCTTATATAAATAAAGTGAAATGGCCCTAATTAATTTTGGAAGTGGGGATGCCTTCTTTCTGTGTTCTATTTGGGTGGAATCATAGATCTGGAAAGATCTTTGAGTACAACTTCCTGCTTATATAGGAATTCAGGTTGATGTATCCCAATCAGATGGCCATTTAACTTCTGATGAATACATCCACTGAAGGCAAACACACCACCTCCCTCTCTGGACTGTTGACTTAATCACCAAACTGATTTTTCTGAAAGTGTTTTCTCCCATTAACATTTAATTAGAACCTGTCTTCATATATCTACAGTCCTTTATTCTATATTCTTGGGAATTATGGGAAATGGTCTTGAATTTCTTCTAAAGGACATCCTTTCAGATATTCAGAATACTGTACTGTCTTAATCTTCCTCAGTCTAATTCTACCCAGCTATTTCATTCCCTCTTGTTGTTGTTCTTGTAACTTCAAATCAATGTTGACTCCTAGTGACTACCTGGACAGTCTCTAGCTTGCTTGATAAAATTTCAGAACTGGTTTTCCCCTGTCTCTTTCCTAAGGTTGAGAGAGAATGAACTGGTCCAAAATCATCCAGCTGGCTTTGTGCCTAAGATGGGACTAGAACACATGGTTTCCCAGGTTTTAGCCTGGTGTCTTAATCACTACACCAAATTCATTCTTATCCCAGGTTAATTACTGTTGTCCTTCCCTCAACCACGTCAGAATTTTCTGAATTCTCCTTAAAATGTGATGCCTGTAAAGTACTCAAAAATAGTATCTCACTAAATCAGAGTATATGTGCATACATATATTTTTCATTAAGGATGTCTGGGCAAACATGGGTAAAGAGCTATGTTTGTCTTGGACACCAAGTTGAGCATGATTTTCTTCCTCTTTAATAGAAGAAAGAATTAGCTATAAAATTTGTTAGGATTCAATCAGGGGTGGGTTTCAACCGGTTTGCGGCGGTCCCCACGAACCGGTTGGTCGGCAAACCCGGAAGTAAGTAACTTCCGGGAACGGCGAAGGGCCCAGCCGCCCGCCCGCGCTCCTTACCCGGTTTTGACAAGTTCTGCGCTTCCACGCATGTGCAGGACGCATACAGCGCCTGCGCGATCCTCCAGGAGCAGCTGGAGCATCGCACAGATGCTAGTACGCATGCGTGCACTGCGCGTGTGCACGAGGATGCCGCCGGCCCCGTTCCAACTGAACCGGTTGGAACAGGGCGAGAAACCCATCCCTGGATCCAATAGTGACTTTTTAAATATTTATTGTGTGCCAGTTTGGTGTAATGGTTAAGGCATTAGGCTAGAAACTCAGAGGCTGTAAATTCTAGTCCCACCATAGGCACAAAGTCAGCTGAATGACCTTGAGCCAGTCACTTTCTCTCAGCTCTAAGAAGGAGATGATGGCAAACTGCTTTTGAAAAACCTCACCAAGAAAACTGCAGGAATTTGTCCAGGCAATTTCTAAGAATCAAACATGATTGAACAGAGTAAAAAAAATATTGCATTTTTAAAATGAGGCCCCTGTTTTGCATAAAAAAATAATTGTTTCTCCTGATTCCTACCTGCAAATGTAATGCTCGGTACTTCATATCCTGTTTCCAGGGCATCACATACTGTTTTGGAATCATTCCATGTTTGCATGAAAATCTTGGTAAATGGCAGTGAATAAACCTGGGAATATAATAAGCAAGTAAAGAGTCAATCAATAAATAAATAAAACTGAAAAGCATGACATTACGATACATCAGAAACATCTCACAAACTACCAACACACTATTGCAACTACATGGCATTACTGTAGCACACAATCCAAAACATCCTAAGTAAACCAAAAGACCCAGCCTCCCCAGAAGAAAAAACAAGAGTCATCTTACTACAACATACAGTGTAGGAATTGTAACAGCCACTATGTAGGACAAACAGGCAGAAGATTAGCAGAATGCATCTATGAACAACAACTAGTAGTCAGAAGACCTGATGAAACTCCTTAATTTCACAACGCAGGGACACATGTAACCATAGTTTCACCTGGGAAACTGAGCACCTTAGACCAAGCCAAGTCAAAAAGATTGGGTACCATTGACATACACAACTGGATTGATGCACAATTATACGAGTCAATGTGCATCATTAGTGGGACTATTCAGTTTACTGTGATATACTGGTTGCCTATTCTGAGTCATGTACCACCTCTGGAAGTTAGACCAAAAAAGCCGTCCTTCAAGACCATCTGAAGATTGATAATTATACTGAGCAACAGTAGCTTACCTGAAGCGAAATACGTTGATATCTAGACAACTAGCCATTTCTACTGCTTGAAGCACTTTAGAAAAATGATTTCAACACTCACATGTGGAAGCAATATTGGATAGAAAAGTGCCCCCTAGAATATTGAAGCTTTCCCTGCATCTTGGACAAACCAGAGCCCCGTGTTATATAGATAACGTTGAAGTGATTCACCTTTGTCATGGTAGATGCACAGATGCCCTCCATAAGTGGGGAAAAATACCGATCACCGAATTGTGACTGTGTGGTCCAAAAAACAAAGTATTGAACACATAGTGACAGAGTGTCACAACAGAACCTATATTGGAGATTTCACTGGTTTTCTGGCTATGACCACTGAAGTAAAAAAGAAATTATACTTCATATACTTTTGTAAACTTCCTGTTTTCCTGGTTTGTATTCTGTTTTGTATTTTAGCCCTGTTCCTTTTACCAAAATATGGTGTGAATATGCTATATGATAAACGATAATAATTTAGGTTTAGTGGACTGCAGAAAACATGAAGATACAAAAAGCCTGAAGGTCAGCTAGGGATGTCAGCCTCCATGTGTCTTCCTCACTGCTACTGTGGATAGTCCATGCTCTCCTTCTAGCTCCTAAAACTTGGCAGATATGTAATAGTTCCAGTCAAGCAGAATCATGAAGCCTGTCTATTTATTAATTATACAACATGCTTTAATTGTTTCTGCACTCATTTCAAATTACCTCTTCAAATTTGCTCAAGTAAAATGAAGAAAACATAGGAAAAAATGATAATTTAACATATTGGATATTAGCCAATGAAACATAATGTAATGTCCTTATCATTTCTCCTTTTGCTAAGTATACCACACAGGTATTAAATATTTCTTTGCATTATTGATCATTCACACCAGATTCATTTATTAGACAAATCCATCTTTTTGAAACCAAAACATAAGCAAACATCAACATGTTTGTAAATTACTTGTCTTAACAATTCATATCTGCATCTTTGAAATGCTGATTTACAAGATAACCATCCGCCCTGTTGCACTGTATGGCACTGAATGCTGGGCAGCAATACCAGGGACCAAAAGCTATCTGCATGCCATAGAAATGTGAATGCTACGTTGGATATCAGGCATCTCTCTTCTTGACCACATCACAAATGACACTTTGACATTTTGGTGTGGCACCAGTTATAAAGATGAGAGACCAGTTCCGCTGGTATGGACATGTCCTGAGAGCAGCACTTTCCACCGTTGCCAAGACTGCCTACCAACTAGTGGTAGGCAATGGCTGGCGACCTTGCGGGCATCCAAAATGGAGATGGCAAAGTATCATCAACAAAGATATGCAGACATGCGCCCTGGAGACACAGCTGACTGTGCGAAGTAATGTTCAGTGATTCAAAAAATGAACCCTGCACTAGCAGGAATATGCTAGGAAGATGTTTGAAATTCTGATAAAATGTCAAATCAGCTTTTCCTTTTCCCACCATTTCTTAATGTTATAGAAAAAGAATGATTCTTTACATTAAGGAAACACAAGAGGAAGACCTAATGCTTAATGAGCTTCTATAATAAAGACATACCTCGTGTTTTTTTTTTTAAATCTTATACTTTACTTATATATTTTCCTTTTTTATCATTCACCATTTCCCATTCTGATAATATGGACTGTTTAAGCCATCTCTCCTTTTATTTTTAAAAATCTTTAAGAATGTTTTATAAAAATCAACATTTTTGATTAAGTTACTTCTGGTTAAAAACTCATTAGTTTTTAAAAGACAATGGAAAAGCCACAACTACATTGCTACAAACACTAAAAATTAAGTTCAAAGAAAATGTTTACAATATTAAAGAGAAAAAACATTGAAGTGCTTTATTACCTATTATTCTTTAAAAAAAATTAAAAGTTCAAAATACATATGAGAACATTTTAGTGATTTACCCCATTGCTCTGCTAATTTTCAGTAAAATAGAAAAATAATTAAGATAAAAATTCTTACAGATTCTAAAGGTTTAGGGAATAAAGTACATCTTAAACTATTTCATAAAAAATGCAAAATGTTGCATTTTCTACAGTAAAGTGCTTTGGGAAATGGAATACAAGTAGTGGAAACAAATGCCTGTCCTTTCCTAATTTATAAGTTGCTTCTGATTCTAGAACATTTATTTTGCAGAAATGGGATTGGTAGGAAATAAAACAAAATGCAGTCAAATAAGAAAATAAAAGAGGGAAAAAGCAATTGGCACAATATTACTTTTCATTGGAGAAGAACCAATCACAGCCTTTAAATTCCCTGCTGCTGTACAACTTCATGTTAATATAGTATAGTATACCTAAAGGCCTATAAACTGCATTCAATTGATGATATGCATGCACAAACAAGCCTAGCCGATTCATGAGTTCAGATAAAACATGATGTTCAGCTGAGAATCCATTGAAGAATGGACAAATAGATTGCATGCATGTATATGAATTTTCACTGTAGCTTTGTCTCAATGCATACCAAGGTCCCCGAAGAAATGTATTACTGTATAATGATTATTATTGGACAGGATACTGGTCACTGGACTGGTTTAAATTGATATCTGTATGTTTGTTAAATCATCTTATTAGAATATGAACATAAAGCTTCTCACATTGTTATTAAAAAATGACTTTTATAACCACAAAAATGTTGCTTGTTTTTTGTATTCTGAAGCATTTTCCTATTTACATCTTTCAAGAGGATTACTGAACAAAGAATTGAGGATTTTTGGCAGGCTCAATGCATTCTTAATCATTAACTTCAATTTCTTCCATTTCTAAAATACCTTCTGTGCTTGTTTTTGTTAATTGCACAACACACTGCAATTGAAAAGCAAGCACAATAACCCACTTGAGAAAAATTGGACGTTAAAATCCATCTGCTTCTGACTGATAGCTGCTGGAAAAGGTACATTTCCCCCCCACCATCCCAAATATCTGTCCGGTTGAAGTCCCTCTCTTACCCTCTGAGGTTTGTATTGACCCCTTTGGAAACCATATTGGTTTTAGACCCCTCAGGGGGTTCATCTTTGGGGTTGCTGCTCATGCTACAGGAAATGCTGCACTCGGTTGTTGGTAACTTATCAAGTAAACTGGAACCTGCATCAAGACAAGGATTATGATGCATCAGCCATTGTCAGGTTGATGACATAATAAGAAATGCCCTTTCAATGAACACATGGCTAAAATATAACAAAATCTGAACGAAGCTTTGACTGTTTCCCTTAGGTGCTGATGTGGAAGCAGATGCTTATATATTTTGATGGAGGTGGAAAATGCAAAGAATATTAGGGTAGTGTGAAAGAAGAATATGGGGATGGGATTATGGTCATTGCATCTTTGAAAACCTATATTATCAGAGGAAACAGGTCAAGGCAGTACAGTTGTTTTTAGCCTTGAAAGAAGATCTAATTCAACAAAATCTTTATACATGATAAAATTTACATAATTGTCCTTTCAATTTAATTTAGGTCTATTGGTAACTTGTATGTAGTTAATAAGCTTCATTATTAGAAAAGGATTAACTACCATGTCTTACTGCCCTCTTTATGCCACTCCCATTCTTATGAGTGCAACCTAAACTTACTGCAATGTTTTAGGAAAGTTGGGATGTAACATATTTTACTCACGATAGGAATTGATTGTGTGACATGAGTATTGATGATAGTGATTCTGTATCTAAGGCCATCAGAGGATAGGAGTTTTGGGAGGGCAAATCTGCTGTAGGGGCAATCCTCAACTTACGACCACAATTGAGCCCAAAATGTCCATTGCTAAGCAAGAGTGTTAAGTGAGTTTTTTCCCATTTTACAATTTCTTGCCACAATTGTTAAGTAAATCACTCCACTGTTGAGTTAGTAGAACAGTTAGGTTAATCTGACTTCCCTATTGACTTTGCTTGTTAGGTCACAAAAGGTGATGTCATAACCCAGGACACTGGAATTGTCATAAATACATTCCTATTGACAAACATCCGAAGGTTGATCATGTGGGGATGCTGCAATGATCGTGTGAAAAAGGGCGTTGGTACTTACCGGATACGCCTCTTCTCATAGTGGGGGGAGGAGTATCCAGAATGGGTTGACTTTGTCCTCTCATGATTGGATGAGTCAGATAAGCTCTTTGGGTAATGCCCCCTGGCCAGCAGGCCCTCCCAGATTTGACGAAGAGCTCCATCCGACTTGTTGCACCATTCCCTCCAGATTCTTAATTCAGTTCTTAGCTTTTATCGTCTTCAACATCAATATTTATATAACTTCATAAAACTGTGAACATAAAACTTAGTCGTACAAACATAGTCGGGGGGAGAATGGATACTCCTCCCCCCACTATGAGAAGAGGCGTATCCGGTAAGTACCAACGCCCTTTCTCCATAGTGAGGGGGGAGGAGTATCCAGAATGGGACGTACCAAAGCCTGCATGTCCCTAGGGAGGGAGACCCAAGAGGCCCCATGTCCCCCACTCATGCCAGTTGAGGCGTGGGCCCCGCCCTGTGAACCACCTGCAATGCCCTGCGTCCAAAGAGGCTTCTGCTGAGGCAAAAGAGTCGAGTTTATAGTTCCTAGCAAAGGGAGAGGGGGAAGCCCACGTGGCTGCCCTGCAGATTCCGGCCAGGGCTGTCTGCATGGCTCAGGCCCTGGACGTGGCTGCGCTCCGCGTGGTGTGAGCTGTGATATGATTGGTGTCTGTAAGCCCTGCGATTGGTATGCAGAGGTAACACAGGTTCGCAACCACCTACTTGTTTTGTTTTTTTTAAACAGAACTTTTTTATTTTTCTTTTAAAAAAAACACAAATATGTCATCATTTGTCAATCATTAAGACATTGAAGTACAATTTTTTTTTGTTGTGTGTGCCCCTCCCTCCCTCCACCCCCCCACCCCCACCCCCCCTCCTTCCCCCCCCCCCCGACTTCCCAGAACCCGTACACGGTATGGATTTTTAACTAACACAGTCTAAAATCTATTGAGAAAAAAGAAATAAAGAAATTAATGACATTCTAGATTGACCTTAGCTTCTTCTTACTGAACTGACTTTTAACAGTTTAAATCATTTCTGATCTTAAGCATAGGCTAACTGGAATTTCTTAGTCCCGTATTTATTTTGTATATAGTCAATCCATTTTTTCCAGTCTCATTTATATATCTCATTTGAATGATCTTTGAGATATGCCGATATTTTAGCCATCTCGGCTAGGTTTGTTACTTTCAATGTCCATTCTTGGATTGTAGGCAAGTCTTCCTTCTTCCAATATTGTGCCACCAACAGTCTTGCTGCAGTTATCATGTGCAGAATCAAATTGGTCTCTACCACTGTAAAGTCAGTACATATACCTAGTAAAAATAACTGATGAATAAACTTTATCCTTCTTTTAAAAACATTTTGCATGACCCACCATATTTTTATCCAAAATGCCTTAACCTTTTGGCAGGTCCACCATATATGATAATATGTAGCATCGAGAGAACCACACCTCCAACATTTAGGCTGTACATTCGGATACATAGAAGCCAACTTTTTAGGATCTAAATGCCATCTATAGAACATCTTGTAAAAATTTTCTCTCAGATTTTGAGCTTGTGTAAATTTCACATTTCTTACCCAGATTCTTTCCCATGTATCCAACATTATTGGTTCCTCAATATTTTGAGCCCATTTTATCATACAATCTTTAACTAATTCTGTTTCCGAATCCATCTGTATTAATACATTATATATCCTCTTTATATGCATTAAGCTTTGATCTCTTATTTGTTTAAACAGATTATCCTCAACTTGGATAAAACCAATTTTTTGATCTATTTTCCACCTAGCCTGTAATTGCCCATACTGAAACCATGTTTGAACTACCTTCTCCTCTTTTAATACCTCTAAAGATTTTAATTGTAATACCCCCCTTTCCGAGGTAAGAAGCTGTCTGTAAGTAATTCTGTCCTGTTTTTGTGCTGTATTCATATTTTCAATTGCGTGTCTAGGAATTGCCCACATGGGTATCTTGTCATTTAATTTATATTGGTATTTCTTCCAAACCCGCAATAAAGCATTTCTTAAAATATGACTTTTAAAATTCTTATCCAATTTTTTGTTGAATAACAGGTAAGCATGCCAACCAAATACCAGATCGTGTCCCTCAATATTCAATATTCTATCATTGGTTAAATGAGTCCAATCACTAATTACAGATAATGCCACTGCATCATAATATAGTTTTAAATTAGATAGTTTCAATCCTCCTCTCTCACGTACATCTTGCATTATTTTCATCTTTACCCTCGGCTTCTTTCCTGCCCACACAAATTTGTTGATACCCTTCTGCCATTCTAAAAGGTTCGCATCTTTTTTAAGTATAGGTAACATTTGGAAAAGAAATAAAAATTTTGGTAAAATGTTCATTTTCACTGCCGCTATCCTACCCAGCAAAGATAAGTGCAATTTCTCCCATTTTTTCATCTCTGTCTGTATGCTATGCCAAAGTGGTTCATAATTATGCTTATATAATTTCCCATTTGAAGTTAAAATGTTAACTCCAAGATATTTGACTTTTTTAACTACCTCACATCCTAGCATCACTCCTAATTCTTCCTTTTGTTTAATATTCATATTTATAGCTAATATTTTGGTTTTTCCTAAGTTTATTTTAAAACCCGACACTTGACCATATTGATTAATCGTATTCATTAAAACCATACTGGATTCCTGCGGTTGTTCCAATATTATGACCAAATCATCCGCAAAAGCGCGGACTCTATATTCTTGCTGCCTAATCTTGATCCCTTTTAAACCATCCAAGCCCCGTATTTTATTCAACAATACTTCCAAAGTTATAATAAACAATAATGGGGACAAAGGACAACCCTGTCTTGTACCTTTTCCAATTTGAAAAGAGTCTGTTAAACTTCCATTGACTATGATTTGTGCTGTTTGCTGTTGGTATATTGCTTTAATTGACTGTAAAAAATTATCTCCTATCTGCATTTTTTGCAATATCTTCAGCAGAAATTGCCAGTTAACTCGATCAAAGGCCTTCTCAGCATCCAAAAATATAAACGCAGCAGGGATCTGGTTGTTCTTTCCCAAATATTCTAATGCATTAATAATTAATCTAACATTACTTTTCATCTGTCTCCCTTGTATAAAACCTGTTTGGTCCATATGTATCAATTGTTGAATGACCAACATTAACCTATTTGCTAATATTTTAGTAAAAATTTTATAATCTACATTCAGTAATGAAATAGGTCTATAATTTTTGGGTTGAGTAGTATCTTGATCTTCTTTGGGTATCAAAGATATAAACGCTGTCTTCCAAGATGGAGGGACTTTACCTTCCGTTTGAATCATATTAAATAATTCTCTAAGAGGTTCTACCATTTCTAACTGTAAGTTTTTATAGTAAACAGCTGTCAAGCCATCTGTACCTGGTGCTTTCCCTGACTTTAATTGCTTAATTACCTGCAGGATTTCCCCCGAGGTTATTGGTTGATTCAATTTTTGCCTGTGTTCTTCTCTAACTGAAGGTATTTTCTCTTTGTCTAAATATTTGTCTATGTCTAAACCATTAATTTTATCCCCTTTATACAGTTCTGTAAAAAATTCCCAGAAAGCCTTTTGAATCTCTTCCTGTTGAAACACCTCCTTCCCTCTGTAAATCAGTTTAGATATATTTCGAGTTTTCCTTTTTTTCCTAATCTGATAAGCTAACCATCTGCCAGGTTTGTTTGCATTACAAAAAGTATTGTGTTTTGCATATAATAAATTAGTAGCTACCTGGTCAGAGATCAACATGTCAAATTGAGATTTTAATATGTTAATAGCTTCCTTAACCTTTGTATCGTCTGGGTTCATTGTTAACTCCAGCTCTTTTCTCTTAATTTCCTCTTCCAGTTCTGTTCGTTTTAACCCTTGCTTATTTCTATGTGTTTTATTTATATTCATCAAAACTCCTCTCATATACGCTTTGCTTGCGTCCCATACAAATTCCATAGATGTACCCTTATTCATATTCAAAACAAAATATTCAGATAGTAATTTTTTACAATCATTAATATACTTATCATATCTAAATAAGTTTTCATTCAATCTCCAAGACCTTCTTGCCTGCACTACCCTTCCCAACTCCATCCAAACTGGGTTGTGGTCCGAAAGGACCCTAGCTGCAATCTTTGTTTTCTTGACCCTAGAAAGCAAATCATTAGTGGTTAGGATAAAATCAATCCTTGAAAGGGATTGATGCCTGTCCGAGAAGAAAGTGAAGTCATATTCCTCTGCATTTCTTTCTCGCCAAATATCTCTCAATTCAAAATCATCCATAATGTCAAAGAAAGATTTGGGTAACTTTGCTCGCATCTTGGTATTTAGGCGGGAAATCTTCTTATCTCTCTTAGTATCTATCACTCCATTCCAGTCACCCAATAGTATACAGGAACTATAGTCCCACTGTACTAATTTAGCATGAAGATTTCTATAGAATCTATCTTGCTGTTGATTGGGAGCATAAATTCCCAAAAGTAATGTCTTTTTCCCTTCTAAGATTAAGTCTAAAGCAATATATCTTCCGAAGGGGTCTGCTTCTATTAATTCAGCTTTCATATCTTTTCTTAAGTATACAACTATACCATTCTTCTTTTCCATAGCAGAAGCTGCAAAATGTTGACCAAGTTTTGAGTTGATCAAATATTTTTGATCAGTTGACTTGATATGAGTTTCTTGCAAACAAATTACATCGTTCTTAAACTGTTTGAGATAATGAAATATTTTCTTCCTCTTCTGTGGAGAATTCAGTCCGTTGACATTCCATGTTAAAATCTTAGTTGTCATCTTTGGTTGGTTGAAGCATTTTTAGAGCTTCCTGCACGGCCTGTTTAACCTTAGGTCTAGCTCCTCCCACTGCTTCCAGATTTGTTATTGTAGTTCCTTGATCGATGGCCGATGATTGTTGATGCTGTTGCTTTTTAGCTTGTTTCTCCATACGTCTAGTAGTCATGCGGCTAGGTCTTAGTTCCATAGCACCTTGCACTTCTAGAGAAGAGAGATGCTCCATCTTGTCTGGTGGTTGTGTAGTTTGCTGTCTATCCTGTCCTTCTTGTGGTCTTTCTCTGGGTCCAGATGGTGCAGGGTGTCCGGCCTTCAATATATTATAATAAAAATCTCGGGCTTTCCATACAGAGTTGAGGCGGTACCTTTGCTTATCAAATGTAAATATGATGCCAAATGGCGCATCCCATCTATACTGTATCTGACGATTTCTGAGTTCTTCGACCAAAAAAGCGTAGTCTCTCCTGGCTCTTAACATTTGAGGTGGTATCTCTTTCAAAACAGCCAGGTCTTGACCGCCAATTTGAAGCTTAGTGTTATAAGACGCTTGCAGTACCATATTTCTAAGCTCTCTTGTAGTAAAATATATAACGATGTCTCGAGGAAGCTGCTTCTGCTTTGCCAGCCAGGAGTTAACGCGGTAAGCTTTGTCAATTTGCCAGTCTTGGTTGGTCCCTGGTCTTCCCATCAGGCGATCAAAAGCTTCCGATAGGATCTGTTTCAGGTTCTCCTGTTTCTCCTCACGCAGCCCCCTTACTCTTAATGCGAACTCCATTTGTCGGTACTGTATCATAATAATTTCTTTTTCAGCATTTTCCACTTTTTGTTCCACCACCTCTGTTTTCAATGTCAAGTTAGCATTGGCATCATTAAGAACCTCTAGAGTATCTTCCATTCCAGAAATATGTTCTGTTAATACAGTTACAAGACTCAGCATGTCGTCTCTAATTTTATCAACCTTAGCGTCAAATTTCTCATACAGCTCCTGTTTAAGTCCTTTTATTTCACTTTTAATTTCTTCTTTCATTTCTTTTATTTCCTCTTTTCTCTCCTCTCTATTATCTCTAAACTTATCTTCCATTTTAATTGTCTGTGCATTAAGAGCCTCGCTTAGATTACTCAGGAAAAATTCTTTCGTTAACACATCCCCAGCAGGGGGCGTAGGAAGCGGAGGCTGCAGCTTTGTGCCAGGCACTGAAGATGTGCCCCTGGAAGTAGAGGGTGACGACTTCAAGTTAATATTTGGTTTTGAGGCCATTTCAAAATTTATCTGCCTGCAGTTAGTAGAACTCTATTGCCTGAATATGCAGCTTTAAGTAAAGAGGCTTTTATTTTGAAGTTTAAGGCTTGGCAAAACTTTCAGTGAGTAAACATTGTATCAAAACCGTTCAGCAGATTCATCACCATTTAACTTCCAAATAAGCAAAGTTAATGAAGGAGTAAAATTCTTCTATTGTGAAACCAAAACATATGATAAGCAATCTCTTTTGTTTTGAATTCTTGTGAGGATTAGCAAAAAGTGTTCGTTATTACCGGAGAAACCAGCCTGCTCGGCGCCATTTTAAAAGCCTCTAAGTAAATAATTTTTCGGAGGAGAAAAAGAAAAGAAGCTAAAATGTTGATAAACAATTATTGTCCACGCAGTAAACGGATTCAGCTCGTGATAAGATTAAATCAAACAAAACTTTGAGCAGAGTGGGGGAGACTTACTTTGTCCCTGCACAAGGCAGTTTGAAGTTCCCAGCACGGACAGCCGTTCTGCCTTGGGCTAGCCCCCCTTTTCTTGCAAGCACAAAAGCTGCAAAAATCGAAGAGCATTTGCCAGCAAAACAGTTTCTTCTTTCCTTCTTGCCTGAAGGATAAGAAAACCTGATAAGACGTCAGATGGAAGATCCTCTAAACAGGTACGTAGCCAGGAATTCGGAGGCAGCTGATTTTTTGCTGCCTCCACCAGCAAGCTCCTCCCAGGAACCCCGCAACCACCTACTTATTGTGGTGGATGGAAGTCACCCTGTTACCCAGGCCCCTATTTGGAAGGAGACAAACAGAGCTTCGGATTTCCTGTCTGGCCTGGTTCTCCTGAGGTAATCCTCAGAGCCCTCCTTACGCCCAGAGTGAACCACTTCTTTCCCAACGGGTGGGAAGTGTCTGGACAGAAGTTGGGCAAATCAGTTCCTGGGTTTGATGGAAGCAGGGGCCCACCCTGGGGATGAAGGATGTAACCCCATTCTGTCTTGGTGGAAGAAGCAGAGATCCTCCCCGGTGGACAGAGCTTGCAGTTCGTATATCTGCCTGGTGGAGGAGATGGCCACCAGAAAGGCCACCGTGAGAATCAGGAACGTAAGGGAAACTGTTCGTAAAGGTTCAGATGGAGCGCCTATTGGAGCGTCCCCTACCCTGTGTAAGTCCCAGGAATGGTACTTGAACGCTGTGTGCGGTTTGGGGTTGGAAGCCCCCTTGAGGAATTGCCTGACCATAGGATGGTGAGTCAAGCTCTGGTTCCTGCCACGCAGGAGAACTGGCGAGATGGCTGAAACCTGTCTCCTAATTGTGTTAGAAGCTAACCCTCTGTCCCGGCCTGCCTGGAAGAGGTCCAGAATCTGAGGCACTGAGGCCTGGCTAGGATTGTGCCCCAGGGAATTACACCATGAGGCAGAGGCCTGCCACATGGAGCCATAGATACGCTCTGTGGAGGGTGTGCGGGCAGTCTGGATAGTCTACATCACCCTGGGGGGAAAGGGTCTTTCCCCAGGATGCTCCGTTCCAAGAGCTAAGCAGTCAGCTGGAGCCATTGACGGTCTGGGTGCTCCAGCGACCCCTGGTTAAGGGATATCCCCTCCTGGGGGATTCTCCATAGCCTCTCCGCTGAAAGCGACTGGAGCTCTGCAACCACAGTCTCCGGGGCCAGTGAGGCGCCAACAGAACCCCTTCCGCCCCCTCCCGAAGGGTTTCCCATATGACCCTGGGGATCAGGAGTAAGGGCGGAAGGCATACTGACAACCCCTGATCCAGGGGCTTCACAGATCGTCCGCCCCTTCTGCCCCCCCATGTCTGGTACCTGGAGAAGACCCTCAGGAGCTGAGCGTTGAGGGGCGTGGCGGATAAGTCGATCTCCGGGTGTCCAGAGCACTCTGCCAGCTCCCTGAAGATTGCTGGCTGCAGCTTCCGCTCCAAATTGTCCCCTTGTTCCGGCTGAGCCAGTCGGCTCTGATGTACCCTACCCCTGCTATATGTTCTGCCCTCAGCGAATGTTGTCTGAATTCATAGGCTATCTGAGGTGCTTCTGCGATCTCTCATAGTCGGGCATCCCATTCTGAGTTTGTGGTGGGTTCTGGCATGGGGACCAGCCTGTCTGACCCTTTTTCCCCCCGGCCATAAGGGTGCTATGATTCTATGGCTAGGATTAGCGCAGAGATATTCTGAATGTAAACACAGACAGAGTTTAATGGGCGGCCACTAGAGTGTGTGTAAAGATGAAGTGAGGGAAGCTAAGGCTCACAATAAAGGCCTGCCACAAAGGTAAAATAATAATAATAACAACAAGAACCACAACAACAACAATAATAATAAAATAAAATAAAATACAAAAGGGGGCATCTTCCTGCCTGATAAAACCAAGAAAGATTACGGAAACGATTGGTCCCTTGCTGGGAGAAAGTGGCCCGAAGGTGACAAGCAGCAGGGGTAAAGCCGAACTATTTAACTCGTGCTTGGCATCTGTCTTTACCCGAAGGGATAAACAATCCAACCTATCAAGAACAGCACCCCAAATTCAGATTAGGAACCCAAGATGAGATAGGGAAGAAATGGTAGCCTGTCTATCTTAGGCAAGGTCCATTTCCCAGGACTGGGTGGGTTACACCCCAGGGATCTGAAGGAGCTGGCGGACGAGATCTCCAAACAACTGAAACTATATCTATCAGAGATCCTGGAGTACCGGAGAACCACTATAGAATTGCTGATGTGATTCCCCCCCTTCAGAAAGGGAGAAAAACCGGCTCGAGAGCCCAAAGCCAACATGGGTTTGTCAAAAACAGATCATACCAGACTAGCCATATTGCCTTCTTAGATTACGGTGACAACCCTAGTGGACCATAGGAATGCCATTAATATAGTTTACTTGGACTTCAGTAAGTCCTGATAAGGTAGACCATAACCTACTACTAGATATGGTAGAATAATGTGGGTTAGACATAGTCACACCAGGTGGCTTGGTAACTGGTTGACCAACCGCACACCCCTGTACTCCTCAATGGAACTGCCTCTTCATGGAGGGAAGAGTGCAGTGAGTCCCCCAAGGCTCAGTGTTGAGCCCAGTACTCTTCAACATCTTCATCAGTGATTTGAATGAGGGTGTTAGGTGTGTAAGCTAACATTTGGGTTAGCAAAATATATGCCATGATAGTAGTACTGTTTCTTTAAGAACTGCTGTTATCTCAAGCGGTCATAAGAAGGAGCCAGAATGACTGTTAGCTCTCTGTTTGTTAAATGCTGATGGGGGGGGGGGGGTCATCAGATTAGCAGATGACCCCAAGCTGGCAGGAATAGCCAACACTTCAGAATACAGGCTAAAGATACAGAAGGATCTTGATACCCTTGAACATTGGGCACTACCTAGGAAAATGGGATTCAATGAAGTAAGGTTCTACCTTTAGGCAACGAAGGTGAAGTGCACAGGTACAGAATACCTTGCTCCACAGTAGTAACTGTGAAGGGGATCTTGGAGTCCTAGTGGACCACCCTTTAATATGAGCCAGCAGTGTGCAATAGCTGCCAGAAAACCCAACACAGTTTTTGGCTGCATAAACAGAGGAATAGGATCAAGCTCCCGTGAAGTGTTCATCCCACCTTATAAGGCCCTGGAAAGGTCAGATTGGAATTCTGCATTCAGTTTGGTCACCATGATGTAGAAAGGATGTGGGGGCTCTAGGGAGAGTGCAGAGAAGAGCAACAGAGGGGATCAGGGGACTGGAGGCTAAAGCCTATGAAGAACGGTTGCAGGATTTGGGTAGGTCTAGTTTACTGAAAGGAAGGACTAGGGGAGACGTGATAGCAGTGTTCCAATATCTCAGGGGTTGCCACAGGGAAGAGGCAGCCTGATTATCCTCCAAGGCACCTGAGTGCAGAACTAGAAGCAATGGGTGGAAACTAATCAAGGAGAGAAGCAACTTAGAACTGAGGAGAAATTTCCTGACAGTTAGAACAATTAATCAGTGGAACAACCTGCCTCCAGACGTTGTGAATGCCCCAACAGTGGAAGTTTTTAAGCAGCTGTTGGATGGTAATAGCAATAGCAGTTAGATTTATATACTGCTTCATAGGGCTTTCAGCCCTCTCTAAGTGGTTTACAGAGTCAGCATAATCAACTATAGTAATGAAAGCCCTCCCTTTTTGAATTGTGAGCCGCCCTGAGTCCCCCCAGGGAAAAGGGCGGCATACAAATAAAGGAAATTCAAATTCAAATTTCTGTTTAGGCAGGGGGTTGGGCTAGAAGACCTGCAAGGTCCCTTCCCCCTCTGCTATTGTATTGCATAGTATTGTATTGCAGTGCATTTGCTCTTTGCCTAGTCACCCCCACCCTTGGAAAGCCTTGGGGGAGGGGGTAATCTCTAACCTGATTGGAGGTTCTTCTGTCTCTCCCTGGGGGCTGCAGCCTCTAGCAGGCGGGCTGAATACTCTTCCCCCCTGTGTTTTCCAGGCTGCTTGGGCCACGTGGGGCCCCTCCCCCTTCTTTCCAAATGGTTTTGCAAGGCAATTGCCATAGCCCCACCCTCAGAACTTACCCACAAAAAAAACAGCTTTTGTTAAGGGCCTGGCCTCCTTCTCAGGGACTTCCCGCCCCTCCCCCCTCCTTCTCCTACTCAAAGGAGAATGCTCTTAAGGGGGAAGGAGACTTAGCCCCCACCCCCCAAAAAACGCAGCTCTTGCTGGAAGCCTTTTTCTGATGGCATTCTCGCTCCCAAGTCTCTTTCTCCTACTTAAAGGAGAGTGTCCTTAAGGGGGGGGAGCCTTCTCCTGTTACTATGCAGTTAGAAAGGGACAGAACGGGCATTTAGGCAGGATTTCTGAAGCACCGAAGCCGAAGGGGATCCTCCCCTGGGAGGGGAGGAGTTCTCAGGTTGGGGGGGGGGGGGCGGAGGGTTCTTCGTGCAGTCTTGTGGCAGCTGCCTCTGTGATTCATCTAGGAGGTAGGCTTGGGGGGGGATCCACCGCCTGCCTCTAACCTCCTTAAAAAGCCTCCTTTTGGCCCTTTGCTGCGTCCCCCGCCCTTGGCTAATGCCTCTGCGATGGTTTCTCACCTTTCAAGGGCTCCACAAGCCTCCGGTTGTTGCTGGAGGGCTGAGAGTTGAGACTTCTGCCTGCCTCCTCTGAGCTGCTGGGGGCAGCCATCTTGGACCACGTGGTTTCAAGATGGCCCCCGGCTCCAAATTCAAATGGCTCCTCTTTGCTGGAGCACATGGAAATGGCTTTTGCCTTTGCAGGCTTGCCATGCGGCTGCAGCTCGCCTCCCCCTGCCTCCTGCAGCTCTTTCTAAGCCTTTCCGGCTCTCACCTTGTCCACTGGTGATAGCTGCCAGCACAGGTGTTCCAGGGTATTTCAACAACCCTCATGGCTCAACCCCTGAGGGGAGCAGAGGAGCGCTTCTGCTCCTGAGAGGCCTCTGCATCAAGGGCTGCCTCTAGGAGGCATGTGTGCCCGGTTCTCCTGCTTGCCCGGCAAGGGTCATCACTGAGTGACTCCGTCTCACTCAGTGGCCAGGGCAGCGTGCCGCCCCAGAGGGCTTGGGGCAGTCCAGTCCTTGCAGGAGGAGGCTGTGTGTGATGTAGGGAGGCAGGATTCGCCTGGTCCAAGTTTATTTTCTTTAATCCTTTGTAAATTACTGGAGGTCCAGAGTGGTGCAACCTTTCCCTTGAGTGGGATGAGTCAAATCTGGGAGGGCCTGCTGGCCAGGGGGCATTACCCAAAGAGCTTATCTGACTCATCCAATCATGAGAGGACAAAGTCAACCCATTCTGGATACTCCTCCCCCCTCACTATGGAGAAAATAGTCATGTCCGTTTTTTCATAAGTCAGTGCCATTGTAACTTCAAACAGTCACTAAATGAATGTAATGTTGTAAGTCAAGAACTACTTTCTCTAGCGGTTGATAAAATATATATTAATTTATAACATATTTCTTCCTCAAAGGATTCATAAATGAGGAACAAATATGTACATGAAGGGAAAAATGCATGAGTGAAAAATACAATTCCAACAGGAACAGCTCTATGTCTCACCTACTTTACCATTTTTTTAAAAAAAAGTCTTTTAAACATCATAGCAATAACAATTGATTAAATCATTCCAAGGCAGTATGGCTTCTTTGTGATAATAAAGGAAGACTGAGGAGGAAAATATAACTTTGCTACAGGCAGTTCAGTGGGCAAGTCCTTTTAATATACAAAAACACTTTTAATCAGCAGCATCTCCTGTTTTCACAATAAAGTTACTGAAATTCATTGTGTAAGTTTGAACTAAAAATTTAACACACACAAATGTATATAACTGAAATAAGCCGTTGGTCTTCATGGATTTAACTACCAGTGCTGAAGTTTGATATATTGACAGAATAACCTAAGCAAGAGAGTTCATTTAACTATCCCACCTCTTTCATTTTTTTAAAGGCCAACTGGAAATCCTAAAAAAAAAAAAAAATTCCATCCAAAAAATCCTCCCCAAAAGCAAATTGAATAAATAACTTAAAAGCGAATAATTGTATTTATTTTATGTATTATAAATGAAAATTAAACCAGATTTGCAATTTCCACTCTAATCTTATGAAACTTTAGACCTATGATACATAAGTCTACTGCTATGATTCATAAAAATGTACTGCTTGATTTCTTAATTTTTTGTTCTTTTAAGATGATTATAATTAATAGGGATTAACAATGGTCTATTTTAATATAACTAATTTGATGCAGGATTGTTAGCTCAAAACTCAGGTATAAAAAACTGAAAACTTAAATAACTGTAAAAGACAAAAAATTGTTTTAATTATTTTAAAACATTATTTTAATTATTATTTTCTTAGAAAAAGGTCAATTTAAGATGAAATTGAAGTTCTCTATGCATGCAATGTATAGTATTCATCACTTTGTGTTATAGAATAAAACCTCAGGTTCTATCATTAAAACAGGAGACAAACTGGAAAATACCAGGTCTTCTTCAGAAGTAACTTTTTCAACTGTGAAGGGCATCCAAATGAAAAACATTTGAAATGGCTGCATTATATTCCTTATTGCTCCATCTATAAAATCTTGCAAGTAGACTGAATATTAATCTGTCTCGAAGGCAAAACCTGTTCTGAAATTCATCATGAAAATAACAATCAGCTAAAAAGGCTTCCATACCAGAGTATGTGTCAGAATGATATTTATTTATATTACTATTAGTGAAATGAAATAGTGCTTCCATGCAGTTATATTCAGTTCCATACAAAGGTTTTATTTTTGGAATGACAGCATTCAGGGTTTTTTCCCCTAATGTTAAAACTAACTGTGGGATGAAAGAATGTGCATTAGGTGTTAAGTGTCTGTTGAAATTAAGAACTAAATGAAGATGTAGAGCATTCATGATCTCAAGCAAACTGAAAACTTAAGCATCAACTGTAAGAAATAAAATGGTCCTTTCCAACATGTGATTCACATAATAGGCACTATTGCAACTAATGAAAAGATATAATATAAAATTGACCATTAATATATACATCACAAAGATTTTGATTCCTCAAGTATCTAGTACACAAAAGATACTATCACCTTCATCTGTTTCAAAGACATGTTCTACATCAAGTTTTATTTCCCCATGTCCTTCTTGCAAGTCATCCAGAGAAGCTAGGGCTTCATTTGTGTCACTTGCAAAAGTCTCTCGGGAGGCATCGTCGTATTCCTGAAGATTAAGTCCTTTAATAGCTTGCTTCATCTTTTTGCCCAGCACTTGAAATCTCCTCTTCTTTGCAGCACATTTGTTCTCATACTCCTTTTGATTTTCAATATAGAATATTTCCTTTAAAGAGAATGTTAATACCCCATGAAGTGAGAAGGAATAGACAAAAGCAGCTTTCACAAAACACCAACTGCCCTAGCCAACTTTTAGAGCTAATTGGGGCTACTCAACAAAGAACCGTCAAGTTTTTTAAAAAAGCTTTTTTTTTTTTTGCAAATATTGCTGCAGAATTATTTGAAAATGTATTATTCTCTGTAGAGTTAAAAGAAAGTCTTGTTATAAAATAATAACTTTATAATAAAATAAATGTCTCTCCATTTATAATATTGAAAAAGAGTTTCTAAAAATTGAGAGACATACTTTGAATCTATTGAAAGGAAGGAACAAAAAAAATCAGGAAAATGAGCCAGTTTATTGTAGATATGAAATATGCCATAAAGAGAATCTGGCTTTGAAATATGGTCAAATAGAGAAGTGAGAGATACAAAGATCCTTTGTCTTTTGGAGAATTAGCTTTATATTTCCCAAATACATCCCTGCAGAGACTCTACATGAGGGTCCTCCCCTTTGTCTACAGCTCAGAAGAGAGAGACCCTAAGCAATAAAGTGGCCCATCAACTCAGCATTCTCTTCCATCCACTTTTGGAACTTCATGCTTTGTAAAGATTACATATGTTTTCTTCATTACACATTAAAAATGTACTCTACAAAGAAGAGAGCAAAACAGCATACTGAGACTCCGTATGAAAAGAATAGTCATCCTACAGTTTGGAATAAAGAAAAGCACCAGGCAGGGTTACTCCCATCTGCTCCATACATCTTTCGAATAGAGTTGGGCAGGATTCAAATATAGAACACAACAGTGGGGTGTTATTTAGCTGACTTACTACAACTGAGGACTCATGACTTCAATAAGAGAATTATTGTTACTATTTTGATGGCTTGGATTATTCCATCATTATATTATTGAGAAGAGTAACTATTTACAGGCAGTTGCCTTAAAAAATGAAGAATTTAATTATTAGGGAATGCTAATTTTGAATGTACCACCTTTTTTGTCTGTTCATTTTTGCATACTTGCAGATATATGAGGAAGAGTTGAACATGAAATTTCTTAAGAGTAATCGCTGCAACACTAAGAAAATTAAGAACAAAAGCTTAAGTTAGCAGTATAGGAAACAGCTGTCAGGAAGTCCTTGATTTACAACCATTCGTTTACTGATCATCTGAAGTGAAACTTACAATGAGCCCGCTGCAAAAACAGCAGCAGGCCAGCAATGTGATCACCCCCTCCGGCCTGTTCCTTCTCACACAAAAAAACACCTACCCCCCAATGGTAAAGACAGCCTGCCTGGTTCTCCTCCCTGCCATCCCTTTAGCGAGGGGGTGGCAGGTGCGGGGGAGAAGTGAGGCGTGCCTCTTACTTTTCCAGGTCCATTGCGTTCCTTGCCCTTTCGCCCATTGAATACCCTTGTAAAATAAACCTCATGAGTTCAACTTGCGAGGATTTTTTTACAAGGCGATTCAATGGATGAAAGGGCAAGGAACACAACAGACCTGGAAAGTTCCTTTGTCTTTTGGAGAATTAGCTTTATATTTCCCAAATACATCCCTGCAGAGACTCTACATGAGGGTCCTCCCCTTTGTCTATAGCTCAGAAGAGAGAGACCCTAAGCAATAAAGTGGCCCATCAACTCAGCATTCTCTTCCATCCACTTTTGGAACTTCATGCTTTGTAAAGATTACATATGTTTTCTTCATTACACATTAAAAATGTACTCTTTAGCGAGGGGTGGCAGGTGGGGGGGGGGGAGAAGTGAGACGCTACCAGAGACTGACAGCTCCGCTGCATTCCTCGCCCTTTTGTCCATTGAATACCTTTGTAAAGTTGAAGTCATGAGGGTTTTTTTGCAAGGGAATTCAATAGACGAAAGGGCGAGGAATGCAATGGACCTGGAAAGGTAAGAAGCGTGCCTCGCTTCTCTCCCACCTGCCATCCCTCGCTAAAGGGACGGCGGGGAAGGCAGGCAGACTGCCTTTACCATTGGGATGAGGTGGGTGGTATTGGGCTGCGAGGTGCCCCTCTTACCTTTCCAGGTCCGTTGCGTTCCTTGCCATTGTGTTCAAGGAAGCCCCTGGTAAAAAAAAACCCCTTCTTGAGTCTTCAAGAAGTTTGATTGAACTCGCGAGAAGGGTTTTTTTTTTTACCAGCCGCTTCCCTGAGCACAATGGTAAGGAATGCAATAGAGCTGAAAAGGTAAAAGGCACACCTCGCTTCTCACCTGCCCCAGAAAATAATCAGCCCTCCCCTATAATAAGCCCAAGGCCATATTTTGTGGGGCAAAAGAAAATAAGACCCTGTCTTATTTTCAGGGAAACACGGTAAAAGTTTGCTGCAAATTAGAATGTAGAAATTAATATTTACCTTAATTTGTTCACTGGTTATGCAAGGTGTGTTTTTCAGCAAATTTATATAAACCCCACCTGGAGTTCTTCTTCTAGAACCATCCTGGAATGATGAAAAAATAAACCTTTTAAAAACAGCAAGTGTAAAAGATATCAAATGTTTTGTTGTTTGGAATCTGAATATATATCTGAGGTACAATGAGAATAGAAAATGCAAATATTAGTTACTTGTAAAAAATATTAACAGGGCTTTATATAATTATTGAAAGAGTGACTGTATAAACTGTAAAAAAAATATTGTTTGAAGAATCAAATGTTTTAAGAAATAAAGTAGCAAATCAGTTGAGATTATGGTTTCTCCCTATATTGTTTCTCCTGAGGGTTTCTGGCAAGATAGCAATGTATTACAATGTTATTTATTTCTCTAGCTTTCCAAAATGTATGGAAACAGTATTTGTATTTTTTTTCCAAAAAAACAGCTGGTAAGAAAAAAAACAACACCAAAAAACCCAAATTATATTGTTATTTGTTATTCCTATTGTTTTGGAGAGATTAAAAGTTAAGTTTGGAAACCTCAGAGAGAGTCTTTCTGCTTTGGCTTCTTTTCCAACTGTGCAGACTTCCTTCAGACAGTCTCTCATCTCTGATTTCTATAGAATCTATTATAGCTGGGAGTGAGATTTTGAGTGAAAAATTATCCATACATCCCTTCATGAGGTCTGGCTGAAACCCCAACCCGAAAGGGAAATATACAGACAATAACTCTCCTTCCTATAATTCACATATTTTCTGAATAAAAAAATCATCTTTCCAATTCTTCTCCTCATGCAAATACATTTTTTTTATTTTTCCCACAGTCAAAATTTATGTAGAAAGTGTCAAAAGTAACCTTTATTTCCCACATTTAATTTGTTGCTGGAACTCCTAATGTGTATAATAAATCAAAATAGTGATATCCAGGAAATGTGTGGATTCCTGAATTGGAACACAAATGTTTATTATGTGCAGGTATTTTAGCGTTTTCTAAACTTTATTGAAATTGTGTAATTGTATTGGAAATATTCTGGGGATACAATAACCAATATGTTTAATGTTACATGATAGGGTAATTAAGTACTAAGAATGTAGGTAAAATTTAGTTTATTTTACACAATCTGTCAAATACCAAGGAATTTTAATTATGGAAAAAGGTTATCCTGCTTTGTGGATACAAGTATTATTATTCAGATTAAAGAGACTGATGAAAACACTCCTCTAAATCCATGGAGTAGAATAATTATGATGAAAATGAATATTGCTTCAAGACTGATACCTATTTTCAGAAGAATATTTCACTGAAATATTTCACACACTGACAAATTAATAGTTACATTTTTATGGAAGGAATGAATACCTAGGATTTCTCTTTCAAACCTACTACTTGTACATGATGAAGGTGGTTTCAGTATCTTGATTTTAGAAATTTCTCTTTCAAACCTACTATTTTTTACATGATGAAGGTAGTTTCAGTTTCCTGATTTTAGAAATTTCCTGATTTTATAATTAAGCATGTGTTAACTTCAAGAAGACTTTATTATGAAAAGGAATTGATTATTCACCACTATAAAGAGGCTCAACTGAAGTGTTATTTTAACTCCTGGCAAGGTCTAGATTCTAATACAGCAGAAATGTGTTTATATTTTTCCACCCTGAAGATAGTTAAACACATTTGGATCCTACTGGGAATAAAATTCAATAGATTCCTGTTTGCATGAGAAATTGATGCTGTAGACCACAGCTGTCATTGTGGCCCGCGAGCTGGATGCGTCACATGCTGGCCATGCCCACACCCAGTTTAGCAAAGGGGCAAAAAGTAATGATACATCGCATGATGCTGCCCTGACAATACGGGTTTGACACCCCTGCTGTAGACTAATCCTTATTTCAAAACAGCTGGAAAGACTTTGGAAAGGAGAGAGAATTTGGGCTGAAATGAAAATAATGCTCTCATTCAGATAATAACAATGCCTTCAACTCTTCTAAGCTTACTGATCTCTGAGCTTACTCGTTTTCTTGCAGATGTTTCATTACCCAAACTAGGCAACATCATCAGTGATCACATCTGCAATGAAATATCTGCAGGAAAACAAGCAAGCCCAGAGAGCACTTCATTTCAACCCTGAGCTACAAATATTCTCCTTTATTTGTACTCTTCTAAGGAGTGCAACTGCGTAATACAACTAAATATTACAAAGCCTGTAACAGTTTTTCTAGGCATATTCATTTTAAGACCTAAAGTATTTTATCAACCAATCTGTCAAATTATGGTCAAATATTATAAAACATTAAGTCAGGGGTGTCCAACCTTGATAATTTTTAAGACTTGTGGTCTTCAACTTCCAGAATTCCTCAGTCAGCCATTTATTTCAAATCCAAAGTCATTTTTCCAGTAAGAATTGTAAGTAAATAATAAGCTAATTCATTAACCATCATCAACACTAAAGCTCATTGACGAATGTCTAATTTGCAATCCTAACATGAACCAATAACGCAATTTAATTCAAAGAGGATTGATGTGAATGTATTGTGCTTTTAGGCAGGTAGAATTGCCAAAAGAAAGTATGAGGTGTACAGGTAATCTGATAAGGATAGTGATTGTGGATATGAAAGAACTTAGTAGGCAAAGTGGCTCCTCAAGTGGATCTATCTGGTTGGTAGCAACAAAGTTATTTATTGGATGATAATGAGTAATGGAATCAGGCTGGACAAAAGTGACATCATCAGTAGTAACAATGAGAGCAAGCTGGAAAAATATAGGAAAGGAAATACCATTTGGTCCCATTTAGTATTAATTAAGCTGCAATCCTAACAAACTACGTATAAAGAAATAACAAATTATTTCTTACCATGATTAAAAGACCTCCATTTTGCTCCACCTCAGCTGTTTCCATCAGTAGTTCAATAGATTTCTTTTTCCCAATGATTTTCACTACCCGTACAATTAGATCTTTCTTTGGTTCATGAAGTCTGAAAGAAAGGTGAAAATGTTATATTTGCCAAATAATTTGAGTGACAATATTTTCAAAAACAAATCCATTATTACAAATTTCAGTAATCTTTTGGTCTATCTTATGTCAAACAGTTTTCCTTTTGCAGCCATAATTACGGTGACATGGAGAGGTGTATAAATGTATACTGCCTATGAGAAATTAAGTTCTGGAAGGGTAACCTATTTAGCACTCTGAATAACAAAATACTTGAAGGTACTGCAAAGTTGTTTATCTCAACAACAGCCTTTCTTTAAGACCAAAAATACATTAATAAAAATTTTTTTCAAAGCCAGAATATGTTTATCTTTTGCTATTATCTTAAAATATGGCTTTTGTTGAAAATCTCTCAAATAAAAGATCAAAATCTTACCGATAGGCAATTTCATCTGCCACTTTTTCTTCAGGATCATCTTCTGTAATTTCATACCTCCCTTTAAAATTCATTTCTTGTCTTTGACCCACTCTCTCCTTTATGGGCCTTTTCCGTTTCCAGAGACTTTGTCTATTCACCTCCCACTCCTCCTCTTTTGATACAATCTTTTTATCATCTTGCATATATTCATCCAACTCTTTGTCTAATGTCTTCTCTACTTCTGATTCAGATTCTTTCACCAACTGTTTTGCTAACATGTAGTTGTAGGCCTCTGATCCTCGACTTTTGTCCAGATTGCCATCCATCCATAGAATCCCAAGGTTTTTTGCCATATCATCTTGATTCTGTCTTTGCAAAACTTCACCCCATATATTGTTGACTTTTTTAGGGATCTGTTTGTGAGAGTTTGGAGGAAATTGGAAAAGCTCTGGTTTGGGGGGAGGAAGGTTTGAACATTTTTGTCGCTTTCGCTTCCATAGACCACTCTCTTCATCAGAATCTGAAAAACTTTCATCAGTTGAATCCATACTTTTCACTGTCCGATAAGGAACACTTGTTGCTGATTGTGAACTGCTGCTTGGAAAAGATATTGCTGGATTACCGTTATCATTCTGAAATATAAATGTATGGTACATATTTATATTAAAAAAAATCACTTGTACTATTTTTACTTTTATGTACCCTAGATAGCATCCTAGAAAAAAATTGCTGAAAATTTAGTAGGGATTAATTAGAAATCTATAGTTTGCAGACATTTATATTGGGGGAGAATATTCAGAGAGCCCTAACACACAAAAAAAATTAAGGGAAAATTTGGGCAGAGTGAACAGAACTTCAAGTACAACAGAAAATTTAACAGAGTATTTTTCACAACTAATCATGTGTATAAAAATAATCCATATTATTACAATATTTTTAATTAAATGTTATTATGTCAAACCTTGCTCCTTAATGCAGATATTAGTCCAATATATTTGAAGTACACATATTGCTTGATGAAATGAAAGAATATATAATCCAATTGATGAAAGTTCCATTGACAATGTGTAGTCCTCAATGAAACTGCATCTTCATGGAGGGAAGTATGCAGTGGAGTACCCCAAAGCTCTGTTTTGGGCCCAGTACTCTTCAACATTTTCATCAATGATTTGGATGAGGGAATAAATGGGGAACTCATAAAGCACAAACTATAAATAGTATTTGCTAGACAGTTAAGATTTTGTTTTAAAATTGTAAAAAAAATCAGCTGCTTACTGAATTTGATTTCAGATTTCTTTACAAATAATAATTAAGAGCCTTGGTGGCACAATGTTTAGAACACAGTATTTGCAGGCTAATTCTGCCCACTGTCAGGAGTTTGATCCTGATGGGCTCAAGATTGACTCAGCCTTCCATCTCTCCAAGGTCAGTAAAATGAGGACCCAGATTATTGGAGGCAATATGCTGACATTGTAAACCACTCAGAGAGTGCTGTAACGTACAATAGGACAGTATATAAGTCTAAGGGCTATAGCTATTGCTAATTAAAAAAAACCTATAGTGCAATTGTCTCAACAATTGTTTGTAATTTTAAATATATCACGTTTTACTGTAAAGTTCATTCATGTTTATTCACCACATTGAAAATATATAAACACTTATATGTCTAAATAAGTAAATGTAAAGTGAGAAAGAACAAAGGGCAGAATGGTGTTTAGTACTGTCATATGTAAGTTATCAGAATAGCCACAAACATATGTAACCAGCAATATTTCAAATAAAGATACTATATTTTCACCATATAATGCAATAAGAATTTAGGCCAATGTCTCCTAACCATGGTTCTATCATGCTTTTAATACCTTGCTGGATGATGATTGTCTACATTATTGCCCAATACATTTGGGGAGCAGCAAATTGGGAACAGAATACTTGTTTATACAGCTAATTTTATAGTAGCCTTTTCCTTGTTACACTGCAGCAATAGAAGACTGTCTTCAGAACATCTTGGACATTTGATTATATAAGGTTTTCTAAGCACATTTTAACAATTCTTGAATCTGATTGCAATTGAAGATGTCAACAGTTCACTAATGGTTTGTAGAAGATGCTGATGCCTACTTTTTACCACATCAATTAATATTTTTCTATTACTGCATTAAAAAAGTAACTCCTAGCAGATACGTAAGGAGATTCATTTCAATCTAATGAACATGTTCCTACTTACTTATAAGAAAGCTCCATTAAACAAAATAGAAGATACCTCTCTCTCTCTATATATATATATATGTTAGATAACACTTTAAAATCTGATGTAAGACAAAGCAATACGAACATGCATGAGTCAGCCAAATATTTTGGCTGTGTTTGGCGCATGAGTTTTTCTCTTAACGGGATCAGGAAAAAAGATCACTAAATCTACTTCAAAATCTTTTTGATCTGCTAATGGTAATTCATACTTGTCACAGCAGTCATCCATGTACTGTTTATATGGATGTAGACTATACTGACATAGAGGGCATACTGATCTGACTTTCTATTTACAACAGTTATTATGACTAATATTTACATTGCTACTAATAGTTCTTAGCTAGTTCTTTGAAATTCACAGAAGATTTCAGTGTTTTTCTCATGTATTGGATACACATTTCTTTGCCATCATAAAATTTAAATTATATCATCTGCTACTGAAAATTCCATGATGCAACCTCGCATCTTCCGCTTGAAAAGTTTAATTGGACAGACAACCCAAATGTCATACACAGCTTTCTGAGAATCATGGGAGTTGTAGATCCACCTTACAACTAAAACCATAATTTCCGTTGCTAAGCAAGGCAGTTAAGTGAGTCATGACCCATTTTTGATCTTTTTGCCATGGTTGTTAGGTGACACACTAACAACCAGTTGTTAAGTTAAGTGAATCATGTTTTCCCCATTGATTTTGCTTGTCAGAAGCTTTAGGAAAATGACAATCCCAGGACACCAGGATGCTGCCACCATTGTAAATATATGCTGGTTGGCAAGAACCCAAAGTTTGATCATGTGAATAGGGATGCTGCAAAAGTCATGTGTGAGAAGTGATCATAAGTCACTTTTTTCAATGCCATTGTAACTCTGAACAGCCATTAAACAAGTGGTTATAACTCAAGAACTATCTGTATTTGGATGCAGATTTTTATGAAACCATGTAAAAATAAGCCCAGTGAACCAGGGCCTATGCAGGAAAGCTTTGGGATCTTTGAATGTCCCCTTCAATGGGGAAATTGCTGAAGAAGTTCACAGAACTCTGAAACTACATCTTGATACATGGCAATGACATCTGCAAAGGTGGTCAAAAAGGCACAGTGACAGAAATGACATTGGCATCACAATGTCCCACCCCTTTTGTACATGCACCAACATAAAATATATAAATGAAAGAAGTGGGCTTGCAATACTGCTTCTGTCATCCCTTTTGATCTTTCCTGTCTGCAGATGCTGCTGGTACCATAGAAATATTGTTACTCCTCTTCTGAAGGCATTCACTTTTAGAAAATTGCACAGGTTTACATTCCAACCAGAGGAAATAGAGGTACTCTTCTGTTTCACTCTAGAGCAGTTGTGTCCAACTGGCGGCCTGCGGGCCAGATGCATCATGTGCAGGTCACACCCTCCTTAGCTCCATAAATGGGAAAAGCATCGCGAAATGTGACGTGACAGCAATGTGATGATGTGTCAAGTTCGACACCCGTGCTCTAAAGTTATTCTTTCTTCTTTTTTTAAAAAAAGAGTCTGAGCATTTTAAAAGGGAAAAAAACAGAAACAAAACCAAAAAAGCACAAAGTACAGGTAGTCATCCAGCCTACCCAGTCGTGGGACTGAATCTCGTATCTTGAACAGGATTACTCCCTCCTTTAACCCACACATTCACTAATCGAATGTGAGGCTCGGTAAATGCACATGAGGTATTTCAGGATGGGGAAGGCCATGGGGACCTAGTGATGGAACCACCTGACTAAGAACACCCAAGGCCTCTCCACCCCACTGAAATATTTCATGCTCCCACATATGCTTTTCCCATCCACCCAAGCTGCCATGCTGTGTCACTTACCATACCAAGATCTCAAAAGCAGTCTCCTCTCCAGCCTATCAGCTGCACTTGCCCTTCTGCAGCTCCATTTTGGTATGGGCAACTTCATCCGGCACTTTGCCGGCCAAATTGGAGCTCTGTTTAGGCCCTTGTAGGCGTCACCTGGCATTTTGCCAGCCAAAATGGAGGTTCAGAGGGGCGGATCAAGATAAGTATGTGTCTTAATCACACTAATCAGCAGAATATGAAAAAATTATATTCTTATATTTGTTAGCGAGAAATATATTATTATTTAACAAACTATTTTCAATTTAAATGTTAAAACTTTATGTTCAGAGAAACTCACATTTTGGGTGTGATATAAGCCCATAAACAGAACTACAGTCTAGAAATTGATTTTTGTGTTAAATTATATGTCAGCTTTATTTTTCAACTACAGGTTATTTTAGACATTTTAAGACAGGGGTGTCAAACTCAAGGTCAGATCAGGCCCACGGAATGCTTAGATCTGGCCCTTGGGGCCACCTTAGAAACAGTGGACCAGCCCGCAGTGCCTCTGCCAGCGAAAACGGAGCTCAGGAGGGCTGCATGGCCCCCAAGGTCAAGCACAACCTGATGCGGTCCTCAATTGAACCAAGTTTGACACCCCCGTTTTAAGACATACTGCCACAAATTAATATTTTATTCATCTACTGAAGGAATTGTACACACTTTCCAGTGCAAAGCAGAATATCCTAGCAGCTGCTGGCATGTACAAAACTAGTTTGGTATACTTGGAACAATGATGTTAGCAATATTTAATAGAAAGATGGCATATTGGAAAAGAAATTCAACTTCTAGAATTTGCTTTACTCTGTTAGAAATCTTTTAATCAAACTGCTGATGAAATGCTTACTACATTGTCGTCAACTATGGAAGAATGAGCCAACCTGACCAAGAGCTTTTAGAAGATAAATTAGCTGATTAATCAATACTGAACTTATATCCGTAAAACAGCTTACGGTAGGAATTTTGTTTAGAGTAAGTTTATTTAACAATTGTTAGAGGCTGTGTTAATCTGAACAATTCTGGTGCTGTACATAAGCAATGGAAATAATGAATTAACATCCTACTAAGGCTGCAGGGTACTAGAACTGTTGCAAGCAGCATGTCCTGTGTATATTTCTGAGCCAGCAGTATTTCAATTGTTATATATAAAATCTTATACTTGAGTGATATTTCACTCTGACTTTATATACCGGTAATCTCAGTAATAACCTAAATAATGTCTTTTAATTTTAGAAAACTAATGAAGTCCACAAGGTTAAAAAATGTTTTTTTTGCTGATTCTGTATAGCTTGTATAATGGGTATACAATTATTATAATGGGTATACAATTATTATAATGGTATAATGGGTCCAGACTAGACACTTTTGGGCACACTTTTTAAGGGAATGAGTCTGAACTATCATATGATGCCATTATTATATTTTCCACATTTAATAGGCTGAAATTAGCATGCCTTTAAACACGATGATCAAATTTAAAGTTATTGTCTCTTCAGAAGCATAAGTGGATATCTTATTGCAGACTGAGTCATTGTGCTGTTTAAAGAAACCCCTTCTCCCCCCTCAAAAAAAAACTGTTAGGAAAAGAGCATAATCAGTAGATAGCTGGATCTGAGATAAAAATGAAGTTTTATAAAATACTTAAAAAATAAAATTAAAAGGAAGTTCTATTTCCATAATGAAACAGACCAGAAGACCTTGGAGCAAATTTGTCTTTTATGAAAAAAAAAAACCACTCCCAGAAACCCTGATCTCACAGAATGTCTTTAGAAGGCTATCCAAATGCCGTCAGGAAAGACGCCACCTGAAATCGTAGAAACGAAACTGAAAGAGCTCAGAACCCACACAGCAGAAACGAATCCATTTTCCTAATATGAACACTTAAAAAACCACGCCTTCCTCTTCATCCTGGAGCAGGGTCTGCTGGTTGCAATCCCCAGAAAAAACACTGTGTCCTATTACTGGCCCATAAAGCCAGGGAATCACCCAAATAATAACATCTGAAATCTTACGACTCGGTATTAGCGTTCTGCTACAATGATAATTTTTTTCAGCCCAGTACACTGGAAAGTCGCTTACAAGGCAAGACTTCGGGAGAAGCCAATGCACTAAGAAACAGCAACAACTTATTGCTTGGCGGGTGGGAACCGGATTTCACTCCGGTTCAAGCAGAGGAAAACAGCCTAGACATTCATTCCAATGCGATGGTGCCAAAATAAGAGCGGGAAGACAAGCTTCCTCCCAAGATGCTAACCTCACTGTCCTACGCATTGCAAAGCTCGCCGGTTTTCCTCTGTGGAGGAAAATACCGGCTCTCCTCCTAAGTCGTCAGCCCACAGGAAGAACTGGTATGAGTTTGCCAGACCTGTTGGGGACTCCTGGAAGGAGCCGAGACCGGCATTTCGCAGTCCGAGCCCGAAATCTCTCCGTCTTCGACATCCTGCTCCATTCTTGGAACTTCCGACGCCATCTTCCCCCGCTCAATTAGACCAGGAGCCGCGAAGGGACAAACCTTTAAGGCACGGCCTTAAAACCAGAAAAACTACAAAGACCACAATGCCTCGCTCTGAGGAGAAAAGGCGGAACCATGAGCATTTCCCGCCCGCCACTCTCGAAACTTCGTGGAAATTGTAGTCTTTTAATGTCTTTCCGCCCGTTTTCTATATTGAGAGATTTCCCGCGTTGGTCTTTTCAGACCTGTATTTTATGCCGCAAAATCTAAAACCCGGATGCCGGGATTGTTTTCTCAGGATACAAGAAAGAAGGGACGATGATGGTGAAAAACATCTATCGTATATTAGTTATAATCACATGACATGACATGTCCATTTTGTTAGATGTCTGTACACATTGTGATGGGTGTTGTACTGGTAGACCAAGAGTCATTGATTTGAGGGTGGTAGGCATTTTCAGGTTTTGTCAAAAAGAAGAGTTTACAATTAACCCTAACAGCATAAAGTATAGCAATCGCTGACTATCATTTAAATAAATGTTCCTGATTTACTTAATCCTTTACCTTTTCTGTCATACTGTAACATCGCAAATACTGTATATGTCTTTCAAGATGCATCTACTCTTTATTGACTTTGTAAGATTCACACCCCATGAAAAAGGCCTTGTGATTTTTCTGTGAGATTATGTGAGATTCTAATCCTGATACTTCAACTGCTTTTTTTTTTGTGGGGTTCGTTAATTCAAACAATACTGGGACATTACATGGCATCCTGCAACATTGTGTCCCAATGTCCATCAAGAGTTTATCCAGGCCCAGTGTCTGATTTTTTCAACATAGACCACCCTGTCTTTGAATGGCTGGGTGGACTGGACATTAACATTTGAATCACTTTAAGTCCATATATTTGCTATACACTAAATAAATATATATTGTCAGAAAAACCTCTAAGCTAAAATCAAAGACTATTCAAGTCGATGCCATTACCTGGTCCTCATATAAAGTTCAACTTGCATGTTTAATCTTGGAAGTAAATGATCAAGGAATAAAGCTGGGTCTAAAGATTAGTGAAACTAAGCAAGAGAATGGCTCAAGAGGCAGGTATACTATTTAATTAACAATGCAAATCAAACATCCCTTTCTAGTTAGTGTCTGCTGATAGTTACAACAAAGAAAGGTATGACTAATAATTAAAATGTTTAGGGGAATATTTGTACTGAGATTATTTTATAAAAGAGGATAAACTCTGACATTTAGAAATCAGGTCTGGTATGAAATAGATTTTAGTCCAGTACATTCATGCTTCCATAATATACTATACAATACATAAAAAGTATGGATTAATGACGAGTATTGCCATTTTACTGTTACTGTGGCTTTATCCTAGCCAAGTGATCTACTGCTGGGCTATCAGCAAACAGCATTTCTTTTGCTACTCTGTAGCGGTCATATTGATTTTTGCACGGTAAGCTCCTTTCCAACGCATGCCAAGCTATTAAAAACGATTCAATATTTCTGTTGCAAATCTAAAATAAAGTGTTTTTATTATTTCTTGTGATGTAACTGTTTCTAATTGTCTTGGACTGCTCCAAGGGTGAGATACACAAATTTCCTAAAAGAAATTCCGACAGGGAAAACGCTTAAGTGCTGCTGACCGTGCCTACAAAGCAGAAGCATTTTACAGGTGGCTCTTTACAGGTGTGAGTGAACATGCGTTTGACTTCTGCAGCCATTGCATAAACTTTCTTCGCGCCTTTGCCTTTAAGATGGGCGAGAGAGACAAAAAGCCGGAGCCCCCAACATGCAGAGAGGATGCGCTGAGTCGACGCTAGATGGAGGCGTGACTTATTTGGTCCTCCAGGCAAGGGTGGACTGAGCGTTTTGCCTTCGCCAATCCGGGCTCTGCGTTTGGGGGTGGGTTCTTGACGGACGCCTCTTTGGCCTATGGGTGATTTAAAGGTGCCACGGCCCTTTTCTCGCTATGCTGCTGCAAGTTGGACTTTCGTTGCTCGCCAGGCGTGCTCTGCTAAGGAAGAGCCTCTCCTTCACAGCTTCTTGCAATAGACCGGTCGCCTTCATGTCCACCTTGCTGATCAACCAAGCCCAGTACGCGTGGCTGAAAGAATTGGGGCTTCGAGAAGAAAACGAGGGAGTTTACAATGGCTCCTGGGGAGGAAGAGGAGAGGTAGGCTTGCAAGGCGGGGTGGGAGCCACTTTGATGGACAGCCGTAAAAGCTAAAGAGGAATGTCCTGCGGGTGCTTTTTGAAGTTGTTTCTCCAGTTCTTTGAGACGTGCGTCGCGCCTGCGGTTTTGAATTTCTCATGGTTTTTTTCCTTCGCATTTTAGAATAGAATAGAATAGTATCCTTTATTGGTCAAGTGTGATTGAACACACAAGGACTTTGTCTTGGCCCATATGCTCTCAGTGTACATAAAAAGACATGAAAAGATACAAGTATTTTAAGTAAGTACTCACGTCTCATATTAGAATTGGCAGAAAGAGACCAGTCCCGGTTTCACCATTCATTTATCTTGGCTCAGAAAGAGAATGCGTGTCTTTCAATCCTGCAGTTTCTTTTGGCTCCTTCCCTCTTTTGCGACTTTTACCAGCAGATAGACCTAAAACATTGCAGACCGTATAGTTTTCTGACTTACTCTCGTAATATTTCTCCATAACTTGACTTTATGAAGATAGCCAGGTTGAATCACCTGTGTCACACTTAGGTACACTTCCATGGGCTGGTGATCTTACAGGTATTGGGGCTTCATATCCTGGAAACCCTAATCAATTTGGCCAAAATTGTTGTGAAATTTAGTAATTGTTTTTCCAGGACACAAGCACTGTCATTTTGCAGTCAAGCAACTAAGTCTCAAATAATAGGTGGCATGTGGCTAATTAGTAAATTCCAAAGTTAAGATGACCAGGGTGATTATCACAGAACTGATAGAAACTTAGAAGCAATCACATTCTTCTTAGTTACCTGCTTGGTGCAGGATCTGCAGGGTGGGATGTATTACAGTATCCTGCCTGTTCAAAAGCTTCCTGAGAGAAAAGGAAAGCCTGCTGCCACCAGCTATCATCTGAGCCTTGTCCCAAAGCTGATGCTTTTTCAATTAATATGTGCTTGAAACTTATCTTCCTTGCAATTTTTTCTTTTGGATCTGAGCTTTTCCATAGAAGCACAGAAGCAGTTTTGCATTTCAGGTCTTTGAAAACCATCAACATGTCTTGCTCTTCCGCATTTAGCATGCATCTACTTCTTGCATGGATTGATTCCTGGACTTTTGCCTTTTGCCCGAACTCATTCTGATTTATCAGTTCCTACAATGTGACTTGGCATAAAAACTACTTGATTGATTTGGATCCAGCCAATGCCACAGATTGTGCCAGATTTTGACCATGAGGTTTATGATTATAGGGATGGTTACTAAATGGGACTGAAATGTTTTTTTCTCTCTAGGTTGTGACAACCTACTGTCCTGCAAATAATCAGCCCATAGCTAAAGTTCGCCAGGTAAGATTTTTTAAATATATATTTGACTCTTTAATAAAATGCATCATTAGGGGGAAAAATAAGCAGATTTCAAGGCTGGTGTGTTAAGAAAGTTCATGAGATGGGTAAGAAATGCAGACTAGCTAAAAGCAATGTAAGTAGAAAATATTACAGGTTATCTTCCCCCCTCCCTCTCCCCCCCTTACTGGATGCAGATTTTCTGTAGAAATAGGGCTAATCAGTGTTTTAATAACAATAAAACCCTCAAACTAAACTTGATTATGGATGACTTTATGAACACATCTGTTTACTTTCCAATTCTCCATTGACTTATTACAAGCTGAGTCTTATGTTATCACTGTGTCCATTGCAGCACTTTTTACTGTTTGATTTCAGGCAAATTTGGAAGACTATGAAGAAACAATAACAAAAGCTAAAGAAGCTTGGCAAATATGGGCAGAGGTGAGTTAAATCTCTTTATATTTTCCTTAATTGTATCTGGGGAAAAATTATTTTTCAGTAGGTATGACTCCTAAGCCAATCAGGAGAGATTTATCATAGAAAGTGCCTCACACATTTTTGAAATAAATAAAATTAAAACAACAATTTGAAGTTTTACCTGAAATGTATTTAGAAATACTCTAATTCAGTGTTCAAACTTGACAACATTTAAGATTTGTGAAATTCAACTCCCAGAATTTTCCAGCCAGCAAAGGTGCCAAGTATAAAAAAACAGTAACCATATCCTTAATGGGATCATATTCAAATTAGATTAAGTGGCTGCATCTTGAATGCTAGGAATGGTTTTGATAGAGACTCTAAAGTCTGTATTTTTTTCAGATCTTCTTCAAATATTCTACATGATATGAAACCTGTCAACCAATACAAATTTCTATAGAAAGAGGAATAACTTAAATTTATTTTGTCAACTAGTATCAACTAGTGTTTTTTCCTATACACTTTTAAAATCTGATCCTATTCATTCAGGTTCATTTGAGAGTGAGTTCAAGTATATTTCATAGAACTTACTTCCACTTAAACAATGTATAATATATTAACCAAAATAAATGTTGGAATATGACCAAATTTCGCTAACTTCCATTCTTCTGGTTCAAGTAACTTGATGGCATTTAAAAATACTATATGGGCTGAGGTGGTGTAGTGGGTAGAATGCAGTACTGCAGGCTACTTCTGCTGCCTGTCGACTGCCTGCAATTTGGCAGTTCAAATCTCACCAGGCTCAAAGTTGACTCAGCCTTCCATCCTCCCGAGGTTGGTAAAATGACCTAGATTGTTGGGGGCAATATGCTGACTCTTAAACTGCTTAGAGAGGGCTGTAAAAGCACTGTGAAGTGGTATATAAGAGTAAGTCCTACTGTTGCTATATTTATTTCAAAAAGTGTACAGGTAGTCCTTGGCTTGTGACCACAATTGGTACCGGAATTTTCGTTACTAAAAATGCAGTCATTAAGCTTCTAGAAATGTGACATTTGATTTTATTACCATTTTTCCCATGGTTGTTAAGTGAATCACATCAGTCATTATACAAATCTGATAGTTAATAAGTGAATCATATGATAATTAAGTGAATCCAACTTTGTTTAGGAGAAGCCAGCTGGGAAAGTTGCAAATTGAAGTTATGTGACTTCAAGATGCTCAAACATTGTAAATGCAAGCTACTTGCCAAGCACCTGAATTGCAATCATGCCAGTATGGGGGTGTTGCAGTGATTGTAATTTTAAAGACTGGTTGTGAGTCATTTTTTTGTATGAATTTTGTATGAGTTTGGCAAAGTATGCGGGATTCTGAAAGACTAGACTTGAGCACATAATTTCTCTTTGCTTTCTTTTTATAGGTTCCTGCACCTAAACGAGGAGAAATAGTGAGACAGATTGGAGATGCCTTAAGAGACAAAATCAAAGTTTTGGGAAATTTGGTAAGTTTTTGCCTTTGAATTGATATCATTTCTAAATTAGTAAAAAGAAATGCAGACAGAAATTTTTGTTGTGTTGCTTCTGGGGTGCGTTGCTAATTTAATCAATTAGATTTCTAAACATTGACAGATGCCATTACACTGATATGACAACAAACTTGATTTCTTTTAGCAGGCATTGATTAAAGTTGATGACAGTAAATGCTAGAAATTTACCAAAAAAGGAGGCATGTTTTGCATTCCAAACAAAACAGCTTGAAATATTCCTTTGAACTTCCTAAATTGGTTGTTATGACAGAATAAAAATGTAAAAATAGGAATTTAAAATAATTTAAGCGTGTCATTTCTTGTGGGATAATTGGACTTTTCCCAAAAAATTAATCATTCCAAATTTCTGTTGTTTGAGTAGCAGCTAGAAGTCAGCATTCATTACCAATCCACCTATTAACCAATCCAAAAACAGTGTTTTTTTAAAAAAAAACTTTCCGGTCTTCTTGACTAATAGGACAAAGTGATAAAAAAGGCCTTGGGTGCCTGTGTTTTGTTCAACCACAAAAATGCTATTCTTGCATCAATAGTTCTTGTGTTTTAGTTTATCCCCAAATTCAGCATTACAAAGCACAAGAACTGAGTGTTCATAAATTAGACTAATTAGATAAATCCACACAATTCCATTGCATTGGTATTTTCATTTACACCTGTCAATCACAGCAGCGTGAACAATTGATTGGTTGCATAGATAATGCAATTATACAAATAGAAAAAGACAGATTTCTTCCTTTAAAGTATGCTATTGTGTAAGGAGGATCTAAGGAAACTGTAAGGATTCATGTTCCATGTGATTAATGTTTTCTTTAATGCCTTTAGGTATCATTAGAAATGGGGAAGATCTTTGTTGAAGGTGTTGGTGAAGTCCAAGAATATGTAGATATCTGTGATTATGCTGTTGGTTTATCTCGGATGTTTGGTGGACCCATGCTGCCTTCAGAAAGTAAGCCTGCATTTTTGCCTGCATAAGAATTTTTCTGGATTAAAGTAATTTGACATAGAAAATCTCAGTAATAGAATATTGAATGATTTTCGACATAGGTAATATTTTAGATTTATATGCTTCAGGAAAACCTGAAATACTTTCTTATCCCAAGCAGACATTACATCAGCTTTGCATAAACTTGGTCAAAATATATAATTTATAGATTTTCTTCAGTCTGTAGGAAATACAAATGACACAATAGTTTCTACCTCTATATAAATATTCATCCCTCTCCACTGATCTGCTTCAGGGAGAGAGGGAAAACAAGGAAGAAAAATCACTGTAGTACCAGTAAAAATCTTCAGTGAGGTTGCATATATCTCTATATGCTTGTAATCATTGAGTTACGACTGTGATTGGGACTGGAATTGCATGAATAAAATGGGATGTCCTGTGACTGCATTGCCTAGCACCTCCTATAGTTTTCGTAATCCCAGATGTATGGGTCATTAAGTGGGAAGTGATTGAATCCCACTTAAAGAGTTGGGCTGTTCCAAGGAAGTTGGGAGACCCGGCTCAGGTGCAGGATGGGAGAGAGAAAGTGAGTACAGGTGCAGGAGGGACACTGAGTACAAGTGCAGGAGGGATAGAGAAAGATAGTGTAGGTTATGTGTGATTACAGATAGGCCGTGGAAAAACGGTGTGGGGTGTGTGCAAACACAGGAAGACCAGAAAAATAGGCAGCAAAGTGCATTTCTGCGACCCCAGGAAAGCTGTGGAAAGAGGCTGCAGGGTGCATGTGAGTGAAGAAGAAAAAGAGGGCACAGTGCATGCAAGCAGACGAGGGCTAGAGTGGAAGAGTTTTATCCAAGAGTCTTATGTCCTTTCCTTGCCATTTTTTCCTATTGATTTTGTTTGTGGGAAGCTGGCAGATGGCGATCAGCCAGTAAGTGCGAGCTGATTGCCAAGCACTCGAATTTTGCTTATGTGTCTGCTGTGGTGCTGCAACAGCTGGAAATTTGAGGACAAATTACAAATCCTTTTGTTCAGTGCTCTCGTAATTTCGAAGAGTCATGAACAATGGTAATAACTTGAGAATTATCTGTATGTTTATTTGGGAAGAAAGTTCAACCTTGAGAATGGATTTGCCATAAAAAGATGTGCCATATTTGAAAACCATATTTTAAATTCAAATAGGTTTGGCCTGTTTATTGAATTGAGCCTTTCTTTGAATGTCTGATCCTAGGGTTAGTTCTCTGTTATCTACTAACTTATATAAACTTGCTGCTTGATATAGGGCCAATTTTAGTAATTCACTCTAACAATAGAAGAGTTGTTGTAACAATAAGTGTGGATACTTTTTATATATGTGCCTGAACTCCTTGGACAATGGGATAGATAAGTAAAGAAAGAAAGAAAAGCCTGCACTTGCCAAATAAAACTCCTGTTTTTGCTTTTAGGACCCGGACATGCCTTAATAGAACAATGGAACCCTTTGGGATTAGTTGGCATCATCACAGCCTTTAATTTTCCGGTTGCGGTTTATGGCTGGAACAATGCAATTGCTCTCATCTGTGGCAATGTTTGCCTGTGGTAAGGTATTTTTTCCTAATTTCAGGATGAGTGTTTTCGGTGGCATACTTTACACGTTATAAAAATGTTCGGGCACATAGACTACAATGAAAAGAACAAAAATTCAAAATGATATAAAGCCAATGTAGTAAGCAATAAACCTGCACGATGAAGAGTAAGAATTTCTTTTCTCTGGAATTTGGTTAGCTTTTTAGCACTATGGCAGTTCCTAAGGGGAAGCAAATTAAAATCCTATTCCTGCTGTTTTGACAAATAGGTGCTGTAGAAAGTCTCAATTTAAAAAGAGCTAGGAAGATTTATTAGTGACAGAGGAGATAATTTGGGCTCAAAGTGGGATTAATATTCTCAGTCAAGTAATATTTAAGCATCACAAAAAAAAAAACAACTACCCTACACAGCTGAATGCCAATGTATACAGATGCCGCATTTACATTCAGAGCCCAGTTTTACCTCAAGTGTGTTTGCACTATTCTGGATAAGGCAGGTTCTCTAATCTAGGGACTATTCAGCAAGTGAACCTATTATTGCCTGTACAACTCAGAGGTAGTCAAGAGTACCGAAATATACTTAGGATGCCAGTTTGTTTCTTTGAAGCAAAGAATTTGGCATTGCCAAATTGATGGTTTACAGGAAGTCCTCTGTTTACAACCACAATTGGGATTGGAATCTTGGTCACTGAGTAAAGCGATTGTTAAGTGAGACACCTGTCTGACTGCTTGGCTCAATCTCAGCTCCCTCAGTTGTAGTCCTTAAGTGTTGGTAATTAAGCAGATGGAAGGAAGATGCTATCTGCTGAAGGAGGGCAGGTAGCTCCCATTCTCTCATGCATTTGCCTAGAAAAATGAAGTTTGGGTCTTTGCAATCCCTGCTTCATTTCTCCAGGCCTGCATGGAATCCCTCTTCTCTCTGTGCACAGAAGGCAATTCCTGAGCTTGGTTGGAGAAAGAAAGAAAAATGACTTTCATTTTTGAAGCCCAGTGAAAGATTTCCGGGGAAGGGAAATCCTTTGGTAGGCAGCAACAGCAGCAGCTTGCAAGTTTCTCTGACAGCTTCCCTATTGACTTTCTGGGGAAGGCAGTAGAAAAGTTTGCAAAATTGTGATTACGTGATTGTGGGACACTTGGCAATCAGTCATAAGAGCAAACAGGAGGCCAAACATATCACAATCACATGATTGGGGGGGGTGTACCAGTTTATAATGCCTGGTGATTGCTTTAAGATGAACCGTAAGCCACCATTTATGATCTGTTGTAACTTCCAATGGTACTTAAAACCACTGATTGTAAATCAAGGACCACTTGTATATATAACTGGTGGCTATGTGCCATTTGTAAATGGTACAAAAACATTGGCTATTACAACTGCTAGTTGTACAGAACAACTGTATTTCTTCAGGAAATTAATTGATATTTTATCTCATTTACAGCATTCATATTTTAGTTAATATATTAGATGTTAATATATATTAGATGGCATTTCTTTAAAAGGATGTGATATAAGACAGTGATCCTTTACTTACTGAGTTAATACTGCAGTAAAGAATTCCTGTTGTTTCTTTGTTTCTCTACATGACATGGTAAAGAACCTGCCATCACTTCATGCTGGCATAGTGTAGCTCCTGTCATCTATGCTGCCAAGATAACCACAAATCACCATCTTTTCTATTGATAAGTCTTGATCATTAGGCACTTCCCAAGATTTCTAGTGGTTCAGGTTTCAAAAATAGCTTTCCATGCCTGCCATACATGAGGTACTGCAGTTTGGGTCATTGTTAAAGGAGCAAGCAAACCATCCTCATGCTTTGCGTCAGGTTGGTGAATGCACAAAGCCACCCCAATTTACGCTACTACCAAATTGTGAAATATGATAGTTTAAACGCAGTTTGTGAACCGCATTTGTGCTCAAGTAATTGAGTTGAAATAGTAAATGCTGCAAAAGTGGGAACCAACATACTGAGTAGTAACCACATGGTGAGGTTTTTTTTTTCTTCTTATTGTATGTGAACCTGACAATTCCTGCACGGGAATAGCTAATTGATTTTAGAAACAAATGGCCAAACAAGTTGGTAAAATAGCCTTATTCATAACAAGATAATTCTAAAAATAGAAACAATAACTCTTTACTAGATTGTATGAGATAAAGGGTAATCATGTGATGAATTTTTCTTTTGCTATAACTCAGATTATAATTTTTCTGAAACTGCTTTTCTGTCAAACCCTTTAGCACAACACTCAATTGCATTGCCTGCTCTGGGCTTCTGAGAATTCTTAGAATTGGGATTGGCTGTTTAAAACTTGGATTATGACATATAGAAATCTCTTTATGATTTCAGTAGGCTTGGTTTTTAGAAAAAAACTTTTTAGACCGGTAATTATCTCATCCTTCTGTAGTTTTTAGTGCTTAATAAATGTAGCAATATGACTTAAAATACCATATATTATTCATGTGAATTTAGATTATTTCTACGTCTAAGAATATTTATCTCTCCTCCCCCCTCCATTCCTTCTAAAGGAAAGGTGCACCCACAACATCGCTCACCAGTGTGGCTGTTACGAAGTGAGTTTCTTTCCTTTATTAATATGACTTGCATGCAGTTTCAATTTTATTCTGTCTTCTGCATTGCTTCAAGAAGTTGTTTGATTTTTCACCTTTTTGCCCTTTTTCTGAGTTGGCTGCCTGGACACCCAACGGTACACATGCATGCATGAAGTCATTCCAGACTTAAAATCTCTACAGTGAGGTGATGTGGGAAGTAGAGGTAGTAATCAACTTATGAATGGTCACTTAGCGACTGTTCAAAATTACGACAGCTTCCCTCCCAAAGCTACTTACAACCTAATTTCAAAGTTTAGACTGCTACAACACAAACACATACAGCAGCAATTATTTGCCCTTAAGACTGACACTCTGCCTACCCCCCCCCCCCCATGCTTCCCTGCTGGGTCCCTGCAAACTTTGGGCCAGTGATGAAATTCAATTAATTTTACTATCGGTTCTGTGGGTGTGGCTTGGTGGGCATAGGGCAAGGATACTGCAAAATCTCCGTTCCCATCCCACTCCAGGGGAAGGATACTGCAAAATCCTCATTCCCTTCCCACTCCTGGGAGAAGGATATTGCAAAATCTCAATTCTCACCCTACTCTGGAGCCAGCTAGAGGTGCCATTTGCCAGTTCTCCGAACTACTCAAAATTTCTGCTACCGCTTCTCTACAACCTGTCAGAACCTGCTGAATTTCACCCCTGCTCTGGGCCTGCTTTGCCATGCCATTGGTTTTCACATGGTCCTCCTCACCTCAGTCACCATATCACTCACTTACCTTTTGAAGATCTCCAGAGCTCAGGAGGTCAGGGTAGAGAAGGACGACAGGTCGCTACATTGGTGGACCACTTAAGTAAGCAACACTTCTCTCTTTCATGAAAAAGAATTGTATTCAACAACATCTAGATACGCTTGCAAGATGAAATTGTCAAAAGTGAAATCTTATTAGATATCTATCCAAACTAATTTTATTTTCCCCATTGGAAAGATTGTATTAATGATTGTCTTATTTTGATTACTAGAATAATTGCACAAGTCCTAGAGAAAAACAAGCTGCCTGGTGCCATTTGCTCTCTGGCTTGTGGTGGAACAGATATTGGGTAGGTACAACATTTTGAATATTATGTAGATTTTAGACAATTTCCAGGACTACCAAAATCATGTTATATTTGGTTTGTTTCTAATCTTGTAATTCTTGATATAGTGATTCACAATCCATTGGATTTCTAGTGTTTTCTGCACCAAGGTTGGAGATATGATTCTGACCTGGAAGAAAAAAGGTTAAGGTCAGATTTTCTCTCTTGCCTTCTTTTCAGCCTCTGTGGATCCTTCAGAAGTTGGGAAGTTGAAGAGGGACAGGCTTAGGGTCTTCAATTCTGTTTCCCCAAACCTGAAATATGTTGGATCCAATTCAGAACTGGTCTAAATAAGCTCCTCTCATTGGGAAAGTTTTTTTTTTTTTAATGACAGAGAGGTGCAAGCCTGAGTCCAGTGTCACTTCTCCGTTGTGGACCTTATCCATTTATTAGAGTTTTCTAGAGTATAGCTGTTGTATTTCTGAAACTTAGGGGTGCCACTTTCAATATTTGTGGTGTCATAGTAGTGTTTTTAGAAAAATGGCTTTCTTGTAGAAGGGATGAAGAGGGAAGAGAGAGGTAGGCAATGGCCAGAATATTAAAAGTCACACAGTGATTAACTGGGGTTGTCAAGTACTTGGTGCAAATCCAATTCTCTTTTTTACAGTTGGACTACTGTCCTGATAATAAGGCCATGCCATATTTTTTAGGTGGGCAAATTGGCTATTGAGCAATTGCTCAATTGTCTATAAACCTCCTAGAGTTACTGAAAGTTAGTGGGTGGCCATATAAATTCTCTAAATAAATAAGCTGCAGAGTTGTGACGACAGCTCTTCAGGAAAGTGCTGGGGGCAATGAAGTTTAACCAACCCTATTGAGTGGAACATTTAGCAGAGGGTCCTGTTATATTGTATGACCGTTATTTAAACTTGTTATTAATGCATTCTATCAATGGTAGAAATTGCTCAGAGCCTTGAAAATTATTGGACAGCATAGCAAATTAATTAATCCAAATGAATTCTATCCTCAAATAATAATGTATTTCCTACCTCCTTTGCTCCATTTTTCTTCCATATTGTTGGCTGAATTTAAGAAAGGGGAATTGTTATATAGAGTGCCACTTAAATCACTGTTATATAAGAAAACAACAATTTTCAGTGGACATACTGTAGATTGGTGCAATTCCAAGCATAGAATTGCAGTTTAAATGTGCTGCCACTGGTAAAATGATTAGAAAAAGTAGCTGTACTGAAAAGAAAATGAATCTGAATTGACAAATTGTTTCTCCCTCAATACAATTTTATAAAGGATAAAATGGATTGTTTGCTTTTCTGCAACTTTGGTGTACCATTAATTTATATGGCATTGTCTTGAAGCTGAATTATTTTTTAGAAATTTCGAGACAACAGGGAAGAAATTGAGACATGCCTTTGTAGTTGAGAATTGTACCATATAGATTGCCTTCTATTTATAGGAATCAATATAGTACATAGAAGTATATAAGCCTTCCTATTGAGTTATTTTTAAAAATCAGTTTGGAAAATAAAATCCGGTGAGCATTTTAATAACAGGCAGGGACCTGGAAAATTTACGGTCCAGGACACTACAGAAAATTTTTTGATACGGAAACCATTGTATGGCCTTACTGAAAAGGCTTGTGGAATAGGGAGAATGAATAGAGTTCCATTTTTTTTTCTTTCCGTAGTTGTCTTCTCATTCTATTTACCAAATGTAAGTCTCTCTTCCTATGCATAACATCCATACAGAGCCATATAGAGCAGAATACTAAAGCATTTGCCATTCTATTCATGCTGTATAAATAACATTCTTGAAAGAATTCTCATTTATGATGGAGCAAAATGATATGAAGAATGTAATAGAGCATTATCAGATATTCCACTGTTGTTATCGCAATAGATTTTAATGATAATTAACAAGAACTGCTGTCTAGCTCTACTTTTTCTACTAATGACTGAAAATATTTCTGTATTGTCTTGTGTAGCACTGCAATGGCAAAAGATGAGCGAATTGATCTGCTTTCCTTCACTGGCAGCACCAATGTGGGCAAGCAGGTAGCTCTTACAGTCCAGGAGAGATTTGGTGAGTATAATATTTCAAAATTTTTGTCATTTTCTTTTAATGTATGAAAGAGAAATGACCAGCTTCAAATTCGTTTGCAGATGTATTAACAAATTATGGCATTGGCTTATTGTTCAAAGTCATCGTTTCTATTACTGTTGAATTCAACATTCTTGGAGAGACATGGGTTTCCTACCAAGAATTTATTTATTTATTAATAAAATTTATATGCCACCCAATCCCGAAGGACTCCGGGCGGCTTACAAAAGAAGAGGAAGAAAGAAATAATAAAAAAAAGACAGATTTAAAATCACAATACATGCATTCGTTCTAATCGGGGCTGGACCTCAACAGTGAGGTCAACAGCCCCAGGCCTGCCGGAATAGCCAGGTTTTAACAGCTTTCCTGAAGGCCATGAGAGTGGGTAAGGTCCGGCTCTCTGGGGGTAGATCATTCCAAAGGGTCGGAGCAGCCACGGAGAAGGCTCTCCTCCGGGGGCCGCCAGCCGACATTGTCTGGCTGACGGCATCTGAAGGAGGCCCAATCTGTGGGATCTCACATGCCACTGGGAGGTATGTGGCAGTAGGCGGTCTCGCAGGTAAGCTGGCCCTAAGCCATGGAGGGCTTTAAAGGTAATAACCAACACCTTGAATTGCGTCCGGAGATCAATTGGTAGCCAGTGCAGCTCGCGGAGGACAGGTGTAACGTGGGTGTACCTCGGTACACCCAATATCGCTCATGCGGCCGCATTCTGGACTAACTGCAGTCTTCGAACGCTTTTCAAGGGTAGCCCCATGTAGAGCGCGTTGCAATAATCCAGCCTTGAGGTGACAAGGGCGTGAGTAACCGTTTGAAGTGCCTCCCGATCCAAAAAGGGCCGCAATTGGTGCACCAGGCGAACCTGGGCAAAGGCACCCCTGGTCACAGCCGACAGATGGTGTTCCAGTGTCAGCTGCGAATCCAGGAGGACCCCCAAATTGCGGGCCCTCTCTGAGAGGTGTAAATTTTCACCCCCCAGGATTAAGGATGGACTGTCTAGGCCGTCCTTCGGGGGCAGCATCCAAAGCCACTCAGAAAGAAATACTATACCCACAAGTGCCTAATAGAAAGAAATATGACATTTTTTCCTGTCCCCCCCCCTCCCCAAACTCTCTCATTCCTATTTCCTGCCATATGTTGACCATTGGTGAAATATGGCAGCCATGTTTTCCACTGCCTCTTATCTTGAAACTCCTGTTCCTTTTCTCAATGGAGGATAGAGGAGTTATTTTAAAAGTCACTCTCTCCAGTGGATTAGAAAAAGAGGAAAGATTAAGGTAGCTTCCAGTAAGGTACACTTGGATACACTGTAGTGAGAACGTGTGGATTTATTGAATCTTAAACAACTCTTTCTTTGTATGTGGGAGATTGTACAAGCCCAAAGGCACACAGCGATAGCATATACTGCTCTTTGGCAACTCTTGTATGTTATATGTTACCACTGAGGCTCAAATAACAAAGCAAGTTGCACATATAGTACCCTTATTAAAAACGGAACAATAAAAAGAAAAGAATTTTCACAAAACTGGGTTAATGTAATGTGTCTGAAAGAATATTATAAGAGTGCAAGCTGCAGTTCTTCCTAATGCAGGCATTAATCTAATTATTCTAATTATTAATAAAATAAGCAGCTTAGAGTTTATGCTACAAATAGTCACAATTGCAAAAGAAAATTTCTCAGAGCAGTTTGTATGAAAAATATATGGAAGGACTATCTGTCTGTATTTATGAAGAATGAATCCTTTCAATACTTGCCATTTGTGCCAATGTTCTCCCAATTTCTATACCAAAGACTGTCAAGAAACATATTCAAAAGCATCTTTTAAACTGTTTAAACTCTATTTTTTTCTATGGTTGAGAATTAGAGCAAAATATAAAACACTAAATCAGGATGAAATGCTAATATGCAGTGTTTGCTCGTAAATGGCTAGCAAAAATGAGTTTCTTTTGGTTATGTAAATGAAACAATTGTAGTATATGTTTTGTTAAACATTTTCATTTCTTGGATTCACATTTTTTAGATAAAATTATGATGAGATGATGGGAGGTGGGCTAGCATAAATGCTAGTTAATGCCCAGATTAATATGACTTACTGTTTATTTTAATAGGACGAAGCCTGTTGGAGCTTGGTGGAAACAATGCTATTATTGGTAATTAATATTTCCATTTAAATCTGATTAATTCTTGGTTTATTGAATAAGTACAGAAACTAATACTGTACATTGGCCAGATATAGGCTTTTTAATGGTCCATTTGAATAGTTGATTAAAATGCAAAAAATGTTTTGGTAATGGACTATTAATGAGTTTGAGTGCTGAGAATGCTTTTTGAATTATATGCATATTATTTTTTTCTGGCAACTCTCACTGTCTCTACTTTTTTTTTCTGCTTCATTATTTGGTTATACTTTATTTCGGCCCACAGTTCAATAATCTACTAATCTCACTGCATAAGGTGGGTAGATAATAAGTCACAAAGTGCCTTTTATTTCTAGTCATCAGCTGCCCCTTTTCTCTTTTTCATCTTCACTTTGGTTTATACAGCAGAAGACAGTTAATGCCTCTAATGACTGCCCTAAACTTGCTACTTTTCCTTGGCAATCATGGAATTGCTGGTCTGCAAATATATTCTGACTCACTAAATTGATTCATTCAATTTCTGGAGTTTTGAGTAACACCTCTTCTCAAAGCTTACTGTTCTCATATTCCCCCCCACCCCAGGGATTGCCTGCTGTCCTAAGTGTTCTTGTCTCCCCTTGGGCTTCAGCAGATGGTCTTGCTGGCATTTTGAGTTCCATATGTTTTCTGTGTCATATGAAAAAGTCATAGGAGAAAGTCAAATTACAAGTTGTCTGAATCAGTGGTGATAACAGTATCCCTTTTATGACTGCCAGAATTCATGAATTCCCCATTGAACCATGCACTGTCTTCTGGAACAGAAGAGTAGATTAAGTTGGGGGAGGGGACTAAATGTGTTGTGGCTGGCCTGATTGTATTGGCCCTGTAGATAAGAGAAAACCCTGAATTTAGTCCCTGAATTGAATAAGTTATGGAAACCAAGGGCTGAGATTCTCAGATACTGATATTACTATAAGTGGAAGGTACTATACTGAACTATACTGAAAACTTTAATGTTCTGATGATAATAGGAATTATGCATGGAATTTTAAAAATTCCATTCTGCTGCTAATTTTAAGAACTTTCTGCTTTGTATATTTTGTTGTATTTTTCTCATCATCATCAAAGGGAAAAAAGTTGTTCTTTCCAACTCTGTACAGATCTAGAAGACTTCCTTGAATCAAAACAAAGTTTGTTTCATAACGTCTATATCACTGACCTTTGCAGATGTTTTGTTTTGGCTATAAATGTCTGTGATATATTTAGAATAAAAATTGTTGACAGACTTTCACCAGTAGTTGTTGTTTAATTCCTTGTAGTTGGTATTTATTTTGCTTATATTTTGCATTGAGCCATCACATTCTGCTTCTGTTCCTTGCAGCATTTGAAGATGCAGATCTCAACCTGGTCATCCCATCTGCCCTCTTTGCAGCTGTGGGTACAGCAGGCCAGAGGTGCACAACTGCTAGGAGGCTGGTAAATAATTCTTAATATCTTTCTGTATTTTGATATCTGGATTGATGGACTGATAGATAGATAAATAGGCAAACAGAGAGTTAATAGACAGACAGACAGACAGACAGATAGATAAATAGATAGACAGAGATAGATAGATAGATAGTGATAGATAGATAGATAGATAGATAGATAGATAGATAGATAGATAGATAGATAGATAGATAGATAGATAGATAGAGATATCTTACTCATTCTCTTCATATTTTTTGCATAACCTTGATAGTAATTATGAATTTGTGCATACTACTGTTGATGACCCCGGCAAATATACTGCAATATTTTCCCAAGGAGATATTTGTTTTTTTTTATTTCCTCTCCTATTTCCTGTTCAGTTTAGAACAAAATAAGACAAAGTTTGTATCAATTTAACCCCAGGTTTGAAAAAATATAAGGAGTAATGTGGTATCTTTTACTGCTGCTTCTCAAATGTCTTTCCAATTCTATCCTGAGTTGCCAATTATCAAATTGGAAATAAAATGCTTAGGTAAGCACATAAAGTGGAGAAAGATTACTGCCATAGCTTTACAAAAGTTAGACTCTAGTAAAACTGGATGATCTTCAGACAACACCATAGTTTTCCACAGGATGTTGAAGTTGTGCTGTTATTGCCAGTGATATTCATTACTTTCTTCTTAGTTTTTGCATGAAAGCATCCATGATGAAGTGGTGGAAAAACTGAAGAAAGCATATGCTCAAGTCCGTATTGGAGATCCATGGGATGGTAAGAGTTTCATTTTGTTTATGGAAATAGACTGTGATAGTACTTGGCTAAAATCTAACTTCTTTTCCAGTAGTTTTTAGTGTTGTGCTCAGGCCACCCCAGAGAACTTTTTCCTTTGTTTATAACCATGCGCTGATGTACCATGTCACCCATGTCTTAGTCTGCTACTAGTTGACTATTGCAACACACTCTCTACATGGGGCTGCCCTTGAAGAGAATCCAGAAGCTCCAGTTGGTGCAAAATGCAACAGCCTGCATGGTTTTATGCAGACCCCGGTGTGCACATCTATCGACTCTTCTGCGGGAGCTGCATTAGTGGTCAGTTTGCTTCCAGGTGCAATTTAAGGTGCTGGTTGTCCTTTAAAGCCCTTCATGGCTTGGAACCAGGTTATCTGAGGGACCGTCTTTTGCCAGTCACATCTACCCGACCCATCAGAGCAGGGAGGCAGGGAATGTTGCAGCTCTCTTCCCTGAGGGAGATACACCTGGTGGGACCCAGAAGAAGGACCTTTTCTGTGGTGTTTCCCTCTCTCTGGAACATCATTCCTCCAGAGATTAGAATGGCCCCCACTTTAATACTCTTCCGGAAGGCGCTAAAGATCTGGTTCTGCCAGCGGGCCTGAGGAACCCAAAGTAGGATGGAGCCCATTAAACGGCTCATGTGATCTGCTGTCGTTGGTGGGGAGTGGGGTGTGTGTGTGATTTTGTTATATTGTACTATATTAATTTATTTGATTATTTTTGTTAGTTTTTATTGTTTTAAATGTGGTTTTGTATTCTGTAAGCCACCTTGAGTCACCATGGCCGAATTGGTGGCAATATAAATTAACTAAATACATGTATTAATGAATGATATACATGAATAAACATGTACTGATATAACAAAGTTGTTTCAAGCAGTTCTAGTTGTAGCCACGAACTGTTTAAATATATCTAATGGATTTCTCATTATATTCTTAAAATTTTTATGTGGATTCCACTTAGACATTTTTTTAAAATTTCAGCAAACACCTTATATGGCCCTCTTCATACAAAGGAAGCAGTTAAGATGTTTCTTGGTGCAGTGGAAGTAGCCAAACAGCAAGGTGGCTCTGTTGTCTATGGCGGGAAGGTGATTATTCTCATTTACACCTATAAAATAAAACTTTAAAACAGTGGTGTCGAAGAATGTGTTGCTCTGACCAATACTATCTACCCCCTCAAACTATTGGTGCTTTTATCCTTCACCTGATAAATAATCTTCACCTTTAAATTTTGTTTCACAAAGTTTAACCACATATATTTCATCTTTGTATAATGTTTATATAGCTTATAGTAATGTACATTTTATCATGCTTGAAGAATACCAATCCAAGAAGTGGCACTTAGTTGAATGTAGTCAATTTGAGCACAATCATCCTCTTTACTACTTGAATAAGTGAACACCTGGAATTTCCGGAAGACTAGAAAGTTAAAAAATACATTGCTATGAAGAAGTGCCTTTTGCCACTACAAAATGAAGATAAAGTAACGGATGTATCCATGAAGTTTAACTTGACTTGAAAGTGACTTCATATTTGTAGATATAGATTTCTAAAAAATTGAAACAGAGCAGGGACTTGGTTTGACTGTACGAAGCCCAATTATAGGAGGCTGAGAAGGACCAAAGGATAAAGCTTTGTTGGGTAACTTTCCAATCTTATATCATAGGGTTTCCTATTAATAATTAGTAATCTATCTTATCTGACATGATGAGGGTTATTGCTAATGGTTACAATGCGGTACTGCAGGCTACTTCTGCTAACTGCTGGCTGCTTATAGTTTGGCAATTCAAGTCTCACCAGCTCAAGGTTGACTCAGCCTTCCATCCTCTGGAGATCAATAAAATGAGTTCCCAGATTATTGGGGGAAATATACTGACTCGGTAAATGCTTAAAGAGATCTGTAAAGCACAGTGAAGCACTATACAAGCCTATGTGCTATTGCTATTGCTGTTACTAGTTGTTTCTTTAAGAACCTACTTCCAAAGAAAGGCAAATCGCCTCTCTTTATATGAGCAATTAAATGAGGATAACTTCTGAAGTTACACTAACATATTTCTGACAAACCAATATTTAGAATTGAAGTTGTATTGTTGTTTTAGGCATGGTTTGTGTTTTGCAAATATAGCTGTTGAATGAATTTTATTCAGTAGATATTTTCATATATAGAGATTGATTTGGCTGAAACCTGTGGGTTTTTTTCATTCTCTTTTAAATTTAAGGTTATAGAGCGTCCTGGAAACTATGTTGAACCAACCATTGTGATTGGCCTTCCTCATAATTCTCCAATTGTGCATACAGAGACATTTGCTCCTATTCTTTATGTGCTTAAATTTAAGGTAAGTATAACAGCTCTTTAGTTAGATGCTAGCAAGGTTATATCAACTTGAAATCCAAAGGATTCCAATAATAGTGCTGAAAGTTATTGTAGCTGCATGAGTTTTTCTCCTGTTTTGGATGTACAGTAAATATCTCAAGTGCTTAGGAATCATTGGGGCAACCCTCTGGGATTATCCAAGGACATTGTACAGGGTAAATTGAGAGGTCAGTGCTATGATAAGGCCACCCCATTCACCAATGACATCACCAATGTGATGAGTACAACAAACACTAGAAAAATGAGTATTTCATCATAACATCCTGCTTGCTTAATAGTTTGAGGCACACTTCAGTCTTTTTGTGACTTCACTAGGCCTTGCACATAGTTAAAAGTTTTAGACGTTCTAGTTTATCATCCTAATTTTGTGGTTACATTTAGTGCTAAATTCATGTAGGTTTTTAAATTTATTTTGCTTTTTCCAGACAGAGGAAGAAGTTTTTAGGTGGAACAATGATGTGAAACAAGGCTTGTCCAGCAGCATCTTTACTAAGGATTTGGGCAGAATATTCCGATGGCTAGGGTATGAATTTCCCCTTTTCTTTAAGAGGGAAAATATGAATCTTCTTAAAATATGACATAACTTAGTTGTTGAATTTTTATTTCTCCTCATTTTAGACTATTCATATACATGGTGCATCCAAAGTTAAATTTTATAGACAGATTCCACAGAACATAGACATAACTTAATTGTATAAATAAATGTAATGTTTTAATTGATTTTATTTTCTTCTAAACTTTCTAAACAAATAAGTAAGTAGTGTTTCTTTTATTCTCTTGTGGTGTTTCTCAACCTTGCTAACTTTAAGAAATGAGCACTTCACAGAATTCTGGGAATTGAAGTCCATATATCTTAAAGTTGCCAAAGTTGAGGAACACTTCTTTCCTAAGCACAGTAATATTGAGGTAAAAACAAATATTAATCAATAAAGAAACTGTTCTAAAGGGCCTGATACAATGTGTTTTGGAACACATTGTATATTTAAAAAAAATTAATTTTAAACAGCCAAAAGAAAAACTAGCAAGCATAGAAATGAATACACACTTTTAAAAAGTGATAAACAGACCTGAAAGAAAATAAAACTTTAAAGGTTACATAAGAATGTATCTATGTGGTATCTGTTTACGCACACACACACACACAAACACACACATCTACACATACACCTGTGATTTTTAAAGAAGTATAGAAATTTTAAACATTTGTATAGACAGAGATGATCTGTCATGGAAAACATTTTAATATAACCCAGAAATAGTATTCTGATTTGATGAAATTTATTTTTCACTATAAGGTTTCACATAGATTGTATCTAGATTGTAAACCAATGTAAGGATTTATTATGAAAGATTGTTCAGTGATTCTCTGACTTTTTCCACTAAAAAGACCAGTTGGCTATTGTTATCAAAGATGCCATGTGCCAACTTGTTTTCCATCATGCTGACACTGTTCAGAAATATCAGAGGGAATATGATGCAATTTTAGCAAAATATAATGCCGCCTATGGCTTATTATATTAGTAATGTCTAATGCTTTGCTGAAATACATTTATGTGGCCTCCTTCTCATGAAGTTTAAGAATTTCAAGGGAATTCATATTAATTACCATTTAGTAAGCATCTTTTTTCTTTCTCCCTAGGCCCAAGGGGTCAGATTGTGGAATTGTTAATGTCAATATTCCTACCAGTGGAGCTGAAATTGGAGGTGCATTTGGTAAGTTGTATAGATATAGCTAAATCTCCATAATTTTGTTATCCTATATACATAGAACAAGTGCTTGTAAATGTTGCAGGATAATTCTGTTCTCCAATTGCATTGAAGTCAGAGATACATTGGCTTCATATGCAACATTATCTCTGCAGAGGGTGTGTTAAGTAATGACTGAACAAACAAATTTTTGTTGGTGTGTTAATAGAGATCTGCACTTGGATTTTCTTGTAGGCAATTTGCACTTCTGCACTCAACTCTCTCCCTTGATAGTAGGATTGGAAACAATTACCATATTCTTTGGAGTATAAGATGCACCTTAGTTTTTGAGGAGGAAAGGGGAGGGGGGGAAATCTGCCTACCAGGTATTCATTTTTATTCCCATAACACCAGAAAAGCAAGCAAACACAAAATAGTATAATAAAACACTTTTTGCCACTTTTTTTCCTTTCCCCAGACAGCAGGGGAAAATCTTAATAAGCTTAACTAGATGTCTGAGCATTCAGCCAAAAGCACTTAACACCTTGTAAAAAGTAACAAAGCTGAATTAACAAACCAGCCCAGTGCTTGCCTGAAGGAAACCATTGAGAAAACTTAGATAGGAAAAATTCCTGCCTTGCCCTTGAAGGGATTATCCCCAAAAGAATAGAAATCACAAAGTCACAGGAAATCTCTGCCTTGTCTTTGAGAGGATTATTTCCCAAAAATAGAAACTGGACAAAAGAAGTACCTCTTAAGGCAGTCTTCAAATCTTTCATCATGGGCTTCTCCCATCTTGAATGAACCTGGGAAATTTTTCCAACAGTATCCTGCAGTAAAAATATTCATAGCTTTTTTTTTAGCCCTAATGAGGTGCTAAAGAGTGAAGCAATCTTCCCTGCTTTGCCTGAAACAGATTGTTAGCACCTCATTAGGGCTGAAAAAAAGCTTCCAAAAAGCTACATTTGGAGTATAAGACGCACCCAAATTTCCACTCTCTTTTAGGAGGGAAAAGGTGCATCTTATGCTCCGAAAAATATGGTACTTTTTCAAGAGTTGGATACTACTTTATGGCCTCATGTGATGATACAAGTGTCTCCCAGTTCCCTGTCTCTTAAGATCTCATATTCAAATGCTGACATTTCATGAGATTTAATGAACTAGTTTGGAATTTGGGCTAAATATATATTTAATCTGTTGTTTAACTTGGATAGATGTCAGGTATATTGGAGAACACACTCTGGAATGTTTGGGGAAATGTATTCTGAAAGTGATCTGTGCTGAAGAATTTGCAGATTGTTCTTGTTTAACAACCATTTGTTTAGTGACTATCAAAAATACAAAAGGACTTGAGACACATGCCTGAAGTTGCAGAGACTGTTGCAGAGTCTCCACAGTCTTGTGATTGTGCTTGGCAACTAATTCACATTTAATGATAGACTATCAAGCACCCAACAATTCTAGGGTCTTCCCTTGTGACTTTGGAAAGTCAGTGGGAAAGCCAGTAGGGAAGGTTGCAAACCTCCCTCTGGTTCTGAAAAAAGTCTGATCTGAAATTCAAACAGAAATTTGGCACAAATCATTTGCAGCATGGAATGTTTGGAGCCAGTCCACAGAAATTGGACTCTAGCACCAGAGTCCCCCCCCCCCGCTCCACCCGTAATCCGAGCTTTTTTTCTCCAGGGTAGTACTGGAATTGGTCCCCTCCCCCCCAATGCACAGAAGGGAACTTCAACATTCTATGAAAATGTTTTATTTTTATGAGACCTAGAAATGCAAAGTAGCACTGCTTGGTTTTAGAAATACCGTATATACTCGAGTATAGGCCGACCCGAATATAAGCCGAGGCACCTAATTTTACCACAAAAAACTGGAAAAGTTATTGACTCGAGTATAAGCCTAGGGTGGGAAATGCAGCAGCTACCGGTAAATTTCAAAAATAAAAATAGATACCAATAATGTTTTTGAATATTTATTTCAAAGAAAAACAGTAAACTAGCGGTGTATTCAATGAAATACTTCACTCACCTCATGATGCTGATGTCCCGCTGTGATGATGATGTCCCGTGCAGCCGCGGGAGCGATGTCCCGCCTCCTATGACACACGGCACAGTGATTCCTATCATTGGATCACTGTACCAGAGGAGGTGGGACATCGCTATGTGGCTGCTTGCCATAACAAGGAGGAGGTGGGACATCGTTGCAGAGCGGCAGGAGGGGGAGGAAGGGGAATCGTAAGACAGCCCTGCATTACATTAGAACGTGAGGAGGGGGGATGGTGCGGTGCGCGCTGCGCGGCAAACTGACACAGAGGGAGGGGAAACTCACAGGGGCACTGGGCCATTCACGAGTGTCACCCAGCGGCATGGCCCCGCCCCTTTTTCTCCTCCATTTCGGGCAAATTTTTCACTGACTCGAGTATAAGCCGAGGCGGCTTTTTTCAGCCCAAAAAGTGGGCTGAAAAACTAGGCTTATACTCGAGTATATACAGTACAATTTCTACTCTTTCCTCTTCTAGGAGGTAATAAGCACACAGGTGGTGGAAGGGAATCTGGTAGCGATTCATGGAAACAGTATATGAGGCGATCTACCTGGTAAGTTCTGAAGAGTTTATGAACACATAAACTATTTTTCCATAATCTCCTCCAGATACCTTTGTAATTTCCCAGGCCTACATCCAGGGTATCAGATTGATGATGCTTGGGGTGTAAATGCTCTCCTAATCACTCTAAAGTTGAGCAGAGAAACTTTTAAAAGGGCAGGAATGTAGGATCCCCTTAGAAAATGTTAAAAAAAAATAATGTGAAAGAAGGGAGAAAATATTAAGTGCACAAGAAATTATCTTAATACATGAATTTTATTAATTTAGATGACATTCCATTTAATTGTAAAAATGAATCAAATCTAATTTAGTTTTTATTTGGACCCTGACAATTTTTGGCTACTAAGCATGTCCCTCAAAATTTAAGGTTGACCTCCTTTTGTGTCTCTCTCCTTTAGAGGCACATTTAAGGTGATGCAGTAGTTCTAAATGTAGGATTTGCAGCAAACTATGCTTATTCAGCTAATTTTCTTCCAGAGGAGACTAGCATACTCTGCTAAGAATTTTAATAATTTGACCTTAGTCATAATGGTGTATATGAACTCAGAATAAATATAAATATGTACATACTAAAAACTGCATTTTAGAGGATTTTATGTTTTATATCTGATGGCATGCAAGATTTTATGAAGAAACTGCAAAGAGATTTAAGGAGAGTCAAGCATAATACTATTTGTGAGGTTGATGAAATGTTTCTAGGTCATATTTAAAAGACCATGGCAAACACTTACTGAGGTGAGAGTAAAGTTGCTGCTGTGATGACAAAATTTTGTTTGTTTATGGAGAAAGCAGTTTTAACCTGTATTTAGAACATGGAAGATGGCAGTAACTGGTTTTTGGGCATAGAAGAGAATTATTCCTATATGTTCATTCTAATTCTTTACATACTGCCATTTTAATATTTACTTGCATTGTTAAATATATTAGATACTATGTACCTGTTTTGAATTAAAAAGAAACATTACAGTTAAAAAGAGCGAGTTTGATGTAATGCTTAGAACCAGTAGACTGAATTCTAGTACCACTTTAACCATGAAAACCAGCTGGGTAACTTTTGGTCAGCCACTTTCTCTGAATCCAACTCACTTTAGAGGGTTGTTGTGAGGGAAATAGGAGGAGGAAGTAGTATTAGATATGTTTGTCATCTTGAGTTATTTTTTTAAATTAATAAAATCTAAAAATGAATCAATCTAAAAAAATAAAGTGGTACATGGTCATGAATAAAAAAACTTCCTTAGTAAAGCTGCAGACTGCCTTGAGAACAGTGGTGGGTTGCAGGCTGTACACCCAGGTATGGGTGTACCAGAGCCAGTCCAGAGCACCAGATACCGTTACGGTATGGTGCTCCGGAGGGCCACCTGCCTGCCCTCGCTCCTTACCTGTGCTTTAATCTTTTGGCGCTTCCATGCATGGTGCGTATGGTGCCTGTGTGATGCTCTGCCGAGCGGCTGGGGCATCGCAGAGGCTTGCAGAAGCATCGCAGGCAAGTACGATGCATGTTCACACAGCGCACGTGCATGTGGGTGACGCCGGGGCTGTTCCAACCGTACCGGTTGGAACGGAATCCAGAACCCACCACTGCTTGAGAACATGAATCCATGTTCTCAACTCTGAAAATGTCTTTTGACTGGTTATTCTAGAAACTCTTTGTTGAGCTAGATACACATTCAGTTTTGTCTAGATGGGCTTTTTCTAAAATCTGCATATTTTAAGTTTTTTCTTTTATCTTTCAGCACAATTAATTACAGCAAAGATTTGCCTCTTGCTCAAGGAATCAAATTTAATTAAGAGGCAGGTGGAAACATTACCTTTGGTGAACCTTGCAGTAAGAAACCAAACATTGATTTCAAATCCGCAGACAACGGCTACCTGAAATATCAAGCATCAAGGGTGTTTGTAACTGCTGCACTAGTTTCATCCAGAAAATTCAAATCATGTTATGTACGCCAATTATGTTAATCATGTGCCCAGACTTTGATTCTGTGCAGTGGAGGGCAGATGAAGAGTTTGGCGGTGAAGTAGAATTTGGATTATGAGCTACAAAATTTGGATTATGAGCTGCACAAATTCTAAAATCCTCTTTTTGTCACATTGGCAATGCAATGGCAGCCAATGTGTTTGGAAATAACTTATATGATACTGGCTTCACTGCTTAAATAAACTTTATAAAACTCTTGTTATTATGGAGTACCAGTTTATTTATTTATGTAAAATGTTCTCTGTTTTTGGAAAACCATGGTATCTTCCTTCAAATAAAATCTTCCCCTATGTTAGAAAGGATTAGTCTTAGAGTAGAATTCTCAACCTAGTGTTGCAATTCATGCAACTGGCATGGCTGGTATGATAGAGATTATGGTCCTGTATATCTTGTAAGGGACACAATGGCTCAATGGCTAAGACACTAAGCTTGTTGATCAGAAAGGTTGGCAGTTCGACTGTTCGAATCCCTAGCGCCGTGTAACGGCGTGAGCTCACATTAAGCATCCCAGCTTCTGCCAATCTAGCAGTTTGAAAGCATGTTAAAAGTAAAAGTAGAAAAATAAGGACCACCTTTGGTGGGGAAGGTAACAGAGTTCTGTGTGCCTTCGGCATTTAGTCATGCTGGCTTCATGACCACGGAGATGTCTTCAGACAGCACTGGCTCTTCGGCTTTGAAATGGAGATGAGCACTGCCCCCTTGATTCGGGAATGACTAGCACATATGTGCGAGGGGAACCTTTAGCTTTACATCTGGAGGGCACCAGCTTAGGAAGGGATAGTCTGATTTGTGGAATGAAGCCACCTTCCTTCACCTTGAAACAGAACTGGCAGGTGGAGCAGAGCTGCGTAAACAGTCTTAAACAAACAGTGACATATTCTCCTTTAGGGCTAAGTTGAAACAATCAGTGCGATAGCTTTGTTCTTGTTATACAAAAATTCCTTGAGCTTTTTGGAAGCTTTTGACGTTTCCTCAAAATGTTTCTATTATTCATTCAGGTACTAGAATCAAAGTATTGCTCTCAGTATTGCTTTTTACAGAAAGCTTAGAAGGGTGATTTAGCTGCCTCTTTCAACCAAGCAAAAGCTTATTTCCCAAGCCCTATTTTTAAAATTATGTTTAAAAAGTTTAAATGAACACTTAAAAAAATATGAATGAAGTAGGGCTATTTACAATCATATATATGATTTTTTTATGTATGTGAGTGAGAAGATTGCTAAAGCACATAATGTAGCAATCTCTAACAATTTTTGATCTTGATTGTAAGATTATAAGATGTATTATGTATTATGTTTATGTATACATGTATTATGTTTTGTATGCTATCCTGCAAAATAATATACCCATCCATCTCACCAAACTAAGGGAAATGTACAAAGCATAATAAAAAAACCATAAAACATTCAAACATAAATGAAAGAAAAAACATAAAAACAAATATCCAAAATTACAGGAGAACAGCTGTCACTTGACATATTGCAGGTTTACCGTGGAATCCTCAAAGCTAATGGAAGAATTATGTTCAGGGTTTTCCATAAGGCAAGGATCGGGTCAACTTCACCTTGGGGTGGTGGTGGTGGGGAGGAATCATGTTGGGGGGGCCACAACAGAAAAGGCACTGGATGCTGCATTGTTGCAAGCTGGAACTCCTTAGTAGACAGGACCCATAGCATACCTTTTGCTTAACCTGATGGAACAGGTGGATGTGGTCAGGAAGAGGGTCAAGGGCAGTTTTCAAATATGATAAATAAAAAAAGAAAGAGGCAGGCCCTTAAGATAACCTGGTCCTATGCCATATAGAGCTGTAAAGGTCAAATCCAGCACCTTGAATTCCATCTAGAAGGAAGTTGGCAAGAATGCAGCTCCTGGAACAGAGGTGTAATTTGTGCCATCCTAGGGATGCCCATAGCTGCATTCTGCACTAGTTGAAACCCCTGGTACTTTCCAAGGGCAGTTGTATATGGGGCATGTTTAGAGTAATCCATTCTGGAGATGATCGGGACATAAAAATATCTGAATAATTAAAAGTAATTGGTAATTTGGAGAGGTTATGGATTTTTGATTAGAAATATTGGAATTTTAATCATTTTAGTGAACAAAGTGGAAAATAGGTGAATATAAAAAAAGGAGCCATGACACCGTTCTTATGCACAAACCTTTTGTTTAAATGTGGAATATAAGAACGGGTAGAAATCAACTCTTCTAACTCATTAGCCCTTATTTGAATCTGTGTGTTTACTTGCAAGGAATGGATGAAAATGAAGTAAATTCTACAGCCACCACACCACCTCTGGTATTAGGTTGAATTGTGTGATTAGGGAAAACTGCTCTGCTTTCTTTGAGATGCATCAATCTCATAAGTTGTGGATCAAATCAAATTTTATTTTAAAACAAAAAGATAGAAATGTGTTTATACTTTAAATACTCTAAATACTTTTATACTTTAAATATGCAAAACATTCAGTATGAAGGAAATACAATCATGGCGTTGCAAATTAACCCCAGTAGATAAATACACAGGAAATGATAGCATTCTGATGGAACACAGGTAATTTTGTAAAAAAGCTAAAGTGGTTCTAAATTGTATACAAAACCACATAGTTGAATTTGTATAAAGACAATATAACAAAACCCCCAAGAAACCCGTTTATTAGCAGACACAAACATTTAATTTGGTACAGTTCTTACTTAACTTTATCCTGTCCTTCCATAAGATAAATGACTCTTGCAACAAGTATCACTTCTTTATTAGTTTATTCTCTGCAAAATACTTCTTCCTGAAAATTTCATCTTAAATCCGAGTTTGGAAGATTGTTTTAGCTTTTTCTCTTCTTCTGTCTCAATCGGGTGCACATTACATTTTTTCTTTTCACCTTAGTGAGTTTTCTATCAGATCTACTCTCAAAGGCCTCCTAGGCAAGCGAAACATTTAAACAAGAATCCTAGATATCAATGCTCAAACTGACGTGCAGTTATTGGCTAAAACCAGATCCCTGAAAAATACTTGTCTTGACACAATTTTTAAGAAGCATCTATTTTAGAACAAGATTTGACTGTTGGTTAAATATGGATGCTTCCACCACTGGCCAATGTTGAGAGAACCTGCATATAGTATATGATACCCCAGCCATTGAAAATATTTCTCATATTTTGTTTGATTGTTGATTATATGCCCCCTCCCATTAGGCTTAAATAGTCTTCATCCTTATTGGAAAGAATTTAAGCCTAATGGGGGGGGGGGCATACCATACCCACCACACCCACAGAACCGGTAGTAAAAAAAAATGAATCCCACCACTGGCTCAAATGTACATATTGTATGCAAAACTGCTAAATTTATAACTAAGGCAGTCATCCTAAGACCCCAATACATTGGACAAATTGGGACACTCTGTAAGGGACAGAGTCATTTATCTGATTATTGACATTTTTCCTCCCATCTTATTTTATTCTGGAACAAAATTGTGTACTGTATTTTATTTTATCAATAAGGTTGCAAGAGTACACAACAAAGTCCTCCTCCACCTCCTCCTTAGTTTTGAGTGCAGTTTTCCAAACAACGAAAGCTCTTCTGCCTGGCAAGAAAGGACTTCAGAGAACATCTCTTTATGCTACATTTTAAAATAAGCATCCCTCTGTCAAGAGGATGTTGATTTGAATGTCTGAGCTGGCAGTTTACTGTCTGGCGTGGAAGCCTGGCAGGCAGGCTGCCATAGCAGGTTGTTACAGCTTGCCGATGCACAACGTTGCTATTCTCCAGATGGGTCAGATTATAGCCCCATTGCTCTTAATGATAGGAACTACCATATTTAATGCCTGAATGTGTAGCAGTCGAGGCAGCCTGGTTTTATAGAATTGTCAGGTCCAGATACTCACTGACTGCTACTGACTCAGCAATTTTTTTCAGCTGCTCCAGTGGGAACAGCACATGTGACCTTTAGCAAACATATTTGGCAGGGATTCCACATTACAGATAAGCTTTTAAGAACAGCAGTATTTATGGGAAGCTAATAAAACAAAGACAAGTTTAAAGATACCGTAAACAAGTTGATGTTCCTTAATTTCTAGCTTAATTATCAAAGGCTATTTGAGTAGATTATAAACTGCAGTAGCAGCTAGTTGATTATTGTTCCCTGAGGAACGCTGTTTGAGTAGTTGTAAAATATGTCCCAGACCTGCCACCGCATTATGTGTGGCAAAAAGCTGCTTAGAGTTTAATACAGCTGCTGCTTGCAGCTTCTTCCTTTGCATACACTTAATTACCATTGAATTTGTAACATCAGTGACTCCTGAGTGCTAAATTACACGAGCGATCAATAATTCATTTGCTCTCCTTGTATTGTTTTACTACAGAATGACCTTGTGAGAAAAGAGCAGCTGAAAATTAATGTTCTCTTCTTATGGTTGTAGCATCTTTAGGGATTGGCTTGTGGAAAAAGGCATTCTAAAATATTGTCACGCTGGAAGGCATGAGCTTGCTTGCCAAAACAGGGGAAAAAAACCCTTTTTGAAAGCTGATGGTCAGGTTTATTTGCTCTGTTGCTGAATAAATCCATGTACATTCTAATGCAGTGTTTCTCAACCTTGGCAACTTGAAGATGTCCGGACTTCAACTCCCAGAATTCCCCAGCCAGCATTTGCTGGCTGGGGAATTCTAGGAGTTGAAGTCCGGACATCTTCAAGTTGCTAAGGTTGAGAAACACTGTTCTAATGCCATCATCATTGAATCAAATTAAATATGAGCCAAGGGCATGGGTATGTGTGTATAAGAGAGTGTGTATTTCAAAAATGTCAAGAGGATAGCCGGCACCATACAATTATAGCCTGACCTCTTTTACATACATTGTGCATGCAATTTATATTTTTTTAAGGGGAGAATGATAGTGCCCCCCTCCCCATTGCAAGTCTTAAAAAAAACTACTTCATTTAAGGAATGTTTTCCTCCCATTTTCAATCTCTATTTTGGCATGTTAAACCCATCAACATTATTATTGGTGGATATTGCTGGTCATAGGAAAGCAACATCTGTTGTGAAATTTGCAATCTGTGGCTGGGTTTGGATCCCTAAATTCCTCCATGTGTTGCCCCCAAATCACAGTTTTTAACCCCAACAGATTAGGGAAATTATACGTATTTAATTGGTTAAAACTGCCCTACTTAACGCACAACTCAGCACAATCGTTACATGGTTTGGAAGTAATTATATTAACAGTGTTGACATTAATTTCAATTATGTTAAATTAGATCAAGTTCCTCTGCCCAGTTTATGCTGACCATGTCCACTTTTCAGAGTTTAATTCCTGGTATAATTCCTCCAAGGTCAAGGACAGCCCTCGTAAAGGAATCGTGTATTTTTCTTGTATCGTATCATGGGTGATTACATTTTATTTTATCATTAATCCTAGTTTACAGGGACTAAAAATATTTTCTGCAGTGTTAGCTTTTTCTTCCATCAGAAACTTTGTAGGTTTATCCCTTCACATTGACTTATTTCAGGGGTATTTGTGATTGTCTGAGTTTGCCAGCAATTCTTGTTCTCACACTTCAGAATGCCTACATTTTTGTGTGTATATTTATCTATTTTGCAGACTTAGTGTGTGGAGCCACAACATTACATGGTAGGAACTAAGGACTCTTGCTTATTGTTGCAATCACTACTGTAGAGGGAGATGTTTTTAGAGAACTACACTTGTAGTAAAATAGTTGTTTGTTTTTTTAAAAAATACTTTGCACAGAGTTTCCAGAGATGAAGGCTAAAATGACTTTTATAGGATTGCAATCATAGCTTGATTAGCAAATTTGAGCTTATGGTTTTGTGCTGTCTTGTATGATATCAGCCATATGTTTATTGTTTGAAATGCATCACCGCTGCCAACAAAACTCTTTTAAGTATATTCAGGTATATTTTCAAATCAGCCAAGATTTGTTTTAGTATGCTAACTACGCTATTACCATAACATTGGTGTTTTTATTTCATGTGTCTTAATTTAGTACTTTATTGTTAGAAAAAAAATATTTCTACTATATTACTAAGGTTATACAGACATAATTATTATAATATTATTAGACAGTCTTTATTACCGGTATTACAGTCAGAAACCAAAATAACACCATAATTGTATTTTTTATTTCCTAACATTTTCCTGTGAGTGCAGGGTCCCTTTTTTAAAATCAGCCAAGTGTTGATTCATTGGTTACAAATGAATTGACCAACTGGCTTGTAACCCAAGCCTGATGTCATTGGCTGAGAGTTAGTAGCCCAAGGTCACCCAGTTGGCTCTCATGCCTAAGACAGGACTAGAATTCACAGTCCACTGGTTTCTTGTCTGATGTCTTAACCATTACTGTGTTTTCCCGAAAATAAGACAGTGTCTTATTTTCTTTTGACCCTCAAAATAAGTGCTTGGCCTTATTTTTGGGGAGGTCTTATTATTTTTGAGGTGCAGGAGGAGGCGAGCATAGTCAACTCATGGCTGCTGGTCTGTTGCAATATTTTCAGAGAGGGCTTATTTTTTTGGGAAGACTTATTTTAGCGCATGCGCTCAAAAACCCAGTCAAAACAAGGTCTTATTTTCAGGGGAAAAGGGTAGACAAAGCTGGCTATCAATAGTTGCATTCTAATAGAATAAAAATAAGTTGCACATCATTTACTGCTACTTGAACAAGAGGAAAACAATGGCTAAATAAAATTGATGGAAAGAACAGATAGCAAAGAAATTGAATAAAATCTTACAGCAATCAGTTCAGAAGCTACCCTGGAGTATAAGGAAATTAAGATGTCTGGTAACCGCTTGAACAGGCAGTTGTAAGGAATTTGGCTACATTTGTGCTTATTCTTGAATTTTGATCTGATAAAACATATTGAACATAGAATTCAGTAAGCTCACCTGGAAGACCTTGGATCTGAGTCACTATTAAATGCTCTGAAATACCTCTATTAAAAAGAAAACACCTTTGACCAAAGCATTCACTACTTCAGCTGCCATTCCATTTATCTGCTTTTGTGGACAGCTGTGACTAATATCGTCTGACATCTATAAATCTCCTGCTGTCTTGTACATTTTATGGTCTTTTGGAAACTCTTACCTGTTTTTTCCATCAGAGACTTTGAATTTGATCAAATCTCATTCCATATGTACTTACCTATATTGTAAAGTCCCCCCAAAAACTTGCCTAATATTTTAAACTCGTCATTGTTAAGTTGTGCTATTCAGTTCTGTGCTTTTAATTTACTCCCTTCTCCCATTGAGGGCTGCTCCTATCTGTTTTGCCTGTACCATCTCTTTTCCATTTGAGTGGAAAAGGTGAATGATAAACAAAGCCAATTTTACTGGAATATCGATCTTCAGCTTTGAAGTAAGGAAAAACACATATTAAATGGGCAGTTCTTGGAACTGCCTTATGGATTTTCCACCTGGGAGAGGTGTTCTCAATGGAGAATGAATGCATTGGATAAACTTTCCTTTCTCGCTTCTCTATTCAGTACAGGAATTATTTTCAACTATATGAGAACTGATGGTGTCTCATTTTCTATTGTACAGAGAAACCAATAGTGTAAATTGGCTAGGGAATCTCGTTACTGATCATCATCCAACAGACTGAAGGAGCTAAACACAATTCTAAACTGTCTGTTTCCAGATCCTGGTTTAATTCTCGTTGTATCAGTAGTTTATACTATAGTAGTAGAAATAAAGTGGCCTTCATCTTTGTGAGCAGGGTTTTATTGTTTTTGTGGATGGTTTTTTATTTTACTTATTTTATTTGGAGAATTTTATTTCAGGAGATATTAAGCAAGTACAGTTCCCCACACCCATGCCCTGCCCTATGTAGATAAAACGGAAGAGGCTAAGAGGAATACACTACAAATATACAACCTACTGTAATAATAATTTATTAAATTTGTATACTACCTGATTCTCAGCAGGTCTGGGAAACCTAAGACTTCTCCCAGTTGTTTCTACCCAACCAATCCAGTCAGAGAGGTTGGGCGGGGACTAAGACTTGCCTTCTCTGCCATAGTCCCTGCCTTCTTTAACATTCTCCTTCAGAACTGAGGATGACCTCAATCATGTTGGCCTTTTGCAAGGACTTGAAAACTGTGCCTGGGTTGGGGGCCCTGAGTGTCTGAAGGGTCCTGTTCCCTGATATCAGTGATGTGCTGTGAGGTTTATGGCTGGTGAGGCACTGACTCAAGGTTTTTTTTAGACTTGTGGACTTCAACTCCCAGAATTCCACAGCCAGGCATGCTCAGTTCTGATTTAAAGCAACAGCATTTGTTTTTCTCATTTGCGAAAAAGTTTCCTTCATTCTTTTTCTTCTTCCTCCCCCTTCTTCCTCCCTCTCTCTCTCCCTCCCCCCTCTCTCAAACAGACACACGCACACAGAGAAGTTGGATCCCTCTCTCACTCACTCTCTCTCACACAAACACAGAAGTTGGATTGGATATATTTTCCAATGGCTTGAAAGCAGTTCCTCTGCCATACCGCCCCATTCCCCTGCTGCCTTCCGATCCGAGCCTTTGATTGTTGGTGGAGACACATTGCCTTTTCAAACTTGTAATCAGCGAAGCTGGGCTTATATAGTTTTATCCAGCTGTGTGTGTGTGTGTGTGTGTGTGTGTGTGTTTGAAAAGGCAACGTGGCTCTGCATGCAATCAAACTACACTTGGGGAGGGATCTACACTTGAGGATGAAGTTTGAATTCCTCCCCCTCCCTTTCGACCCACACGTACTTTTTCCAGCTGTTTCAGAGACGATTTCAACTCTCCTCTTGCCTGCCATCATGAAAAGAAAAAAAAATGTAAAAGGAAAAAGGCAAGAGCTGAGGTCAGGCGAGCTAGTTGTGCCAGAGTCACCATGGATGACTCTGCTTAGTGCTTAACTGTTTAAAAAAGCCTCTAAAAAGTGCCCTCTATAGGAGGAGGCGGGAGAATGATGTGCCTCATCTAAGTCAGGAATTTTTTCGGCTTTTAACCCTTGCTTAACTCTGCTCAAGTGATCATAAAATACCAGACTAGATGAGGCACGTCATTCTCTTTCCTCCTCCTGTAGAGGGCACTTTTTAAGAGCTTTTTTAAACAGTTAAGCACTAAGCAGAGTCATCCACGGTGAGTCTGGCAGCAACTAGCTCAGCCTGACCTCAGCTCTTGCCTTTTCCTTTTACATTTTTTTTCTTTTCATGATGACAGTGGTGAAGGTCTGCCTCCCCTGCCTTCCCTGACTGCACGCCCCTGCCTGATATCTATGATAACAATTTTTCTTGACTGTCAATATATTGATCTTTGTACTATATTTAATTATTTTTAATTGTTTTATGATTGCTTACTGTCTGGAATCATTTGTTTGAGACGGGAGGCTGTAGAAATAAATAAATTCCTCCCACTACAAAATTATGTTGGACTTTGAACTGCCATAAGAATCTTTGACATTCTTTGCAACAGACTAATATGGTATTAATTTTTGAAGTAGTAGGCAGGAACTATTAAGATTTCTATTGTATAAATCAGACTCATCCAAACTGCTTTCCTTTAGTTATGAGCAACTGAGAGATCATTCTGTCATTTTGCTGAAAAGAGGGAAACAAAGGGAAACAAATGTACCAAGTTAAGCTTCTTTTCCTCCCTATTTGTATGTTGTGCCTTTAGGTGTCACTGTTGGTCTGGCAGAGAGTGATGAAAACATCCTAACAAAGAATGAGCTGTTCCCAGTTCTCTCTTCGTCTCAGGAGGTCAGAGTAGATCAGCCTTTTCCATTCATTGAGGCAGATGTGTGAAATGCAAACTTCCACTCTTATCAGCTTTTTTATGTTGTCGCACAGCTGGGGTCTCTGCTTTTTATCTCTCTTTTTTTCTCTCTCTCATCTATCTCTGTAAATATACAAGTATGTGTGTGTGTGTGTGTGTATACAATATGTATATGTGTATATCTATATATTCATATACACTGATAGATGATAGAGATAGATAGATAGATAGATAGATAGATAGATGCATATACATATACATATACATATACATATACATATACATATACATATACATATACATATACATATACATATACATATACATATACATATACATATACATATACATATACATATATACACACATATACACACATATACATATACAGTATAGATAGATATAATATACACATATTTCAGTTGATTAATATTAATATTAATTCAACACATATAGCCTGCTGCAAGTATATTGGAAATAGCATTTCAATTTAACAGCAATTGATGAACTATATTCTGCTGTGATCTCCGTGTCATATTATACATTGGCTCTACATATGGACTTCTTCTTTATTCAACTTATGCAAATTGTATACAGGACAACACAAGTGCTATTTGATTGCCATATGTCATTGCTGACTAAGGTTGTGATAAAAAGTATTTCCCTCTTCCCGCTAAAATTAGTCAGACCTGTAATGAAATTAATGTGATTTTAAAAAAATAGCTTGAGCAGGATCAAATATATATTTGAGAACTTAGATCTTCCTAGAAAATGTTAATGGTAGAAAAGGATAAGGGTTTAGATTGTAAAATAGATAAAGGGAAGAAAACTCTAATCCCTAATTTGATTAAAATTATCTTTAATGTGTGTTTTACAATTCAGAAGGGAACCTCCCCAAAGGTTGTTTTTAAATTTTTTAAATGAGTTTTTAATGATTTCCCTAACTAGACATTTTTCTTAAAGTTTCCCTCCTAAATATACATTTGTACATTTTTTCTGATACATATAACTGTGTAAGACGTGGTGGCTCAGTGATATATCGATATATAGGGACGCAGTGGCTCAATGGCTAAGACACTGAGTTTGTTGATCAGAAAGGTCTGCAGTTCAGCGGTTCGAATCCCTGTGTAACGGAGAGAGTTCGCATTAAGTGTCCCAGCTTCTGCCAACCTAGCATGTAAAAATGCAAGTAGAAAAATAGGAACCACCTTTGGTGGAAAGCTAACAACGTTCCATGCACCTTTGTCATTTAGTCATGCCGGCCACATGACCACACGGACGTCTTCAGACAGCGTTGGCTCTTTGGTTTTGAAATGGAGATGAACACTGCACCCTAGAGTCAGGAACGACTAGCACCTATGTGTGAGGGAAACCTTTACCTTTACATATATTTATCTCTGGATCAGTGATAGTATTCCAAAAAGTGTGGCTTTCCATGTTGAATTGTGTTCTTACACACATGACCTTTCAGACCTGCTGAGTTCGTATAGACCTTTAGACTGGAAGGTTTCTTCTTTCTCCATAGAAAGAAAGCCTAAGTAGATTAGGAAGCTGATCTGTTTCAGGAAGGAGCTACTACTGAAATCAGCATGCCTGTTTAAAAAGATGATTGTATACAATCTCTCTGTGTGTGTGTCTCTCTCTCCTTAATATAGGAATTATATTGATTTAGATCCCAATATATCATGGACCAGCACTAATGTTATATCAGTTTCCTATGTTTTCCAAATTCTGTTAAGTGAATTTTGCCCCCTTTTATGTCCTTACTTGCCAGAGTCGTTAAGTGAATCACTGCAATTGTTAAGCTAGTAATGCCGTTGTTAAGTGAATCTGGCTTCTCCTATTGACTTTGCTTGAAGGTTACAAATGGTGATAACATGATACTGGGACAGTGCAACTATCATAAATACATGCCAGTTGCCAACACTCAAATTTTGATCACACAACTTCATAAGTGTGAAAACTGGTTATAAGCCATTTTTTTCAGTGCCATTGCAACTTCAGTACGCCCGTACCAGGGCATACCAGTTATGACCAGTATTCCTCGGTACAGGCATACTGGTGCCTGCTGGGAGCACCGGGGACCATTCCGGTATGGTCTCTGGAGGGCCCACCCGCCCGCCCGCCATCCTTACCTACATTTGAGCTCTTCAGGGCTTCTGTGCACAGAGTGTAGGGCACCTGCTTGACGCTCTGCCAAGCAGCTGGAGCATTGTGGAGGTGTCATGGAGCATCACTGACAGTAAGTATGCTGTGTGCATTCATGTGGTGGACGCCAGGCCCTGTTGTACCGTACTGGTTGCACCGGGATCTGGAACCCACCACTGGTGTAGAGGAGTGTCCCATTCAGAGAATGGTTGCCTTGAAGAACTAATTACAAAGTACAAGTGTATTACATGTAACCATTCTTTTCTACAACCTCTCTCCTATGATGAACTTCCTGTCATCCATTTCTCTTTTGTTATTCCAACAAATGTCCACCATTTAAATTCTTTAAAGCAAGCAAAAGGAAATCCAGGTATGATAATGCTAGCAACTGGAACTTTGTTTTGTACCTTGCTAGCTTCTCTGTTTTTGAATTAAAATACTTTTTATTAAATGTAAAATGTCAGATGAGAATCTTGGCTGACACTGGGGAGTCTCACGATAAAGGTTATATTTGTCATTTTTAGCTTCATAGCTACAGTAAGTGTTCCCAGCTATTCAAGTGTAAAATTGCAGGTCAGGATGTAATTGATCAGAAGTCTAGCCACAAAACTATGGTCAAAGTATGTGCCTAACCAAGAGCCGGGGGTGGGGCAGTTGTTAGAATGCAATATTGCAGGCTAATTCTGTCGACTGCCACCAGTTCGATCCTGACTGGCTCAAGGTTAACTCTTTCATTCTTCCAAGGCCAGTAAAATGAGGATCTAGAGTATTGGGGGCTATATGCTGACTTTATAAACTGCTTAGAGAAGGTTGTAAAGCAGTATGTGATATTTAAGTCTAAATCCTATTGCTATTGCTAGCTTTATGACCTAATAGTGGTTTGATTGAAAGCTATGCAGAAACCAAAAAACACTACTGATAATGTTGCACCGAAAGGCAGGTTTTTTTAACCTTGCCTTATTTACCTTCCTTTATTTCTGATTAACTGTAAAGTTTCCTTCATATATGAATAACTATAAAGCTTCATCACTTCAACCTTTTGTCCTCTGCTCTCCTGCCCCACCATCTTTCTCTTTGTAACTTTACTGGATTTAGACCATGACAATCAATCATTGAATTGATCAAAACTATATAATAGAATGCATAACATTGGAACAAAATGTTCAATGGCCATCAAATATAAATGCACATGAGTAATTTTTACCTTTTGTGCATATGGAAAAATTAATACTCATTGCTATCAAAAATCTCAAAACTCAAAAATACTCTTTTGTGAATGCATGCATCAACATTACACATGTGTACAAAGGATTTGGGCTTTATCCTGCCACAATTGTCATTCTTAATGCTTCTTTTAAAAAAAAAAAAAAAAACTTCTTTGGGATGTTACTTTTCATTTCTTTTGCCTGAACAAAAGAATGATAATACAAAAAAACAGTACGTGAAATAATTTATGTTAAATGTGGTTAACGGTAAAGATAAAGGTTTCTGATTCAGTATCTTGATTTAAAGTCACAATAATGTTTAACACCCTTTTACAATCTTTTCATTTCTGTAAAAATTGCTTTCTATATGAGACTTGCCCAACTAAAGTTTGCTTTATTTGTTCTTTGGCAGCAGCTGTTCAAAAATTATTGCCTTCCCGTTTCCTGCGATGCCTTGGCAAAATGCCTTCTTGATAGAAAGTTACCCTATTACATTTTATTGTTTAAGAGAATGAAAACTGGTAGTTGTCTTCATATTTTGATCTTGACCTCTGTTTGAGCTACCTGGGTAGTCAGAGTTTAAGAGACCTGCTATGGAGAGCCGATTCAGCATTCAGTGCTGAAACAAATATTTTGAAAGAGTGCTTTGTTTTTGTTTTTGTTTTTTAGTTTCCTGTGTTATTTTAAAAAGATACTGTAAATAAAGAGAGCCCTTCAGCAAGCCAAGTAAACAACAGCAATACATGTTTTTAAAGGATTGTTCAAAATTTTAAAAGAGGAACAGTCTTTTAATACAATTTTAAAAATGCCTATAGATAAAAAAAGATCAGGGCAATACTTTTGGGGAAGTGTAACTCAGTGGCTAAGACACTGAGCTTGTTGATCAGAAAGGTTGGCAGTTCGGTGGTTCGAATCCCTAGTGTTGCATAACAGAGTGAGCTCCTGTTACTTGTATGAACTTCTGCCAACCTAGCAGTTTGAAAGCATCTAAAAATGCAAGTAGAAAAATAGGAACCACCTTTGGTGGTCAGGTAACAGGGTTCTGTGCGTTTTCGGTGTATAGTCGTATTGGCCACATGACCACAGAGATGTCTTCAGACAGTGCTGGCTTTTCAGCTTTTAAATGGAGAGAAGCATTGCCCCCTAGAGTAGGGAATGACTAGCACATATGTGCGGGGGGAACCTTTATCTTTAACTAGAACTTATGTAATGTGAAACAATATAAGCCGATGGAGAGTGCAACTAACTAGTAATAAAATGTATTGTAATATATTAAATGACAAATCACACCATGAGATTTTTTTTTAAAAAAATCTAGTTTATTGGAATTTTTACAGAAATAAAAGATAAACATGAAAAAATATAGAAAGAGTAAGAAGAAAGATAAAAAAATTCAGAAAAAAATACAGATAGAAAAAGAAAAAATTAAGACTTCTGACCTTTTTTTATGACAGTTAAAAATAAACTACAATAACTGCTCTCTTCCTTTAATATTTCCTATATAATTCCCTTCTTTCTATATTCAACCTTTTTTATTCAGCAAATCCAGAAATCACTGAATCATTTTTATCCAATTTCAACAAAATCCTATAAAAGGTTTCCAGTTTTTTTAAATCAAATCTTGTTTTCTCCCTTGTCACTCCTATAGAATGATATACTTTTCTGTTTAAATAATTTCATTAGATTTTTTAAGAGAATGTTAACAAGCATACGTATATGAGAATATTTTTATTCAGATTTACACCATATGGTGAGGGGAAGTTTAATCTAGTTATACGATCCTGATGAAAGTAACTTTCTCTCAATTGCTTTTACTTATAATGGGAAAAATCAAACATTTATGAACTGTAATTTCCTGTCTTGGCTAATAGTGGCAAATGGACGAAGGCTATTTCCAACAAGATTATAGCAGGGAAAGAAATTGCTACATTTTATCCCTTGGAAAATGGGAATACCTATAATTCAAAGAAAATTATCTGTTTGGTACTAGCTACAGTATGTAGATTTAATACAAAAATAGGATATCTATAAGCCAAACTACCTTTTCCAGCAAAGGGATGCTGGAAATTTTATTTCAATAACAGTGGGAGAGCCACAGGTTCCCCAACCCTTGCTTTATATATTTCTATAAAGAGTAAAGTATGCATGACACCACCTTGTGTACATTCAAGTAGGTAGGTTATAGGCTATGCTGTATTGACATTTGTGGTAGTCTTTAGGTTAGAGCAGGTCTCTCCAAACTTGGCAACTTTAAGACTCATGGACTTCAACTCCCACAATTCCCCAGCCGGCATAAAATGAAATTGCCTATTTTCAAGTTGCTGCATGGAGGTATGAATAAAGTTGCTGGTCTTCTCTCTGGAACATAGGTGTCAAACTCACATCATCACATTGCCATCATATAAGGTTTTGTTATTTTTTCCCTTCGCGGAGCTGGGGTGCTCGTGGCCTGCATGTGATGCATCCGGCCCAGGGGCCACTAGTTTGACACCCCTGCTCTAGAACTAATGTTAACTGTCATGCATGAGGATAAAACACCTATAATTAGCATTATATGAACTAAAGAACAAAATACAATATGTTAAGCACTATAGGGATGCAATAGAGATGTTTTGCAGAGACATAAAATTATGGAAAGATAAAGCAACTGGTGCTGATGTAAATGAGATATAGATATGCTTTCTTTTACACCTCAGGCTAATACATTTTGTTATGCACATTTTACCCAATGTTGCTAGTCCCAAAAGAGATGTTTGCTTTAAGTAGTGAAGAATTGCTCCCTGGCTACCCTGCTCCATTATCAAAACTTTCTATAAAGTTGTGGCTGTGAAGCTGTGAAAAGATTAGAGTGGGTTGCCTTCCTGAAAGTTACACTGAGCCTTCGTTATTTAGTTACAATCTTCTGGGTGAACTCATTGTACAACAATTTGGGGGACTGAATATTGCAAAATGTAGTGTTGTGGGCTAGGACTCAATAGAGACAGTTCTTTGAGTGACAGTTCAAAGTTACAACAGAACTGAAAAAAGTGACTTATGAGTGTTTTTCACACTTATGACCGCTGCAGTATTCCCACGTTCACGTGATTTACATTTGGATGATTGGCAACTGGTTCATATTTATGACGGTTGCAGTGTTCCTGGGGTCATGTGATCCCCTTTTGTGACCTTCTGACAAGCAAAGTCAATGGGGTAGCTAGATTAACACTTAACCATATTACTAACTTAACGACTGCAGTGATTCATTTAACAGATGTGGCAAAAAAAAAGTCATAAAATGGGGCAAAACTCACTTAACAAATTTCTCACTTAGCAACATAAATTTTGGGCTCAGTTGTGGTTGTAGGTTGGGGATTACCTATACTTGAAATCCATAAAAAGTTAGTGGCATTTTTCTTTCTCTGGAGTTCAAGGAAGTTCATGTATAATAATCCTGATCAATCCTCATATTGGCTACTGTTAATGCTTCTATAGTTATTTAAAAAAATAGTCACAAGTACTTTGGTCCTCAGTAATCCTGAAAATCTTTGCTATCACAAACTAACAAGGCTGTTTGGAGGCTGTTTTATATTTCTTGTCTCGGGCAAAAGTCAAAGTAAACATATCTATATTAAATTTTCCTGATAAGACTCTGAAATAGCAAAGAGATAACAATTTGCCATGCAGAGGGTGAGGATGTCCAGATCCATAAAGTAACCAAAGGATCAGTATTCCTTTGATGCTTTGACTGATGCTTTGATCTTTGCAGTGAATTTGAATACTGCAATGAAATACTCATTTGAATACTGCATCTTTGCAACATTCTTCCATATTTGCATTTATATGAATTCCACATAAACGCTCTATAGAACAATTTCATTTTATGAGGTATTATGATTATTATATTTTTGCATTAACAACCTGCTACTTGCATTTGGATTCAGAATGTTGTAACCCAAAACGTTGTTTGTAACCAATAATACCCAGTCAATTTGGCTGCTTCCTTGAATGTACAATAGATAGAAAATAGGTTATAATTTAATAAATGTCAAAATAAAACTGAGCAACTCTAAGTGCTTGAACTAAAAATATACTTGAGGTTAAATATTGATATAGTTTGCATGGCTGTAACAAAAATTCTGGTGTATTAACCTCAGCAGACAAACATAATATTGGAATCTGGGTTTCAGAATCATATGAAATTATGATAATTAAGCTGGATCTAACAGGTCGTGAACAGTGAGAACTCTGAATAGGAGATGAGGCAATGGTTGGTAGGTAATAAAGAAGCAATATTGCGGTGATAAGCAAGGGTGGTAAAATGGTATTTTCACCAAAGAAAATTTCAAGAAGAATAATCAATAGCTAATGTTGGCTGGGAACCTCAAGACTTATTATAGAATAAATCATCTGGTAAATCTAAGGAGAGAGAAGGCTTATAGGAGGGTGTGTCTGCTTCGGCTAAAGCTCTGAAATTCTTTTAATATGTAACACCTGTATGTTAAGTGTATAAGAATAGTGACAGTGTACACATTTTGCAAATACAGTCTTACCTAATTTGTTTGCTTCCATTTCAGTTTTGCTTTATTGGAATCCTGCCATGTAGGACAAAGGACATGATTAATCTCAGAGCCTTGACTTCCTAATGAATATGTAATAGGCACACTGGAAATCTACAAGAATTCAAGGGCTGGTTGGTCAACTTTTTCAGCTTAATAAAGCCTGATCAAGTGAAAGGCATACTGTATTGCTAAGATGAGAAAAGCTGTTCATCAGTCTTTACTCTACTTATACTATGTTTCTATGATTCAACTTGTTTTTAAAAATCTTAATATGCAAGCAAAGTTGCATTCTGATACAAGTACTCAAATTAAGTACTCAAATCAGCTCTGTTCTGTCCAGCTTAATTCTGCTTTGGCTAGTAACAGGGAACAAAATGAACAACTTCTCAAGCTACTCGAAAACGTTTAGCAGTCATGTTTCAAGCTTCTACGATTTTACCAAGCATAACAAGGTAAAATCTGACAGTTAGGCATTTTTCTAAGTAATGCAAGAATCTTAATGCTCTAACATATTTTTTACAGTGATAATGATACCCCTGGCAATTGTCCATGGTTCCTCCCATGAAAAAGTCCGTATTCAAAATTTGCTGTATTTTATATTGCTATTAACTGGAGTGATATTTTTCACTCTAGGTGGTGCATAGGTGGCTAGCCACTGGGCCATTGACTTTGAAGATGATGACCTGGACATATAGGTTGGAGTGCAGAGAAATAAAAGTAGTCCTTGTTTAGGGATCTCACTTGGTTTTGGTTGCTCAAAAAGTCACTGGTTGCTGCTGCCTCATTCAGATAACATTTTCTCATACAGTGTCCTTTCCCTCCTTGTTATTCCCTTGCAGGGCACAGAGATTGCTGAAAGAAGCTGCATCTTTCCCAGCTATTTTCTCAGAGTGGGCAAAGCTGTCTAGCCCCATTATACATTTTTTTTCTTTTCTCTCCTTATTTTTCTATTAACAAAACTTTATTTAATAATGAAGTTGTGAATAAAGATATACAAATATAGATAGATGAAGACCTATATTTCCCTCCTCTAAAAAGTATATCAACAGTAACTTCTATTATTATTATTTAGTCTTGTTACAATTCTCTTATTTAAAACAAAGATATAATTTCAAAATGATATCTATTAATAAACATAATTATTCAAGTTGTGCAAATATTAGCAACATGATATTAATAAGGGTTCCAAGCAGGGTATATTTTATTTTTATAATATCAAAAAGTATGCATTTTTGAGTTTAGTGTCAAAAGTTCCACTATATTATTATTTATAAATGTTTAAACTAATAAAAACACTCCTAAAAATAATAAAGATGTTTAATTTCTCACTTCCCCCTTCCTGGTGAAAAGTTAACCTGCACAATCACAAACAAATATCTTAATAAATTATGGTATGCCTTTTTCATTGGTTCTGGAATTATACCTACCTAATACCTAATGACACAATTAACATCTCTGCTATATAAACAGAATGCTTGTTATTTACAGATATATCTATGAGACCGTCTTCTACCACATACCTCCCAGCGTCCAATAAGATCTCACAGGATGGGCCTCCTCCGGGTGCCGTCGACTAGACAATGTCGTCTGGCGGCTCCTCGGGGGAGGGCCTTCTCTGTAGCTGCCCCACCCCTATGGAACGATCTACCCCCAGAGATCCAGACCCTCCCCACTCTCTCGGCCTTCCGAAAGTCTACTAAGACCTGGCTGTTCCGGCAGGCCTGAGGCTGTTGACCTCATGAACGAGGTCCAGCCCCACTAAGATTGAGTGCATGATGTGTCTTTTTAATTTGTTCTTTTTGAATTTTAAATTTTTTAATATTCTTTTAGAATTGTTTTATGTAAGCTGCCCGGAGTCCTTCGGGATTGGGTGGCATATAAATTTATTAAATCTTGAATCTTGAAATACCTAATAAAAAAATAGTGGTTCCACTTTAAATTTCTTCCCCAAAATCTCTCTGTGTAACTATGTATATTTTTCCGGTACTTTTTTTTTTTTGGCATGTCCACAGATATGTTTCCTCTTGTGCCATTTCCCACATTACTTTATGATTTATGTACTTTTGCAATGATTGATGGAGTTGTATACTATCTGTAAAATATTTTACAGCAATTGTCTTTCAAATCAAAGTTTGGTATGCATTTCATAAGCTTGTTTCATAGTTTTCCCCACTGCTGTATTGGAACTGTCCTTTTGAATCCCACTATAAAAAATTGTCCTCTGATTGAGGTGCATTTAAACATAAATGAATTCATTGTACATTCAGAAATAGTTTATTTTAAATATATAAATTACATTTCATAGAAATGACACAATTAACATCTCTGCTATATGAACAGAATGCTTGTTATTTACAGATATAGAATATTTTAAATAGCATTAATATGATCTAACTCATTTGAGAATTGAAGAATCAGGTACGTCTCTTATACAAATACCATATTTTTTCAGACTATAAGACGCACCGGAGTGTAAGACGCACCATGATTTCGAAGAGGTAAATAAAAAATGGTTTTGTGCTCTGCAGGCCTCCCAAACCCTCTGCACACGTTTTTTCAAAACAAACAAACAAACAAACAAACAAACAAACAAACAAACAAACAAACACACCCTGCTTGCAAAGTGCTCCTGAGGGCCAGGTAGGGCAAAAATGAGTAAAAACCAGCTGATTTTCGCAAAAACGGTGCTGTTTTTTGAAAAAAAGGCATGCAGAGGCTTTGGGAGGCTTGCAGAGTGCTCCTGGGGGTTGGGGGTGTGTGAAATGGCCCAATTTTTGCTCTTTTTTGCCCTACCTGGCCCTCAGGAGCACTTTGCAAGCATCCCAAACCCTCTGCTGATCCAGTTTTGCAAAGGGGACGGGGTTTTAGTAAACCAAAAATGCGGTATTCAGTGTATAAGACACACCCAGATTTTCACCTTCTTTTTTTGAGGGAAAAAGGTACATCTTATACTCCGAAAAATACAGTAGTTGTCAACTTGCAACAATTTGTTTAATAGCCATTCAAAGTTACAACGGTACTGAAAAAAGTGACGTATGACTGTTTTTCACACAACTGTTGCAAGATCCCCATGGTTACATAATCAAAATTTGAATGCTTGGCAACTGATTCATATTTATGATGGCTGTAATGTTGTAGGGATGTGTAATCACTTTTTGTGACCTTCTGATAAGTACAGTTAATGGGGAAGCCAGATTCACTTAATGACAGTGTTACTAACTTAACAGCTGCAATGGTTCACTTAACTGACAAGAAAGGTCATTAAATGTAGCCAAACACACTTAACAAATGTCTTGCTTAGCAACATAAATCTTGGGCTCAATTGTGGTCATAAATCGAGGACTATGTATATAGCAGAAGTTAAGGATTTTCTAATGGAAAAATTATGGCTTTAAATTAAAATGCTACGGACTAATATTGCACATTATTTCATCACTTGTTTTGAGATGCTGAACTCATGGATTAGCCATCTTTCCATAAGAATGAATGAAATGAAAATTCTAATACAAATAAGATCGATTGCAATACCCCAATACAGTAAGATATACAGTATATAAAAAATAAAAGGAAAAATAAAGTAAAAAGCCACAAAACCTTGGCTTATAACTAATTTAAAGTATGTCAAATGTACAAGTTTATCAATTGGTTTGGTTGGAATAATATAGACTCCTATAATGATGTCTATATTAGTATCTGAACTTCACTTTAGTTTTATAGATGACTATGCTGTTTTATCTAAAAGGTTTAGGTTTATTGGACTTATTGGACATATCAATTGCGTAATTGGATACGAATGCACAGATTTCAGGCCACCTAAATTGACCCATTTATTGGGCTTAATATTGTCGACATATTTAAACTCAAGTAGAAATTAGGGCTATCACTTATACAAATGACTGTATTAGTGACTCACTAAGACCAATGTAATTCTAAAATAATGTCAAATTAAGGTCTAAAGATAGGCAGCTCGGTATAGTTGTTAAGGCACTGGGCTAGAAGCCAGGAGACTATGAGTTCTAGTCCCACCTTAGGCACAAAGCCAGCTGGAAGATGGGAGACCATGAAACGATCTCTCCTAGGAAGGCGGTAAACCAAACCACTTCAGAATCTTTGCCAACAAAACTGCAGGGACACACCAGGCTGTTGACAGGAGTCAACAATCACTGAAACACACACACACATATAGACACAAATTTCAACTAACCCAACGTGTTACTAACTTGGTCTGAGCCAACTCTATGGAATTAGGATTGTTAAACTTTGATTGTAAAAGTCCTCTGATGTGCTTTACTTGTACCTGGGCATGATAGAAAACTTTACCAATGAAGGCTTTAGTGGATATAGGTATACAGCATGTGTGCATTCATGATCCTGTGTAAAACAGGAACATATATTTAATTGCAGCTGAGCAAACAGCACAGATTCTATTTGGCAACTCTGTAGGAAGGTGCCAGAAAGAACTTGATCAAATCAGAAGGCTAACGTATTCACAAAATTAAATTTATAGAGTCCAGCTAATGCCATTCTGGATATGTTCAGACTTTCCTTCTTAGGTAGGGGAAAAAAAGGAGGAAACTAGAATGTTCAAGATATAAGCATATACAAGCTATAAACTTTTCCAGACTTAGTTGCACAGCAAATTGTATATGCTCATATTGGTTGCTTAAAATACAGTACAACAGAATGGATTTATGGTAAGTTTAAGTAATATAACAGCAATAGCACTTAGACATATATACCTCTTCACAGTGCTTTACTGTTCTCTCTAAGCGCTTTACACATTCAGCATATTGGCCGCAACAATCTGGGTCTGCATTTTACTAGGCTCAGAAGGAGGCTGAGTCAAACCTGAGCCAGTCAGGATCATAATAATAAGGCCTGAGATGGATCCTCTCAGTTATTCATCCTATACAGTGTAGACAAAGAAATGGATTGTCCTCTGAGAAAATAAGTTGCCCAAGAGTTGTGAATTTGAACTGAGCTCAAGTACACATAACTTGATTGGCTAAGCCTGATATTATCTTCAGAGTTGCTTATCTGGAGAAAAAATGTGCGAATGAAGTAATCAAAAGGCAATCGGCAGTTCACTTATTGTCTTCAAGTAGCTTCTGTAAATTGCTTTGTATCTTGGAGAAAAAAAAATACAGAACACATTATATATGTCGATAAAACTAGCTGCTACATAGACAAGAGATGAATTGTTCAATAGGCATCATACCTAAAGTGGAATACTTTCTTTCATTGTGACTCAGTCCAGGTAAATCATAACATTGAAGATTACATTTTTAAAACTATTATGTTTAACCCTTACTCCTCCCAATATTGTCTTAGTACAATGTGTGTCTAGAGGAGGGGCCCCAACCTCCGGTCTGTGGCATGCCAGAACCTGGGCTGTGAAAACAAGTGAGACTCCATCCACGGGATGCAGGCGGCACACGAAACCATGTCCCCTCTGGTCCGCAGAAAAACCTCTCTCCGTGGAACCAGTCCCTGGTGCCCAAAAGGTTGGGGGCCGCTGGTCTAGAGAACAAGGTGACTTATTGTAGCATTTGGAGAAAAGTGACTTTATCATTACAAAATATGCTAAGGATTGAATGATTGGCTCCTCAGATTGCCCAGTAGATGTTCATATAAGTCTATAGCATAGGAAGGGGTATTATAGTATAAGACTACATATGAGCTGACCTGAAAAGTAGATTAACTGAAGAGGCCTAAAATGTTTTAACTGGATATTATCAAGTCTGTAAAGAATTACTGTTTCCAGGATCAGAATTTTATTAGTATTCAGCAGTGATGGCACAACCTTTGGGGTTGGCAAGTCAAAAATTCAGAAAATATCTAATTTGACTCTGTTGTAATGTCACCCTCCACCCGCACAAAACAAAAGAGAAAATCAAGGAGGGCATATTCCATTCTTCTATTCCTCCATAGCTGCCAAAAATGGAATGAGAACAGGACTGCTTTCAAGAGTGTTGGGGAATGCTGGAATGGTGTGTCATCTTGGACACACATGACATTAGCTCACTATCACTGGTATACAGTATGGGGACATACAACATTTCAAAGAATTATATTTTTGTGGGTAGATTTTTGCCTAATGGAGAAAATGGGGGGGGGGGGGAGGAGAATGTTCTAGAAAATTTTCTTAAATGTTAATAGAATTTATCTTAGAAAGTTTTATTAGCATTCTTCATTATGTGGCTTTTTAGGCAAGCTATACCAATCAAAATATCTTCTACACAGCTATGAAAGATTTCAACCCTCTTTCGTTCCTATCCAGTTAAGAGGCATTTAACCATCTTTTCACCCCACTAAATCTCAATTTCATCTTTATGTTCATGAAATCTCCCCACGATTTTTGCTTTCTGTAGTTTAGCAATTCTTTCCAGTTACCTTTTCCAGTTTAATAAGATTAGCTGTTAGCTCGGCATATAGACCGTCAACATTAAATTTTTGGTGATATCCCAAGCCACCTTGTAATGGAAATCTGAAATAGAGAACATGGGTTGAGAAAGTGAGACAGCGTATAAGTACAGATGGAATAAATTAAAAATCTAACTAAACAACATAACCGGAACACAGCAGAAAAGACAAGTTTATTCCTTTACGCTGATATACACTGAATAAAGCAACTTCATGATACAAGACTCATATCAGCAATGTACGTTCAGATCATTTGGTAAAACAAAGATTTTGATTTTCTCTAAAAAAATATATATATATATATATATAGCTCATGTGGCCCAGTTAATAGACAGTATTTGTAGAACAAGAGCTTTAAACAACTGGGTATGATTTTTCATTCAACAAATTAGGTAAGCATATTGCTTATGCTATTCTAAATGGCCAAAAGTGCATTGCAACTATCAAAGCCAAAAGGGTCAGTTACATCCTTATTGAATTCATATGTTTATTGTTAAACCTATAACTCAGGTGTTATGTGATGCAGGTGTAATTGACTACTTATGGGACTATCTGGTCCAAATCTTCAACTGTATCTTTGGTGTGGTCTTTCATACAAAAGTTGCTTTACTGAAGCTGATATAGGCCATAGATTAATGCCTTAGTTTTATATCTGAAGTTGACTTTTTTTTTCACAGGATCTCACTGCCTTAATACTCACTGACACTTTTATATCACCTTGAAATGTGAAGATGTTCAAAAAACTGGCTATAAGTAAGCAAAGATTGTACCATCAAAGAACAGTAGATGTTAAAAATTGGACATAGTTTGATATCAGCCTTACAAAATTGTGGACAGCAATCTTGACTCTAGTTCTAAGCCAACAAAATACTTTGAGCAGCAAACTCTTTCTAAATATCACAGAATGTTTACATTCACCAACTTAATACTCTTAATACTCTTTCTTTACAAGCAGCAGAAGGCAGACTCACAAACATCTATGACAACAGAACCTACTGGCTGAGATGCTGCTGAAATTCTAGCATATGCCCTATTTTATTGTAACTTTAAAAATTTAATTGTAAGAAAATGGAAATTTAACATACATTTACTTTGGTTATTATGAGTTGTGAGTCCTTTTCTTTTTGCACAGGGTTTATTAGCATTACACTAAAGCACTAAAACACTGTGTAAAGCACCACACATTATAAGGGTTTGTACAACTGGGCTACAATTAGATTCTCTGCACATACAAAATGTAATTCTGGTCCTATAACTTCGATAGCAGATATTTTTGCAGAAATTCACTGAAAATTGTCTGTCTTCATTCTAGAAAAGTATTCACCTGCTATTTTTTTTACAATACAGTAATCCAATCGCAACGTGGTCAGGCATGAGTGACTGTCTGAAGGGCCTCCCAATTTAGAAAAGGGAACAACTGACACATTAGATGTGCATGTCTACATGCCTTATGGCCCTCAGCTGTGACCGGCTGTTTGCACAAGAGGACACCGGGACTCCTCAGTCTTGAATGTGGAAGCGCGACCCCATTGAGGCTCAATAATGGCAAGACTATTAAAACCACTAATGGATAAGGTGAAATAATTAATGTAAAGGCAAAAAAAAGGCATCCACAGTGCTGTGCTGTAGTAGTGTGATATAATCTGCCAGGCTAGGACAATCATTTACTAAGGGTCCCCATTCTGTAAGATCTATGGGATGAGGGCTAGGGCTTTTCATTGGTGGACTCTACCCAGTGAAACACGTTACCCCAGAAATGAGGATGGTCCCATCCCTTTTTAAATTCAGAGTGCATATTTAAACTGTATTGTTTCAATTGGCATGAAGCCTCTAGTTAGTCCTGGTGTCTCTTTTGCATTTAATTTTGATTATGGTTCTAACGGTTGTCTACTGATTGTGAAGTGAACATGACGATCATTAAGAGAACACCAGAAAGTGAACCCATGGTTTGTAATGGATGGTTTTTTCCCCCAGAAATTGGAAGTAAACACTGGTTTCTGGCAAAAAAATGTCATAAATTGTGACCACGGGATGTTACAAGTGGGCATAAATGTAGGCTGATTGCAAGGCCTCCAAATGTGATTGTGTGATCATGGATTGTTGGAACTTCAAATCTGGGTACCTTTTTTGGAGGGGGGAATCTTATAACTTGGAAAGGTCACTAAACAACAGGTCCTAAGTCGCAAACTACTTGTATATGGAAAAATACTTATTTTAAAATATGTTGGATAAACAAAAAGTCAATTTCATATAAAAGAAATGTAAAAATATAGTGTATGGTTATAAAAAGGGAGTGGGCAGCATATTTTACTAGTTTTGCAATTAACAACAAAAACAATAAATGTGCAGAAAAAGAAAAAGCAGGAAACTAGCCAGGCCAGATATGGGTCCTATGTGATATAGCTCAAGTCTTGAATTTGTTAATAATTATGTTTTTATCCTTGGCAGTGGTGTGTTTTTATATTATATATTTTTAAAATCTATTTTAGGGTTAGGGTAATAAATATAAACAAACAACCAAATAAATGTTTAACAAGGGCAAGCCTGGTTAAAGAAGAATAAATGTAACACCAGAAAAAGTCAGAATGACAGCAACAATGTCGATATTGTTGATCAGTTAGATGTTACCTGCTTGGACTTTCAGACTTTTGATAAAGTCTCTCCCCAAAGATTTCTTGGAAAACTTATTACTCAGATGACTTATCTCTGGAATCATAAGCAGTTTATGTCTCAAGTTTTCATGTCCTGCTTGTATTTGACCATTGTAAGAAGTAGATATTGGGCTAGTCAGATTCTCACCTAGACCACTTCATCTTTCTTGTTTTTAAATTTATTTTTTAAAAAAAGCATGGGTAGAGTTTCTATAATATAATCACTAACTCCCTGCACCCGGGAAGGATGGTGAAGAATAATCAATAGAAAATAGTACAAAAGACACTGCATTACAACAAAGAGTATCCTTACTCATTCATATGTGGATTCACAGTAGAAGCCATGGATACAAGTTGCTCTTCCAAACGATGAACTTTATATCGCATATAGAATGTGGAACAAATGAGGATAAAAACACTGCAAGAGAGACGTAGAAGAAGAAAAAAGAACATAAACAGGTGACTACTCATGTAAGATAAACTCATTTGTAATATAGAAAACCTATTACAATATCAAAGCTCCTGTTACACTAAATTAGGTAACATTAACCATGCTTTGTCAAATCCTGTGCCGATGTGCTTTAATTTTAGCTTAACATCTGTGTGAACAGATATTCAGAAGGAGGTTGGAGATACTGCTCCTTAAGACAGGGGTCACCAACTGGTGGTCCATGAGAAAATTTTGGTGGTCCGCAGAAAAATTATTTGCATTTTTTATTGCACTAAATCAGGGGTCCTCAAACTACAGCCTCTGGGCCAGATCAGAGGGGGGAAGAAATTCTGACTTGGGCACTGCTTCAGCCTCTTGGTTTTGGGCGAAGGCTGGAGGGAAGTGCCACTGGGGGCAAAGAGCTGGAGGGCCTCTTTCAAGTGGGACTCCAGCATGGCCTGGAATTGGCTGACCATTTCAGCCTACTGAGCCTCCAGGTTCTGGTACCTGGCCTTGCACTCCCTCAGGTCTTCCCTCTGCTTAGAAAGCATATGTTTGTAGTCCACAGTCAGGTGCTTCTGCTGAGCCTCCTTCTTGGCCAGATCCAATTTGAACTGAGCCAGCTGTTTTGCCAACTCTTTCTCATGGTGGCTACTTAGCTCCAACAACTGCTTCCTGTTGGGCCCTAAGCAGCCCGGGCAGGCAGGCGAGGAGTGGCTGGGAGGGGAGGGGCGAGTAGAGGCTGTCAAGGTGCCTCTTGATGTGAGTGACATCAAGTTGCCCACACACTCCCAGTCACATGACCTAGCTATTTCATTTTCATTTATTGAATTTCTAGGCTGCCCAATCCCGGAGGACTCCGGGTGGCTTACAGAAATGAGAAATAATGAGAAGGGGTTAAAACAATAAGACTCAACAAGATTAAGAAGAAACACAACATGCACCCAGTCAACATGCACCCAGCCATGCCCACCCAGGTGGTCATTAGGCAAATCATATTAGTGGTCCGTGGGATTTAAAATTATGAATTTGCTGGTCACTGAGGTCCAAAAGATTGGTGACCCCTGCCTTAAGAAAGCCTGAATAGGGAATGAGAAAGGTCCTTGTGAGACCAACAAGGAAAGCAAATGTTACTGGGTTGGGCTCTTATCTGCTCCAGCAGATAACAGCCCAGCAGCTCCTTGCCCTATTCAACAGGTTTCCTCAGAAATTTGCTCTGCTTTATCAATCCTCTTATCTGCTACTTGGTTTGCAGTTTTGCTGCCTGCTCTGCTTTGCCCATAAATCCTGAAAATATCCATCAATCTTTTTTTCTGTTACCTCTAGGAGTCTAGCAAAATGCTTTTGGAAACGACATAAGCTTGTTATCCATGTAACACAACTCGGAGTAATTTAGACAGATCACATTTTTCTCCCTCCATTTTCCCCAGTGGAAATGTTTACAGTGGAACACATTCAGATCTTTATTTGCATGCAGCAAGTAAGAAAAAGAAATTCAGAAAACATTTATTTAGCTGCTGCGCATCCAACTTTCAGAATATATCCCAGGAAAGATGCTGTCAGCCTTATGCTTAACTTTGTAATTTGAGGAAATGGGTCTACATACTTACAGAATAGCATAAACAATGAGTATGTGAGTCACCGACAAAAATAATTGAAAATTCATTCTGTCGAAAGATCCGAGGATTCCTGAAGAAACTATGAGAGAAAAAGAAAAATTAACCTAGCTTTTGAAAAAGACTTCGGCTAAACACATACAATAGTGGGGGATTACAAATGCAAAATAACAAAGAGATTCCATTTGATTGTTCTTTTTTTCTCACCTATGAAATATATTAAATAAGTATGTTAATGTAAGTTGCAGTTTAATGTTGCTTAATTAAGGGGAACTAGCTTTGTCTAGTTAACATGAACATGGTAAATCACGACACTTTTTTTTAATCTCAAAAAGCCTTGATTAAAATTTACAGCTTAAATATATGATTACTCTATCAGCCAGATTAGGTTCTTTCACCATATGGGAGTTGCATTTGAAGATGTAAACTGAAATATGTTCAGAATAACAAGGCAAAGAAAGGAATTCCAAAAATACTCAAGGCTACAATCTGTGGTTAAGAAATTGATCTGCAAGCATATGCAGACTCCCTGCTATAAATTAAAGGAAATTGGGAGACTACATGGGAAGTCACAGTCCTTTTATGTTGTCACAGCTATAAATTAGGCCTCCTTCCCCGAATGTCTCTTATTCTTCCCTTTCTCCTACATTTTCCATATAAATCCACATATCTTATCATTTCATTTCAATCTAGAAAACTGTACTTCAGAACTGATTTACATAAACCCACCACTAATAATAAATAAATATTATGTTGGAAAATAAGATCTGCATGCTAAGATCAGATCCAAATAGGCTAGAACAGATGAAAAAAAAAAAGAAATGGAGAAAAGATTGTCAAAGTATACCTAATCAAGAAATGTCACCTAGAAACAAGGAAGATCAAGGAAGGACTGGAAAGCATAAAGCAGTAAATAACAGCTATTGCCAAGGTGATCAGCAGATATGAAATTTGAATTGCACCTTGTAGGCAGAATCTCCAATTTCAGTCAAATCAGAAAGGTTTCTACTTATCCATTAATGAAGAGACTGCAGTGAATCAATCAACATTTGACAAAGAAGAAACTATACAATTCTGGGCACAGTTATGGGTCACCCCAAAGAAATACAAGATTTACTTACTGTTTCTTGAAACGTTCCTAATTTGATCATCACATCTACATTTGGACTGTACATCTTTCATGTCTGTCTTGGAACTTTTGAAATGAGACTGCTTATCAGTCTCATGGTAATCTATTGGAGAAGAAGAAACATATACTAAAACAAAAGATGGGCCATTTGAATAGTTTTGAGACCAATAAATGCTAACAAAGTACTTTGATAGATCTGAACAATGTTTGCACTCCTCATTCGTTGTCGAAATCTTCCAAATGTCTAGACCACGGATGTCAAACTTGCGGCATCACGTTGCCACCACATGATGTATTGTGACACATTTTCCCTTCATAGATCTAGGGTGGGTGTGGCCTGCACGTAACACATCTGGCCCAAGGGCCGCCAGTTCGACACCCCCGGTCTAGACTAAAAAAATGTATTTTAAGATAGCCAAGAAACATTTTTTTAAAAAGCAAACCTTGAAAGTGTTCCAATTCTGGGCTTTGAGAACCAGTGCTGCTGGATTCTTCCATCTCCTGTCTACGTCTCTGTATGATGCCATCCAGTTCAGAGAAATCATGACTGAAATCCTGGAAAGGGTCAATGTATTAGAAATGCCAATTAAATATCAATTTGTTATTTTCCTTTGTACCCATAAAGTTGAAAACTATTACAATGAAATGTTCTCAGTGTAGACCGACTTCCACATCCATCCATCCATCCATCCATCCATCTATCAAAATGGCTGTGTGTGTGTGTGTGTGTGTGTGTGTGTGTGTGTGTGTGTTCCAGCATAACTCTGCAACGCCTCAAGGAATTTCAACCAAACTTAGTACACAGATGACTTACTCTCTGAAAAAAAAATGTGGGGGTAAGACACCCCTAACACGACTCGGGGTGTGTGTTCTGTGGAGCCTTAAAATGGCTTCTACTGTACTGCCATAAAATGGCTTCTACTGTACAGCGCAATGGAATTGCCATGGTAACAGCTTCACAGTACTCCACAAGAGGGCTCCCTCTGGTAAGGGGGGAAATCCAACATTAGAAATTAAGTATAATCTTTATTGTCATTGTACTTAAATACAACGAAATTATACTTAAATACAATGAAATTATGTTTGGTCTGGACATTTCCCCCCTATAAATAAATACCCAGGCAATATAGGGTTATCAACTAGTATTCCATAAAACATAGTGAGGCTTGCTAGTAGTTACATACAGTATATATAATAGAGATACAACAACTTTAGGTCTCAGGACATCAGCCATCCAAACCCTGCTAAAACTACCAACTTGTAATGTATAATGTTAAAATGGGTATTCTTTTAATTAATGCACATTAAATGTAATACATTTAATTACTTGAATTTTAATTATATTTACTTAGTTCCCCCACCCAATCCCATCTACTGTTGTGTGTCCTCCAGAATATCATTCAAAGTTGAAGGTGGTTTTCAGCCTGAAAAATATTGTGCAGCCCTGCTGTTTCTATAATTGCAGCCAAAGTGTATCTTAACCTAATGGGTAGAACAGTAAGACTGTAGACAGAAGACTTCCCGGTGCATAAACGTCAGCAATTGATTTTCATCAAGCCGTGTCATTTCAAATAATTTAGTTTGCAGATAATATCATTTCTTTTAAATCTTTGAAATTGATGGGAAGGAATGTTGGAGCTTGAAGAGTTGTGCAGATGTTACTTAATCTTATTGTTTTTGTGATGAAATGTAATAGGCTGGATTCCCAGGTGGCAGAGGGTGCATTCCAGAGGAAAAAAGAGACAACTCAGTCCAGATATTTTGTTAGAGAAAGCAGGTGAAAATAGCCTCTCTCAAATAGTTCTCTGAATGTCTGGTGGATGCTGATAATAGAGTGCTTAGACTGACAAGACTCTGTCTGTAGGTATGCAAACAATAAATAACTCAGCGTGGAAGAATCATCAGATATCAGTTTTTTCTATGGGGGTCTAACTATATATTTATATGTGTGAATGGGTGTATGCATACAGATGATAGAGGATAAATTTCATGCCTCTGGTAAAGTAGACTTTAGTTCTAGTATATGTTAGGAGGATCCTTGCAGAATTATGTCATGTACATGAGTTGTACCCTTTTCTGTATGAGGAGCTATTGTACATTATAACAGAGTCACCTTGATGAGATGGGCGGCATAGAAGTCTAAACAATATAAAATAAAAGTAATTTATGCTTTTGTCATCTCATGGCTGAATATTGTAATATGCTCTTCATGGCTCAACACTTGACTATCTTTGAAAAGACTACTTTCACAGGTTGAATGTGCCCATGCGATAATAGGTGGGAGAGAAATTTTATTAAGGGTCCCTTCAGAGGGTCTCTTGAAGATATGGATATTCAGAAAATGTTTGGGGACAATGAAAATTAACCTACTTATTCTGAATAAGACATCGTCTAGATGTCTGCTGGTGTATTTTGACAGCAATTAAATTTCTATTGCTGGTCATAAGCCACTCAGAGCCATTAGAAACTATAGAAATTCCAGTACATAAATAAAATTAATAAAATATTTTATTTTATTTTATAAAAAAGGCTATTTCTAATGTAGTTCTCCATTATAAATATTTTTCTCTTCAAAAATAAACTTACCAGAGGTAATGTTGTAGGACGATCAGCTCTGAAACTACTTTCTAGGGGAGAAGGATTAGGACTGTTGCCAACACTCGCATCCTGAAATGTGCAATTTTAAAATTTACACAATTGGAGTAGGATTAACTAAGTAATATCAGAAATAGTCACAGATATACAGGTAGAACTTGCTTAACCACTGCCCTGCTTAGCAACTGTTCAGGATTATGACATGGTGCTGAAAAAGTAACTATCTTTCCTATTACCTACTTCTATTGGTATCTTATGACTATGTAACTTTTTTACTTGCATGTATACTGAGAGTTTATCTAAATTCCTTGTATGTCCAATCACACTTGGCCAATAAAGAATATTCTATTCTATTCTATTCCATTCCATTCCATTCCCCACTTCACTCTCCACTCCACTGATTCGTCCTCACACGTATGATTTACAGATCTGAAGAAAATTTTGCTTACCTCTAGATGACTGCAAACAGATTTTAACAGTTTGTAAACAGTGTCTCTGGACAGAAAAGAGACGAACATGTACTGTAAAGAAAACCACCAACAAATATAATTTAAAACCAGGAAAAACTGGTAGAGCTTGCCTATCCTATTATTCTTACTAAAGTATATCCCATTAATTATTACTTAAGAATCTGAGGCATCTACATACCACATGCAATCCCATGTACTCAGCTGACTTTTAATCATCTGCTTTTCATAAATGAAGTTTACAAGACGCTCTCTAAACTATTACTTTGTGCCAAGGCTTTCATCAAGTTACCACATTTATGCCTGAGCAAGATCAGTTTTAACATGATATATTAAGAATCCTTTATCTATTTATTATGTAATCACACTCAGTGCCACTTCCCATATTTGGGAACGATACTCTGAAAGAGTGCAGAACATAAGAGAATAACTGTAAAAGAGGAATATACGATTTCTAGTTCATATAGTCCTCAATTTTTATTCCCAATTATATTCCCAGAAACAGGGATAAAGAAATTCAAACAACCACCATAACAAAATTATGTGGTAAATAAAATGTGAACTTACCCTATCTGAGACTGTAGCTATAATGAGAGCATTTGGCACTAAAATGGCAGTTTTAGTCTTCTTTATTAGTGTTACAGATAACACAGGTATAGTAATCTAAAATGAAAGCATAATAATTATTACAACATGAAGATGTCAACTGAGCCAACAATATTGATTGGTTATGCAGCAGAACCCATGCAAAGAAGTGAATACTGGTTTTTATAATGTAATTTCTGCTGTGAGGATACCTAGATACTTTCAGATAAAGCCATCTTTTTAGATTTAAGATAATTTGAGTGCCAATTTGATGCCTACATTACATAATAACAAAAATAATAAAACATGTAAAATAGATGGATGTTATCTTAAAATTATTATGTTTCAATCTGTGATGAATGCAAAAGGCCTGCAAACTACTTTTGATATGCATTGCGTTTTATCATTTAAAACTATACATACATATATACATACATACATACATACATACATACATGAATGCATACATACATACATACATAACACAGTTCCACTACATTGTGTTCTGACCTCTATTTAACCCAAAAATAGTTACAACAATGCTAATTATTAGGAAATGGAAGCAGATTGATTAAAAATGTCATAAAAAGGAATGGTTGGCAAAATTCTTTATAATTAAGCAGTTTTCTAATGCTGCAAAATATTCAACTAAATCTCATTTCGATTATATCCAGCTGGGAAGCACTCCATGTATTTGTTTTCTTCCTGACAATGTTATAATCAAAAAAATAGTACAAAAATTTGCCGTGAAGGAAAGGGTTTTTAAAAATGAAATTAGCTGAGCACTTCTCTGAGAATAAAATCACACTGGAGAAACTTTGCTTACAAGTAAAGATGCAAATTGCATCTTCACATAATGCTAGGGAAGAATCTAACTATAGTTTGTTATAAAGCAAGAAACACACATTATTGTTGGGAGTTCAGGCTGAACATCTTAAATTGCATCCTGTTCCAGTGCTAGTGAAATTTGATTTATGAATGAAGTTTTAAGGCCTGCTGCTTTCTTATGGTTTTGCCTATACAAAGTGGGAATTTACCATTGAAATTATTGGTCAAATAGCCAATAGAAATAATTTCACTGTAATACTTTGAATAGCTCACATGCTATAAAGGTGTTTGATTTTCTACTTATATAGTGCATATGACAGATAGCAGTGGTCCCCAACCTTTTCAGCTCAGCAGAACGGGGGAGGTGGCAGCTGGGGAAGAGAGGGGATGGTTTTGCACATATGTGCACACTGCTTTCACTAATGCAGCTTTGTGTGCGCATGCATACACACTTTCCCACCACTTCCACAGGCCTGGTTCCTATGGGCTGTGGCCTGGAATTGGGCCGCAGCCTGGGGTTGGGGACAGAGGTGGGTTCCTCCCGGTCCTGTCGGTATGCCAGAAGAGGTAGTGAAAATCTGGTGTACTGGATCAGACTGGTAGTAATGGTGCTTGGCCACGCCCCAAACCTCCGTCAGAAGCTTTTTTTTTAAAGCCCCTTTTCCTTGCCGGTTCAGGCAAGGAAAAGAGGTTTTAAAAACTGAAAGAGAGAGGGGAGAGGGAGGAGGGAGAGAGAAAGAAAATAAATAAAAAGGAATCTCACTTTTTAACCAGGGTTCACCAAAGTAGAAAGAAAATGATCTAGCTTTAAATTGGAACTGAGCATGCCCAGCTGTGGAATTCTGGGAGTTGAAATCCACAAGTATTAATGCTGCAAACTTTAAATTGAAATCTGCTTTAAATTGAAAAGCTGCTCAAAAGAAGTTTGCAAAATGACATTCAGCAGTTGTTTCTGGGTCAACTGAACAACAAACTGGATAAAAGGTAGGATTCTTATATGGTTCTATGTTTTTGAAGTTTTGGGGTTTGTGCAATATGGGCTTTGTGTTTCTAAAAGGGTTTGGATCATTCCCTGCTTGTGAATGGAGCCAAACTTTCTCTCAGTGACATGTGGTGAGGTTTATGGCTGGTGAGGCAAGCAGGCAAAAGCTGCCCTGCCATCCTGGTGCTATGACCAACATAGAGGTGGGACACTGGCTGTGGAATTCTGGGAGTTAATTCTGGTTGCTAAGCAAGAGTTAAGTGAGCTTCACCACATTTTACCCAATTCATGACCTCTCTTGGTGAGTGACATCAAGTTGGCCATGCCCACCCAGTCACATGACTGCTAAGCCACACCCACAAAATAGGCCACACCCACATAATAGGTAGTAAAAAAAATTGAAACCCACCCCTGGTTGGGGACCCCTGCCATAAAACATTAGCATTTGTAATTCTCGTTTGGTTGCATATTACAGAAAAAATAGGCATGCATAATTGACAGGACATCATAAGCTATATTTATTTATGAATGAAGGCAAATATATGTGTTCCAGGATAATGATGCGAGATCAAATTTGGGTTGGTTACCGGGACCAGAGATTTACTCTTCCACGCTTTTGGACTCATGCAGGAGCCCATCTTCAGGGAATTTTCTAGAATATGTGCTTTTGGTTGTTCTGTGAGTCACGCTTATGTGATGCCTTCTTATTGGCTGAATGGTGTGTTGATCGCTGGCGATCGCCTGTCATTTTCTTGTGCTGCCAAACACTTGGCTCCTAAATATTTGATAAGCTGGGGCAATTCAGCATTCGTGTTAACTGACAAGGGGTCCATTTCCCGAGCTTCAATCATTTCCCAGGCTATTTTTGTACCTGTATGGTCTATATATTATATTTATGTTTTATTTATTTAAATATATTTATTATATTTATTTATATTTGTTTACCTTGATATCTTTGCCAAAGACTTTGGAATGGAAGCAAATCCAGTTCTCTGATACATATAGCTTCCCTTGGTACATAATTTCTTTCTGTAAGGCACAGGTGAAATCTACAAAGATCAAATGAGTAATGTTATCTAACTGGGAATATGTACAGCCTGGCCAGGCAATACATCTAACACACACTATATATCTAAGATAATTTTCTTAAAACAAATATTGCAAATTCAAAGGTAAGCCCTCTGCAAAGATTAAAAAGTCTGGAAAAATAGTCTAGTTGTCTTAGAATCTACATTGTATATATGAATATTGAGTAGAAAGAGCTATTAAGTACTAAATACCAGTAGACTCATTTAGCAACTACAATTGGGGACAGCAATTTGGACGTTAAGCAAAGCTGTCAATGTGAAGCCATGACTGTTTATGCTCTTACTATAATTTTCTTTTGCTTCACAGACTTGTAAAAGTTGTAGATGTGGGGATTTGTCAGAAAATTACTTTTTTAATCACTACTGTAACTGTGAATAGTTGCTAAATGAGTCAGTCACTAAATGAGGAGTACCTGTACTGGGATTTGACATGGGAAAGCAAACTCATAATTAGAATGTGCTATGAACCCAAACTATATTGTGTGTATATGTGTGCCAAAAAAGGAAGCCTTTATGATTGCTGCCTTCTTATTCAGATAAAGTTCTCTTATACTGTGTCCTGTGCATGATCCATCTTTGTCTTCTCTTTTTGCCATCTGGCAGAGTTTGTTTAAGCAAGCTATCCCTTATTGAGTTGCTTTTCTCTGCAGAAGAGCATGTCCCTAAAAATGTTAAGGTAAGTTAATAAACTCAGATCTGTGACCTTGATGAGCAGATTAGAAACCTCCTGCAGACTAGCAGGTCCTGCCTGAAACTGACCAGACCTTAATCAGTTTTACCCTGAAGGCTTTTTGTTGTCCTAAATGCTGCCTTGGTTAGAAAATGAATTTTTATTACTGTTGTATTTGTGAATGGTTACTATTCAAAGCAAAATTACCAAATAAGGATTACCTGTAGAAAACATGACTTACAAAAATGCAACATAACAGATAAAAAGAGTATTCTGCTTACTTTGTCTCAAGGGTTCATCAATTGGGACATCCAGAAACAGCTTGTGAAAATGAGCATTTGCCTTAAACTAAAGCAAAACAAACAAATAAACAAACAAACCAGAATTTGGTTACTGCTATTTAACAATCATTATCCTTGTTTGCCTAGTTTATTATTAAATCCTGGGCATAGTGGGGTTTTTTTCATCAGCAGATGGAAAGGACTGGAACTGTACTATATTGAGTGCACATACTTCTCAAAAACAGAATGAAGAAATCCATAGGAACATGAGACACATAAAAAAGTGCAGGGCTTAGATGGTGTATTTGCAGTTGCCACCTTGACTGTTTTTGACTTCCTGCTTCCATCAATCAGAATCAGAATCTAATATTCTGGAAAGGTCAGTTTGTTCCTGTTCCAGGCTGGAAACAGAGTTTATACATTCAAAAGAAACTCATCTCTGTATGTACTAGGTAGAATTATTTTGATCCCAATTATTTTCCAAGCTTGGCGCAGTGTTTATACATAAAAACCACACACACAACAAACTGTGCCTAAGGCAGTGGTGGGATATGACCGGTACACCCCAGTAGGGATGTACCGGTGCCTGCTGGGAGCACCAGGTACCATTCTGGTATGGTGCTCCGGAGGGCCCACCTGCTTACCTGCCCCCCTTACTTGTATTTGAGCCGATCAGGGCTTTCATGCATGGAGAGTATGGTGCCTGTGCGATGCTCTGCTGAGCAGCTGGAGTGTCGCAGGCGATAGGCACACCTGGGCACATTCAGTGCATGCGCTGTGTGTGCTATGCATGTGCATGTGGTGGGCATCAGGCCCTGTTGCAGCATACTGGTTGCAACCACTGGCCTAAGGGCTTAAGATTTCTTAGTCTTTCTTATCTGCTAAGAGTACAACTACAGCAAACTGCTGTAGTTCCTCAAATGGTTCATTATTCGAAGAGGATCAGAATCAACAAAATTATTAAGTATTTTGATGATTCTGGGCTTAGTTATATGTGGATATAATCAACATATGATGAATTTATTTTCTTTTTGGTTAGCATATCAGTAAAACAGTCATTGTGGTTTATTAGCCATGGTTAACTGCTAGCCATATGGAGGAAACCTAATCAATTGAAGCTTATTCAGTGAAGATCAATCCAGATACGTCAAAATTAGGCATAATTTTGTTTTGATAAATCATGAACAGTGCTTTTACTGTATGCATACTGACATTTTAAGAGTAGTGTACGCTTGTTTGATATATGTTTGCATTCATTCCTTCAAGAGCTATGTATAGGTTGCCTCAAACCTCAGGTCCCATAGTTTCATGTCATAAGCAGGGCTTTACATTGCAGGCAATACTTGGGGAAAGGTCAATGCCGAATACATTTGTGCCCAACTATTTCCCTTTCTTGAATTCCTATCACTATCCTATCCTAACCCTCTGACTCTTGCAAGCCATAGTTTGCCTAACAAACCACCCTTGCTTAGGATCACATATTTAAACAAACAAAAAAAGGAGTATGAGCTGTAATGGCTGGTTGGCTTCCAGTGGTGGGTTCTGGATCCTGTTCCAACCGGTATGGTTGGAACAGGCCCGGTGACATCCACATGGATGCGCGCAGCACGTGCATACATCTTAGCGCCTCCATGACGCTCCAGCTGCTCAGCGGAGCGTTGCGCAGGTTCTATATGCATCGTGCACATGTGCGGAAGCACAGAAGACTTAAAAGATTGGTAAGGAGCTTGGCTGGCAGGTGGCCCTCTGAAGCACCATACCGGAATGGTATCTGGTGCTCCGGGCAGGGTTCAGTACGTTCGTACTGGGGCGTACTGCCTGCGACCCACCACTGTTGGCTTCATGCAATATTCTAATTCAAAAATGTATTTTACTTTAACAATGGGATAGCAGCAGATCTCTTGGTCTGTTCTTGGTTGTAAGCACATACAACTCGCCTATAGTCGTCTCTTAAACAATTCAGCAGTGTTGACCTATCCAGACTGCATTACAAGCCACTGTTTGTATTGTGCTCAATGTCCATGTCACAGGTAAGCTAGACAACACTTTAATTATGCAAAGCCATGTAGCAATAATGGTGATCAAAGCTCAAATGTTGATATTAATGCAGCTGTTATTAAGAAATATAGCCCTGTTTTACCCTAACTTTAATAAAGAATAAGAGTACAAAAACAGCCTACATCTTTTGTCACCATTCTTTCTATAGCATCAACACATAGAGCCAAATATCTTGGGATATATAATTGCCATTATCAAGTGGCATGGAAAATCTGAGCAAGATCCATGTTGGTCTCTATTAAACCAGTGCAAGTCCTTGAAATAGCTCTTGTGGAATGCATAGGAGCAGGATGAAGAGCCCAGTTGTTCTCCTCCCTTACATAGCACAATCTTTCCCACATCCAATACCACCCCATCAAGAGCCAAGTGAGTAACAGCAGCTGCTGCTGTCTTTCTTTCACCATGAGGACAGCTGTCTTGATTTAGTATCACACTGTGTACTATTGCCTGGAATCAAGACAAGTTTGTGAGACACAAAGGGACAATGAGAGAAGATGAAAGAAGGGTGGGTAGATTTGCATTTCAAAACTGCTCCATGTGAACCAGAGCAAGCAGGTTAGACTTAGCACCCCTGCATAAAACTACTGATTTGTTAAACAACACACACTTTAGCCTAATATGTGAACTAATTCAGAGGATTCAAATGCATCTAAGGATCAACTCTTACAGATTCTAAATATACCCCTTATTTATAAGTCAGAGTTATGGGATAGATGGGGAAAAGTGACATTTCACCACCGATGTGCTATTCCAGCCTGATGTGTGCAGTACTTTTGTTGTTCTGCCACAACCAGAGTCTTCAACATTTCAGATACTAACAGATGAGTAGTTCTCAATACCTGGTTTGAAGTATGCTTCTTCCTTTCAGCCTTTGAGTCATTCTTGCCATCTAACATCAAGAAACTATTATCCACAATTGTCTTTGACCTAAAGGAAATACCATTATAGTGCTGTTACATTATTCTCATTTTATAAAGACAGGTTTTTCACATTAAAAAGTTTAGCCAACTTGGATGAATTTCTGAGTATAAAGCATGCCCTTCAAGATACTTATGAAACAGTGCGGATTTCTTGCTTCTGATTGTGAAGAGAATGACTTTCATTCTTTGACTTTGCTACTTCAGTGCTCTACAGCCTTCTCTTGCTATATAGGATGAGAAGCCTCTTTCAACTCTTGCAAATATTGGAAGAATTGTAAGAAACAACAAGCAGGCTGCAAGGTGATGTAGTGTGTTTCACTGAGGAAAATATACTATCTTTTACCCCTAACGAAGAAAGCTCAGTAGGTCTGTTGGTTAAGCCTTTGACCAAAATTTTTATTCTTGAAAATACAGCTAGTCCTCAATTTACAACCATTCATTTAACAGTAATCCAACGTTATGATGGTCTTGGAAAAAGTGACCTATGACCTGTACTTGCATGTCCAACAGATGTACCACTTTCTTGGTCAAATGACCACAATTTGGGGGCTTGGCAATTGACTCATATTTATGACAGTTTGCAGTGTCACATGATCACAATTTGTAACCCCCTTTTTTTTGGCCAATTTCTGGCAAAACAAAAACAAAAATGGGGAAGCTGGATTCATGTTAACTACTGCATGATTCTCTTAATGACCATGGAGAGTCAGCCACTGTAAAAATTGTTATAAAATTGGATCCAACTCAACTTACAACCATAATAACCTATGATGGAAATTCTGGTCCCATATGTGGTTGTAATTGAGGACTATCTGAACCTTAACCCGGATATTTAGTATTAACAGATCTGTCTATTTAGTCATGTATCTCGCACATTGTAAAGAATCTGTACAGTAGTATAATGGTGCCTATATTAGCATTTCCCTACATGAACTTCAGTTCCTTGTATTCCCCTCCAGTGTGGCCATTACTGACAATTCTGAAAGCTAAATGTCACATCTCTGGAGGTTAAGAAAATTTGAGTGTTCAAATTTGTCACAATAAAGCACTGTGCGTTATAGACCAATGCAACTGAATTTGTAAATAGGAGTCATGACATAATTTCCTTTTTAAAGAATTTTGCATCATCTTACAGCCTACTGTGCATTCACAAAGCTTTTCTGCTTACTGGAAGAGCCGCAAAAAGGTTGTCAAAGAGACTTTGGAGCAGCAGAAGTGAAGCAACTCCATCTCTTTGCTTTCACAAGTGAGGAGATCCCACTGCTTTGAAGGGCTGTGCTTTGAATGAATCTTCAACACAGCAAAGCACCTCTTTGAAACATTGCACAAGCCTAATACTGTGAAGTATCTTGAGTAGACTGAACATTCTGACACAGCCAAGAATGTGACTGAAGAATCCACCCTTCTCACAGGCAACATTCTTCTCATTTCATTTGACTAAATCCTTTCCTGACCTCTAATTAGTGGAAATAGTCCCTTCTTTTCAAGTTTTTACAATGCCAAAAACTTCAATTCTGCCCCAAAGCACAGTTGGGTACTTCTGTCAAACAGAGAAGAAGAAAAAATACACATCACTCTCAAAGAGATAAGGATATACAGAAACATAGGAAAAGGGAAAGAAATATAAACTGCACTGGAAACAAAATACAAGATAAATACTTAGTGGAATGAAACAAACAAAATGTTAAAAAGTTATGATATTTATATAGTTATTTAAGAAGCACATCTAAATTATATTAAAGTAATCAAAATACCTTTACAGTCCCCAAGGCATGCCACAACTTTTGAGCATCCCTAATGTTTGGAAATTGAAAGTTTAAAAATTTGACATGCCCTAAATTTTATGATTGTTTTAAATTTGAAAAATGCTGCATCATCTTGATTTCCAGAAATGGTCTTGAAGTCCATTGTGGACCCAGAGGCATTCTTAGAAAATAAAAAAGGGGCTATTGGAGTTCTATGCAGCCATTTTGTGAGCAAGCCTATGTCAAGTTTTCAAAATGTGCAAGTTAGCCTCCAAAACTTGGGAATGGTTCTCTTAATGTAATTTTTCTGAATAATTATTATTTGGGAAACTGGCAAAATCCCAACATTTGTTTCCAGTTACAAATGGCATTATTTTATTTTCCAACAGTCATGTTAGCTTTGCTGCTGTAGGAAAGAGAAGATGAATTGGTGCACTACTGCACTTATATACAGAACTATTCCCAATTCCAAAAAGTGCCATCCAAAGAATTAAAACCAGCTGATTTAGAAATAAGAAGAGCAAGAACCTGTAAACAATTAGGAGAAATGTGTAATTGCATCTAGATTACTTTACTTCCAGCCCTTCTATACTTTCCAATGCAGTTTTTGGCATCTGCAAATTAATTGGGCACATAGAGGGATGTGGTGGTTGGATTTGCACAGATGTTCTTGCTACCTCCCTACTGGGCTGGGAACTCAACCACTGGGAGTGTCTAATATAAAAGGGAAAGCCAGATCTTATAAAAGAGGTTCAAAGTTTATCCTGATCCGAGATACTGTAGAAACCTATCTCGATGAATTCAAAGATTTCCAACATTCACAAAATATGTTGTCATTTTTCTTTAAGAGAGATTTAACCATTTATCTAATCTAAAAGTTTATCTAGTTGGTTCTAGATGAATCTAGTTCATTACCGTGAAATTGCAGCTTTTTTCTGGTCTTCAAAATAATCAGCTTCATTAAATGATATTTGTGGCACCAAAAAACTTGGTTTTCCCGATTTCTTCTTTTCTTCTGTTCCCTTTTCATTTTCTGAACTGCAAGAAAGTAATATCATTTGTTAGGGCTAAAACATATAAAGCAATAGTTCAAAGCTTCAATTACAGTTGCCAATCCAACCACATACCTATATAGTTTATGTTTTGAATGGTGGCATTTGAAAAACTGAATATTTTTTTAGATATTTCAATTAATTATATTATGAGTAAAGAACCAGAAGATCTGACTTTCCTTACATGTATCTAAAAGATCCAAAATGGAGCTAGTGTCTTTCCTGCCCCAAGCTCTTGAGATAGGACCAAATTAACCATCATGAAGTGAGATGGAAACTAAGAGCAAATGCAGAAAATATTACTATAAAGCAAAATGGAGTCAGTTGTACTTGCATGCTTACTGTATTTCTTATTATCAAACCATTTTTTTCTAATTTCATTAGTGCCATTCTTTTTTTTTTCTTTCATTAATGAAGGAGAGGGAATCAAATTATATTCATAGCTGCTTAGTTCTTATGGTTAAGTCATAGCTTCAATTCTGGATTATTAGTGAAATGGCATACATACTTGCCATGCACCCTAAGGGTCCTGACCCTTTGACTTTTTGGAGTCATTATTTGAGCTATATTAATAACATAATAAAGAAAATAAAAGAAAATAATCTCAGTAAATACACTGCTCATTCAACTAGCTTGTATTGTGAGACTGGTTCCCAGTTTTAGAAAGCACATGGTGATGGTAGGTTTTCTACGATGCGTTATGAGCTGTGTTGGCACAGTAGTTAGAATGCAGTACTGCAGGCTACTTAAATTGTTTCAACTTCTACCCTCCAAACAACACTATAGGGCACTGGACACCAGAACAACTAGAAAACAAGGACAGTTTTTTCCCCAAATGCCATCACAACTAATTCCCACAAGACTGTCAATAATTTACTAAGACCATATTACTATTATTCCTCTCTTCCTTCCAATATATATCGCTCCCTACTTATGACTATAACTATGTTACTTGTATCTTTTAATTTATATTTTTATTTGTTTCCTAGTACTTGATAGCTTATTGTAACCTTGACTATCACTAGTGTTTCATCTTTTTATTCTTGATGAATGTATTTTATTCTCCTTATGTATACTGAGAGTGTATGCACCAAAGACAAATTCCTTGTGTTCCAATCACACTTGGCCAATAAAGAATCCTATTCTATTCTATTCTATTCTATTCTATTCTATTCTATTCTATTCTATTCTATTCTATTCTGCTGATCACCAGCTGCCAGCAGTTTAGCAGTTTAGCCAACATGGGTTTGTCAAAAACAGATCATGCCAGACTAATCTTATTGCATTCTTTGATAATGTGACAAAATTAGTGGACCAGAAGAATGCCGTCGATATAGTTTACTTGGACTTCAGTAAGGCATTTGATAAGGTAGACCATAACCTACTACTAGATAAAGTAGAAGAATGTGGGTTAGACAGCATCATCACCAGATGGATTTGTAACTGGCTGACCAATCACACTCAGTGTGTAGTCCTCAATGGAACTGCATCTTCATGGAGGGAAGTATGCAGTGGAGTACCCCAAGGCTCTGTTTTGGGCCCAGTACTCTTCAACATCTTCATCAATGATTTGGATGAGGGAATAAATGGGGAACTCATCAAATTTGCAGATGACACCAAACTCACAGGAATAGCCAACACTCCAGAAGATAGGCTAAAGGTACAGAAGGATCTTGACAAACTTGAACATTGGGCACTATCTAATGAAATGAAATTCAATGGTGAAAAGAGTAAGGTTCTACATTTAGGCAACAAAAACAAAACGCACAGGTACAATATAGGTGGTACCTTGCTCAACAGTAGTAACTGTGAAAGGGATCTTGGAGTCCTAATGGACAACCATTTAAATATGAGCCAGCAGTGTGCAGCAGCTGCCAAAAAAGCCAATACAATTCTAGGCTTCATAAACAGAGGGATAGAATCAAGATCATGTGAAGTGTTAATAGCACTTTATAATGCCGTGGTAAGGCCATACTTGGAATACTGCATTCAATTTTGGTCACCACGATGTAGAAAAGATGTGGAGACTCTAGAAAGAGTGCAGGAAAGAGCAACAAAGATGATTAGGGGATTGGAGACTAAAACGTATGAAGAATGGTTGCAGGAACTGGGTATGTCCAGTTTAATAAAAAGAAGGACTAGGGGAGACATGATAGCAGTGTTCCAATATCTCAGGGGTTGCCACAAAGAAGAGGGAGTCAAACTATTTTCCAAGGCACCTGAGGGTAGAACAAGAAGCAATGGGTAGAAACTAATCAAGGAGAGAAGCAACTTAAAACTGAGGAGAAATTTCCTGACAGTTAGAACAATTAATCAATGGTACAGCTTGCCTCCAGAAGTTGTGAATGCCTCAACACTGGAAGTATTTAAGAAGATGTTGGATAGCCATCTGTCTGAAATGGTATAGGGTTTCCTGCCTAGACAGGGGGTTGTACTAGAAGACCTCTAAGGTCCCTTCCAACTCTGCTATTGTATTATACTGTATTGTATTAAGTTCGGGTCTCACAGGTTCAAGGTTGACTTAGCTTTCCATCCTTCCGAGTTGGTAAAATGAGGACACAGATTTTTGAGGGCAATATGCCGACTCTGTAAGCCACTTAGAAAGGGCCGTAAAGCACTGTCAAGTGGTATATAAGTCTAAGTGCTATTGCTATTGCTACAAGGGTTGGTGATGTCTCAATTGCAAAAGTCATGATAGAAAGAAATTCATTTCTGCCAGGTGGTGCATAGGAGGACAAATGTGTGCACAATAAAATTGAAATGAAATGGTTTTCCCCCCCCATTAAATGCTGAAATGTGGCAAAATTGACTTTTTTCACTACTAAATTAAAACTACAGTACCTCAAATCAAGATTGTCGTCTGGGTACTTCCTATAGTGTAGATATATATAACAGGACAGGGGGAAACAAAAAACAAGACATCCTACTCTGAAACTACCCTTTATATCTATCGGTGCTGGAATAGGACTAAAATAACCTAGATTCAAAAGCTCACTCAGAAAGATAGCTCATAACTTTGGACCAGTCTTTGGATTGATTTAGGTCTCATGATTATTATTCTTAAGAGAGAGAAAAATTAGGAAGCGCAACCTTAGATCGCATGGACTTGTTTAGGAGTCAGAGATAGATTTAAAGGCAAACCCAGGCAGGAGGATGGGAAGAGATGAAAGCCATCTTGAGTTCTCAGAGAACAAGCAGAATATAAATGCAATACATAGAGCAAACAAAGCAAGAACTACAGAGAGAGGTTTCAAATGACATGATTTCGTTGTACTTGCGCCATAAAAATATTTGTTCCAAATAACATGAGTTATTTAAAGGCAAACTCAGGCAGGAGGATGGGAAGAGATTAAAGCCATCTTGAGTTCTCAGACAATAAGCAGAATATAAATGCAATACATAGGGCAAACAAAGCAAGAACTACAGAGAGAGGTTTCAAATGACATGATTTTGTTGTGCTCGTGCCATAAAAATATTTGTTCCAAATAACATCAGTTATTTGGAACAAATATTTCCCATTCACAATCTGAGATGAGATGGCTGCCTAATGATCCTATATACAGAGTATATATATTCTGACAATTTGTGGGGAAAGAGAATAGAGATCAAGGATGTTAGGGAATCAAGACTGTCAGTATTTTAAAGGAACATTCAAGTGTGAAAGATACTGTGCCCACACTTGAATCCATTCACACAGAAGTTAACCTTCATTTATTTGAAATAAACATGTTTACAATGGCCTCTTCCATTGCCGCTGTAAGATGAAACTTAGTTGTTTAAAATAAGCTTTGCTTGCTTGTACTTCCCTGCTGTTTCACCAGATAATTGGAATTAATTTCCCTTTAATAGAAATTGCTGAAAATGGAGAATTTTTTCTTCTTATATTCCACAGCATAAAAATGTCAAGAGTAACACAACATGCCACTTAGATTTTTGACAATCTGTTTACCTGTTGTTTCTTATATCGCCTGGAATCAAAGCTCAACAATTTGGAATAAGATGTATTACTGAAAAAAGCTGCTCCTTCTATGGTTTTTCTTTTGGATCCCTGAGATAGTAAGTTTTTAATACTGACAGAGATAAACTGTCTTTCAGCCATGGGATTCATAATCTAAGGTATGCATGGCAGGATAAAGGGGGGAAACAGCTAATTGTGAAATCTGCCTATTACTACTGCTTATCTGAGAATATTATCATCATTGTGTCTGTTAAAATATTTTTCTAGATAGAAAGATCAGTCAATGTTGAATGATTTGACTTGTTTGGAAAAACTGGCCATATAAATGATAACAAAGCCTGCAAGCATGGATACTTGCAGAGAGAAAATGATCTGATGCTACAGAAATAAATTACACAATCTTTATCACTTGCACGATGATATCAGAGTATATAGGATATAATTGTGGATCCCTACCTCACAGAGCTGGTGCAGAGCTGCTGCCCTAGTAATATTTTGCAGAATTTATTTTTCTCAGTTTGCAATAGCATAGGCAGAATTCAAAATCCCAAACCAGGGCTACGGTATATGCAAACTATATTTAAATTGGGATATAAAGACAGGTTGCCTTTGAGAACATACTGAGCTGATTAGTTGATTTCAGAAATTATTAACTTACATAAAATCTGGCTGCAGGGGTACTCCAAACTTTCTGTATTTTAGCAGTTAAAATTTCATAATTGGCACTTTTAGATCATTGGGAAATAAGCCCTTGCACACCTACTGAAAAATCTTTCTATGTAGCAATAGCAATAGCAATTAGACTTATATACCGCTTCATAGGGCTTTCAGCCCTTTCTAAGAGGTTTACAGAGTCAGCATATCGCCCCCCACAGTCTGGGTCCTCATTTCACCCACCTCGGAAGGATGGAAGGCTGAGTCAACCTTGAACCGGTGAGATTAGGTGAGATTAGAACCGCTGAACTGCAGATAAATCAGCTGAAGTGGCCTGCAGTACTGCACCCTAACCACTGCGACTATGTGACTTCTCCCAAAGTGCAGAATCTGTTAGTAAAATATAAATTACAGTTTCTGTGGATAGGGTGAAAACAGAATTAGTGTATATATGTATTATGGGAAGCGCCCCCCCCCCCCGAGAATAAAATATTTTGGGAAATATTAAAAGAGGTAGAATATTATATTTCTCCAAAGGAGAAATGGAGAAACATGTTCTTAGATGCAGAAAGCTGCCCCCAGTCTTTCTCAATAGCCTATGGCAGATGCCCATTAAGAAATCCTGGGCCAGCTTATTCAAAAATAAAATACCTTCACCCTCAGTGATGGGATTAAAAATTTACATCCTTCCCCACCCAAATTCTAAGAACAGGACATGATGTTTAGGACATAATAGGATTAACCCATCACCTTTAGAATAGCAAAAGGCACAGAGCTCACTACATTGCACAACCCCCAGCAGCATTTCAGAAACTGTATAAAAATCCTTGTACTCATCAAGCTAATTTGTCAGCTGTCCCAGAAATGCATGCTGTGATTCTGTTCATCAATAAATAGAACTCCTTTCTAAGCAGCTAGCCTCCATTTTATTTCCAGCACCCTTCTCCCTGCTTGGAACTGCTTGGAACTGAACAGATGGATTTTTCTTCCTACAATGTGTGTGTGTGTATGTATGTATGTGTCTGTGTGTCTGTATATGTACCATATTTTTCGGAGTATAAGACATACCTTTTTTCCTCAAAAAAGAGGCTGAAAATCTGGGTGCGTGTTATACATCGAATACAGTATTTTTTGCCTCCCGAAGTCCTGCCTCCATAAGGGAGGCTTTCAGAGAGCTTCTGGGGGCTGGGGAGGATAGAAATGAGCAACAAACGGGCTGTTTTTTGCCCCCACAGCCCCCTGCAGCACTTTATAAGCTTCCATAAGGCTATGCATGCATTTTTTTTTGACAAAAACGGGCTGTTTTTTGCTCGTTTTTGGCCCTACCCCACCCCCAGGAGCACTCTGCAAGCGCCCCCCAGGCTATTTATGCCTTTTTGGGGGCGTTTTTGGGAGGTTCGCAGAGTGCAAAAACTTTTTTTTTCCTTTTGGAAAGCTTTAACTGATTGATGAGAATTACATTGATCAAGTGCTATGCCAGCAGAAAGAAAGTCTTAGGTGCTGCAGATTGTCAGCGATTTCCTTCTCCAGCATATGGATAAATACACCTGGAAACATCTACTTACCTACCGGTATCTACTCTCTCTTTCTCTACCTACCTACTATATTTTTCTCTCTCTCCCCCTCTATCTACCTATGTACCTACCTTCTCTCTCTCTCTCTCTCTCTTGTATTTCTCTCTCTCTCTTTTCTCTCTCTATCCCTCTACCTACCAACCTACCTACTCTCTCTCTCCCTACCTATCTACTGTATTTCTCTCTCTCTCTTTCTATTTCTTTCTCTCTCTATTCCTCTACCTACACACACTCTCTCTCCCTGCCTACCTATCTACTATATTTCTCTCTTTCTATTTCTCTCTCTATCCCTCTACCTACACTCCATCTCTCCCTACCTACTGTATTTCTCTCTCTCTCTCTCTCTCTCTCTCTCTCTCTCTCCCCCTTTATCTACCTACTTACCTAACTACTCTCTCTCCCCCCCTACCTACCTACTGTATTTCTCTCTCTTTCTCTCCCTCTCTATCCCTCTATCTACCTACTTTTTTAAAAAAAATGCCTCTTCAAAACCTTGGTGCGTCTTATACTCCGGTGTGTCTTATACTCTGTAAAATATGGTATTTAACAGCAACATTCAGTTAGGTAATTAGTACTTTTAGTCAACACCTGGTTAATCAGATAAATAAAAAAAGCTGAATGAAGATTTATAATGAATTCTGAATCAGCTATAAACTACCTAATATATATATATATAATGATCAGGAAAGAAAATGATTTAGCTCTAATTCTGAGCTGTAAGGTTCACAATCCCTAAAAACCTTAAGACACATAATTCACAGAATCTGGTGGAGTTTAAAAAACTTTAGAAACTGCTTTAGTTGAAAAAATTATCAAAAGGAACTGAAAAATGTTATAATGGAAAATAGAATCAGTCAAATCTAGTAACCATTTTCAGTTGCTTTATTAAAAGTTTTGCTAATATATTACTCTCATCTATACGTATGGAAGTAGATGTTTAAGAATCACAAGGCAATAGAGAGGTAGACAGGTGAATAGATAAAAATCTGCTTCGTAAGGCACTTTAAATAGATAAACTAAAAATCCATGGGTTTTTTTCTTGAAGGCTGATGTTTTCTCACATCATAAAAGATTTGCATTAAGCCCAATCAAGCTTTAATTCATTAGCTCCTGATTAAAATAATAATTCTTAACGAAATGTTAACCACCAATGCCAAGAAAAGCACATAATTTTAATGATGATAAATTCAATGTCTCAATGTTTTTATTTTTTATTTTATTTAGTTTGTCAAATATGTACAAGATAACAGGTATCCATATAAACATTGACATGAACAAAGGAAATGAGTATAAATAAATGGGGACAGTAGGACAGGGATGGAAGGTACTCTGCTGTGCTTATGCACACCAGTGGTGGGTTCCGGATCCCGGTGCAACTGGTACGGTGCAACACGGCCCGGTGTCCCCCACATGCACAAGCGCAGGACTGACGCACACGTGTGCATGTGCCCTTACCTCCGCAATGCCTCCGCAATGCTCCAGCTGCTCGGCGGAGCATTGTGCAAGCACTATACTCTCCGTGTGTGTGTGCAGAAGCGCCAAAGAGGTCAAATACAGGTAAGGAGTTCGGGCGGGCAGGTGGGCCTTCCGGAGCACCATACCGGAATGGTACCCGATGCTCCCGGCAGGCATCGGTACACCTGTACTGGGGTGTATCACCTGCAACCCACCACTGATGCATGCCCCCTTTACGGACCTCTTAGGAATCGGGTGAGGTCCATGGTAGACAGTTTAAGGTTGAAGCTATGGGGGTTAGAAGATGTAACAATGGAGTCAGGTAGAGCATGTGTTTGTTTTCTTTGAAATATGTATTACTGGGAAGACCTAACACATGCAGAAGCACTAGGCTGGACAAAGTTAAACCACAATTTTACTAAAGCATCCTCAAAACAAGATGACATGAACAGTCATATTTCTAAAGCAGAAAGATGCAATGTTGAGTGAAATAACATTTGAGGAAATGCGTTCAGCAGAAAAGTTACTGTTTGTTTGAGTAAATTCTGCTCAATTTATTGCTTAACAGGTGAAAACTATACTGCTCAATTTGACATGCCTTTTCAGAATTAAGCACCCTGAAGTACGTATGTACATACCAGATGCAAACATACAAATACTTACCTGGAAAAAAAATCCTATCAGTGAGATTTACTGTTGAATAAATATGTTTAGGTTTGTATTGCCTGTTTTACTTCATATTAATCCTAAGGTGTGACATTTATTTTGCCTTTGGATTCGGACTTCCCCTACTAAGGATCCCTGAAAATACGCATTCAAATGTTTAATTATTATGCCTCCACTCCCAATTTGTACACTTTACTATCAGGAAGACTACCCGTTATTTTCCCCTGTAGTCATATAGTACAAATATATTAAGTTTATTTTGGCCAGCAGAAATAATAGCTTAGGACTTATGTAATCCTCTCCTTTGCTTCTTCTTTGTTCTAAACTACAGTGTACAAAAGATTGCTTTAAAGATGAAAAATACATAAATGCCTGGACTTCAAAGGATACTGTATATTCATAAGAATTTCTTTTTTGCCTATAATCATTCTATTGGAGGAGAAAAACTGACAGAAATTCAGGCTAGACCCTTACATGTAAATATGAAGCTATAGTGTAAAATAAGCTGAAACCTGAACAATTTTCTTATAAGTACATGAACATAGAGGCCAGTTAAATAGAACACTTTCCCCTATTTCATAGCTTCTTTTATTATAGAAATACCGTAGGTTTTTTTTTTGTTAGGCTATCCTTATTACTTTGGTAGACTGAAATCTTAACTGATACAAAATATGGATGGCTTTATTATAGGCCTGTCAAATTGGCAGCCTGCAGGCCAGATACGTCACATGTAGGCCATACCCACCCCCGTTCCACAAAGGCAAAAAACATCATATGTCATGATCCTGCTCGTGATACGTTCAAGTTTAATATCTGTGCCTTAGTATCTAAGTATCTATTAATCTGGTGAATTGAGGCTTATCTGAAATATAATGAAGATTGTGGCTATGGCTGCGTCTTGTCACAATCTTGTTTTAGTAATCTGGGAAACTTCAACTAAGCTTACTATTTCACCTTGAACTATTAAATTACAGATACCTGGCTTAGAACACACTAGGACTTTAACTTTTTAAAGCTACTTATTTTATGCTATCAAGGACAACTGAGATAAGAAGCTTGAGTACAAATTTGACAATTGTGAGCAGATCTTTGTTTTGTATATTTGCCCTGAACAGTCCTTATTAGGCCCTATATTCCTACATAGCACCTTTAGTGAACTTTAGACCAGTTATTAAGTGATAATGATTAATTTTTTTAATGTCATCTGTTGAAGGACAAATGTTGTACACCTTGGTGTCCACTGATAATATTTACACTACTTATATTTTTAAAAGCGCAGTTTGGACCAGAAGTACTTCCAGTTCCAGAAGCACTTAATTTTTTAGAATTGGCTATCAAATTTCATGAGACTAAAAATTGAACAATATTCATAAATGCTTGTAGTCCATCAACTCAATATGCAAACTTTAAAAACTGACTGGAATAAGGAATTCATTTTATCTAAAAATTGGGGAATGTTTTAATGCCTTTAGATCTTTTATCAGACTAAAATACTCTTTTTATTCATTAGAAAAAGAATGAGTACAACACCATGGTGCTGGAGATGCAATGAAAATAATGTCTCCTGCAAACATTATGTTTTTGTGATGACCTAAAATAATTTTTGGGAATAAGTCATTACATTAATCTGACTTTAATACAGACATTAATATTCTCAGATGTCATGTTCTTTTGAATTATATATGTGCTGGACAAAACATATGGATTTGCCATATATTCCTCATGGTTAAAAGATTTGTTCCTCAACATTAGAAAGATAATATGTGGCCTTAATCACTCAATAGACTGAAGGCTAATGTTATTTGGGATCTATGAATGAATTGCTTTCAGAATCAGACTCTGTATAGTTAATTATAATGAAATATGGTCATCTTTCTTTGTAAGGACAAGAAACAATGGATGGAAACTAATCAAGGAGAGAAGCAATCTAGAACTAAGGAGAAATTTCCTGACAGAACAATTAATCAGTAGAATGATTTGCTTCCAGAAGTTGTGGGTGTTCCAACACTGGAAGTTTTAAAGAAGAGACTAGACAATCATTTGTCTGAAATGGTATAGGGTTTCCTGTCTGAGCAGAGAGTTGTACCTTGTTTTCCTGAAAACAAGACCTCCCTGGATAATAAGCCCAATTGAGCTTTTGAGTGCATGCGATAAAATAAGCCCTCCCTCAAAATAAGCCCTCCTTGAAAATATTTAAATGCATGTGCAGCCGGTCCCCGACATTTCCTGGGGGTGGGAAGGAGTGGGAAACATACCCCATGCATCCCACATGCACCTGCCATCCATGCGGAATGGCCTTGTGGCTCCTGCAAACCATAGCTACTGCGCCCCTTCTCTAAGTGGCGGCTGCAAAAAGAGCAGCAGGCTATGGCTGACAAGAGTGTGCCAGAAACAGAGACAGAACTTCTGGCCCTCTCTGGATCAGATGATCCATGGGCCAAGGTTAAGGGGCCTCCTGCGCCTTCAAAATAATAAAACCTCCCCCAAAATAAGTTCAAGCGCTTATTTCGAGGGTCAAAAGAAAATAAGACTGTCTTATTTTCAGGGAAACACGGTATTAAAAGACTTCCAAGATCCCTTCCAACTCTGTTATTCTGCCTATATGTAGCCAAATATATGAGATGCCTGTATATATGACATGATTAAAGTTTAATGGTTAAAGATTTAATTATTAAATTAGAGAAAAGAAGGATTGGGAGCGACATGATAGCTGCATTCAAATATTTGAGAGGCTGCCACAAAGAAGAGGGGGGTCAGCTTATTTTCCATAGCACCCGAAGGCAGGACAAGAAACAATGGATGGAAACTAATCAAGGAGAGAAGCAACCTGAAATTAAGGAGAAACTTCCTGAGGACAATTAACCCAGTGGAACATCTTGTCTTCAAAAGATGTAGGTGCTTCATCACTAGAAGTTTTTAGGGAAAAACTGGACAGGTCTGAAATGGTATAGGGTCTCCTGCTGGAACAGGGCATTGGACTATAAGACCTCCAAGGTTCCTTCCACATCTATTCTGATTGACATTGATAGACAAATTCCATTTGTTTGTTTTTTTCTACCGGTATTTGGTTAAATAAAAACTACCATAACACCAAAGTTGTCCAGATCAGGGGTGCAAAAATCCCAATGATCCCTAAATGGCAATACAGGAGATAAGTTTTCTGTGTCTCTTTGCTTCATCCCAATTTTTGTATCTGGTATACCTAACTAATGTAAGAAACTAAATGTATAAATATGAAGCTTGGTTTGACTTTGAAATCATTAACAGTCACATTGTATCTAAGTTAAATTAAATAATAATTTAATTTATTATTAAATTATACCATCATGCTAAATATTCTATATGCAGAATATAACTTCTGTTTATTAAGTAGAAAATCTATCTATCTCTCTACCTTAGAGACAAGATAAAATATAAATACATTTATAACTGCTGTAAAGATTGAAAGTTTGCCGGTTCGAATCCCGAGTGTCACATAATGGAGTGAGCTTCTGTTACTTGTCCCAGCTTCTGCCAACCTAGTAGTTTGAAAGCATGTAAAAAAATGCAAGTAGAAAAAATAGGAGTCACATTTGGTGGGAAGGTAAAGCACTCGGTGCGCCTTCGGCGTTTAGTCATGCCAGTCACATGACCATGGAGACGTCTTTGGACATCGCTGGCTCTTGGGCTTTGAAATGGAGATGAGCACCGCCCCTAGAGTTGGGAATGACTAGCACATATATGCGAGGGGAACCTTTACCTTTATCTTAAAGATTGAAAGACCCTTCTTTATATGTTTATTTTTTAATTATTATTTCTTTCCTCGTCTTTTTCTTTCTTATCACTTTTGGTTTTTTTTTATTTTAAAGTATTGTTTTGTTTTGGCTTTGTAAACCCTAAGAAAAATTAATTTAATAAAAGGAGATGTTAGGAATAACTCAATGGCACATATTCAGCCAGTCGATAAGAATCATGTATGCTGTAGTGAAATATCAGTTATGCTAAAACAGTAGCTATCAACTTGTGATCCATGGACCTCTGGGGGCCCAGAAATGTTATGATTTAAATCTTGAGTTAAATCTTGTGGAACTGTGGCTACAAAAGATATTTAAATGGGGTCCGTGGTAACGAAAAGATTGAGAACCACTGTCCTACAATGTTACCACTTTCCTCTCATTATCCCTGAATACATCTATGGAAATATTGGCTAAGTGAAAGCATTGTGTATTATTTATTAACCTGTCTGTAACTGCTCTTCAAAGAAAGAACTTTGGCCTTCCCTTATTCAGCAATGAAACAGCTTCACAGATTTTGAGATAATGTTAACACTTTTGAAGGATGAGAAACTTTTTTTTTATGAAGCAAATGGAAAAGTCTGCTGTAGCAAAAAAAAAAAAAGCAAGATTTTTGCAGCAGGATTGCTGTTGACCTCAGAGAACATGTGTATGATACATTTTCTGATTTTGAAATCCAGCTATATTGGCTTTAGATTAAATAAAAGTAACAGTCTTTATATATTTGTATGCTTGTACTGGGAAGGTCTTCACTTAAACCAAATATATATTTCATCTATCTAGATAAACATTAATAATGTTCTCAGATTTGATTTATGAGACCTTGGAGACTGAAAGCCCCCACTGTACCGATTAGGATACAGGTAGAAACAACAATACTTGGAATCCCTACTTTTAAAGTTGATGTCAAAGACTAACATTCTTCTAGTGAACTACAACAATTAAATTATTAGCTTTAGAGTATTTACTGCATTGTACACCTTACCTCTGAGGCCTGACCATTGATCTATTGCAATAGGTTGTTATTCCAGCAAGATATCAAACAGAAGTGAAAGGAAGCAAGGTTTTTATATAAGAAAAGGTTAGTTTTCCTTCAGCTGAGTTTCTTTCCTGGTAATTACCATATTTTTAGGAGTATAAGATGCACCTTTTTCCATCAAAAAAGAGGCTGAAAATCTGGGTGCTTCTTATACACTGAATACAGCATTTTTTGCTTCCCAAAACCCTACCTCTTCACCAAAATGGCCGTCCATAACCTCTAGGAAGCATTTAGAGAGCTCCTGGGGGCTGGGGAGGGCATAAATAAGGTGATCAGATGTCCCGAATATGGCGGGACAGTCACTATTTATAACAATTTGTCCCATGTCCCGGGGCGTTTTAAAAAAGTCCCGATTTTCTGGCTTCATGTTGAAAGCCCAGTGGATTTGCTTAAGAAATCCTAACCGGGGCAAGACAAAAGACACTTTGTCCTAACCTCTCTCTATCTCAGTACTTTCATTTAAGATATAATTAAACCATTAAAGCAAGAAAACGGACCCCCACGCGCCCCTTTTACCTCATTTTATAAGAAAAAATGAACAAGTACCATAGAGCTCCAGGAAATACTTGGCTAGAGAAGCCGCGAGTGTTCCTTCCTGGATTTTCCAGAGGGGAGGGGCACGGAGGTTGGAGGTCGGCTCGTGTGGGAAAAATGGTGGCAAAGTTTCTTTGAAAAATATTTCCCTGACTAATTTCACCATTTTAATTTGCTCAGTTCTTTGTATTAACATCTACATTATTCTGGATTGACTTGGAGTGCTCACTTATGCCTGCTGGTAAGTGAGCTGGGTTTTTTCTTTTATTTTTTTAATGTATTTTAAAATAATATTTTATTTATTGTGCATAGGATTTTTAAAAATAGTTTCATTCTGTGTGGATTCTTTTTTAAAATTGTCTTAGACTATTTAAAAAAATATTCTATCCAAAATATATTGAAGTGAAACCATTTTTAAAAATTCTATGCACAATACTTTGAAATATATTGTGCATAGAAAGAATAGTTTGAAATGTTTTACTTCAATATATTCTGTGTGGATTCTTTTTTAGAATTGTCTTAGACTATTTAAAAAAAGATTCTATCCAAAATACAAAATACCAGCTGCAGTTATTCACTTAAGAACTGTGGAAAGAAAGGTGGTATAATGGGCTTAGTGACCAAAGTTACAATGGCATTGAAAAAAGTGACTGATGACCATTTTTCACACTTAGCGACCATTTTCACACTTAGCGACCATTGCAGAATCCTCATGGTCACGCGATCAAAATTTTGATGTTTGGCAACAGATTCGTATTTATGATGGTTTCAATGTCCTGGGGTCGTATAATCACCTTTTGACAAAGTCAAATGGGGAAACCAGATTCACTTATGTTACTAATTTATCAGCTGCATTTATTCACTTAAGAACTGTGGCAAGAAAGGTGATATAATGGGCTTAGTGACCAAAGTTACAATGGCATTGAAAAAAGTGACTGATGACCATTTTTCACAGTGACCATTTTCACACTTAGCGAGCGTTGCAGCATCCTCATGGTCACGTGATCAAAATTTTGATGTTTGGCAACAGCTACAATTTATATTTGTAAATTGTAGTTATGTTGAAATAAAAAAAATATTACAATACTATTTTTGGATTGTATGAAAATTTTTGTTGCTCCGTATAAAATTTTTAATCAACCCCCCCCCCCGGGTCAAAGGTGTCCCTCTTTACCAATCTGAAAATCTGGTCACCTTAGGCATAAATGAACAAAAAACACCCTGTTTTTTACTCAATTTTACCCCCCCCAGCCCCCAGCACTCTATAAGCTTCCTAAAGGCTATCCATGCCCTTTTGTTTGTGAAAAACAGGCCTGTTTTCATGAAAAATGGGCCATTTTTTGCTCATTTTTGCCCCCCCCCGCAGTACTCTGCAAGCTCCCTAAAGGCTATTCATGCCTTTTGGAAGGGGATGGGCCCTTTTTTGCGAAAAATGGGTCATTTTTGGGATGTTTGCAGAGTGCAAAAACTTTTTAAAAAAAATTTCCTCTTCAAAACCTTGCTGCATCTTATACTCCAGTGTGTCTTATACTCGGAAAAATACAGTATGTAAATTTCTTGGCAATAATATAATATTGCCTTAATTTATGCTCCCCTCCTAATTAAGCCCAAAATCTTATTGAAAAAGTTTTACTATTCCAATTTTATCTGGACCTTTAGTCCATTTATAACTTTCTAAGATCCAAATCTGATTTTGTGTTTTGCTATTTATTTTCGATTTATATGAGCCACGGTGGCGCAGTGGTTAGAGTGCAGTACTGCAGGCTCCTTCTGCTGCCTGAAATTTGGCAGTTCAAATCTCACCAGGCTCAAGGTTGACTCAGCCTTCCATTCTTCCGAGGTGGGTAAAATGAGGACCCAGATTGTTGGGAGCAATAGGCTGAATCTGTAAACTGCTTAGAGAGGGCTGTAAAGCACTGTAAAGCCAGTGGTGGGATTCAGCCAGTTCGCACCACTTCGGGAGTACCGGTTGTTAGTTTTCGGAGCAGTTTGGTGAATTGTCTGTTGCAAGAAATCATTAGGGCAGAGAACCGGTTGTTAAATTATTTGAATCTACCATTGTGTAAAGCAGTATATAAATCTAAGTGCTTTTGCTATATTCTTAAGGTTTCTTTTATTCAGCATTTTCAAACTTGTCAATACAAAGGACCTTAATAACTTAGAAATAGAGGTTTTTGAACTTAGTGTTTTTGAAAGTCTCTATTGTGGTTGTGAGCAAGATGGCTAATCATATCATTTCCCAATGGTCAAACTGATAGAAAACTGCTGCCCTGCATTCTTGTCACGAAGGACAGCTGTTCGGGGTATATGTAGGTGATATCCTGTAGAAGTTATCCTCAAGAAGAGGATCTCCTCAAGAAGTTCCAAGAAAGTGGCCTACTTCTTGGTTCCTTGATCTTTGCTGCAGTTATTGGCTCTACTTTTGTATAGCTATTTTCAGATCACTATACCTCCCCCAGAAGATTATCATTTAAGTTAACATAATGATGACTGCACCTGTCACTTCTAATTTTAACTTAATTTTAATTTAGTTTGTGAAAATACCTATGAAGCAAGCCATCATTTGCACACTTAAACAAAATAATACTTAAAATGGGCCATCAACCCCACATAGGACAAAGATACCATGTTACTAATCTTTTGCGGCAACTGACAATTGGCTTTATACTGCAAAAACATTTTTGGGATTGGAATATTGAACCTGGCAGTTACAGGTTCCTACAAGAAAACAGGTTAAGTCCTACTGAATTTTACATAGTTTATTCTTATGTAAGTATAACATGCAGCCTCAGTATAGAGATATTGTGCATTTATTTATTCATTTTATCTATTTCCCACCACAATTTATCACTCTTAGCTGTTATGATTACAGCAGAAATGGCCTGCCAACATTTTCTTTAAACAAGGTAGTTTCATCCTGAATTATGTATCAAATGTGTTTCAAACAACAGGTCTGAACTGAATTTCAGTAGAAACCTGTTGATCAAAATATATACTACTCTAAAAGAGAGCTACAAAGTGTGCAAGTGGATGCATTTTTCCAAAGCGATATGAAAGCTTAACTGTCTGTTTAGTTCTTCATGCAACCTGTCAGGAAAAATATAAGAGGAAAAAACAAAAGTGAGAAAGCACCTGCCACTTCAGATGACATCTGAAATTAAACTGGCAATCTTCGGAACAAAAAGGTATTATTTTCTTTAGAGTACAAAATGTTGCTTTGCTTACTAGAGCTAGTAATTTCAACTGGACTAGGTGCAAAGCTAGCAATCGAACATGATTGATTAAAATTTTCACAGCAATAGGGCAAATAATTTAATTTAAAACAACATGGCAACTAAATGCACAAGAACTGATGCAGTTTTAGGATTTTAAAATCCTATTATAGGATTTTACCCAATAAATTAATGCAAACTGACTCCATTAGGCATTTATTCTGTTTCTCAAACAAGTGGTGGCTTTCTGTGCAATTAATTTTATCTTAAAAAGGCTAAGATGAAATTGGAGAAGTACGCTATGTAAATCCTGACTTGCTGTTGCTGTTGCTGAACACAGCAACATCCCTACTGTTATCTGTGTGAGTTATTAAACAGTAAAGCAAGAGTGAAAACTGGTAAAATGCAGGATAAAAACTGGCATTTGTGACCATTTCCCCCTTTAAATTTCTTAAGTACAGCTTCTTAAATTCAGAAGCCACTGACTTCAAAAAGGATATTCAAATTGGTAGATCAGATTTCCTGCCATAGGCATAGATTCTTAAACACATGGATACAGAAATGATGAAATGTGTGTTTCCTCCTGTTGTACTTGCGTGTGACATTGCAAGTATCTAATAGAAGCTTGTTGCAACATCATATTAAGTATTTCATTTCCTGCCTCTTTAGCAGATGCCTATAAAACCTAATTTTTTTCTGATAGCCCTTCTTCATTTTTAGAAAATAATTGACTTGCTCCTACCTCACATTGGCCAATCTGGCTGTCTAGAAAGTCATTTTACTAGAGAGCAACAAATAGTATTTTAAAAAATTACAAACAATTGATAAAGCCACACAGCCCCCAAAGTAACTCTGGTCAGCGTATAAGGGTTAAATGCAACAACAATGTAATAATAATAACAACAACATGCCAGATATCATAGTTGTTGAGGACCGAAGCGTACAGTTTATTGATATCGCTCAGGATGTTGCCAGAGTTGAAGAAAAAGAACTGAAAAAAATCATGAAATATCACGACCTGGCCCTCGAAACTTGCTACCATGTCCAAGAAATTTACAAAACAAATCAAGAAATTGCAGCTTCTGCAATAATACCAGCGGAACTACAAAAAACTGTGCTACTTGGAACATTATATATTTTAAGAAGATACTTGGTTGATACCTAGGATGCTGGCAGCAATCCCTATCAACCATTAGCACCAGTCAATGGGATTTGTGACACATTTTTAAATTTTGGCTGAGTTTCATGTTTAATGAATAAAAGAGATAATAATATAAATAAATAATAAATAAAGTCTTTTTTTACTGTTCTGCCTTTTTATTTTTTGCTTTATTAGTAAAGTTGAATGCACTACCACATCAATTACTGAAGTATAAGGGAAATAGAGCACTGCTTTTGAAACCCACCTTTTGCATTTCATTGAGATTTAACTAATATTAGATTGGGCTTATGTCCTCCCACAAATAGCAGTTAGACTTAGACTTAGACTTATATACCGCTTCATAGGGCTTTCAGCCCTCTCTAAGCGGTTTACAGAGTCAGCATATCGCCCCCAACAATCTGGGTCCTCATTTCACCCACCTCGGAAGGATGGAAGGCTGAGTCAACCTTGAGCCGGTGAGATTTGAACCGCCGAACTGCAGAACTGCAGTCAGCTGAAGTAGCCTGCAGTGCTGCACTCTAACCACTGCGCCACCTCGGCTCTCTCTTCCATGAAATGGAAGTTCATGGTTTCAATTTGGGAATTTGGACTAGATGCTGATGATGTCTTTGAAAAATGTAAGTTCTACTTACATAAACTTACTAAATGTAAATACAGTTTGGTCATGCCAACTATAAAAATCTTTATTACTTGACAGTGTCAATTAATCAGTGGAATGGCTTGTCTTCTGAAGCTATGGGTGCCCCATTACTGGAGATTTAAAAGAAGAGACTGGGCAGTCATTTGTCCAGAATGGTATAGGGTCTTCTGCTTGAACCGGGGTTGGACTAGAAGACCTCCAAGGCCCCTCCCAACTCTGATATTCTGTTTATCTCCATTCCAAGGAAAATGGGAGAAATGAAAGAAAAATGGATTCTGAATATAACTTTATTCAATTCTTAATAAAGTGGCATACTAAATATATTCATTTGCAATATTTAGATTTGCACTTGTTTCATCCCTTTCTATTTCAAAAATCACTGATTGATACTGATGTGAATTATGTAATTAAAAAAGAAAGTCTATCAGCTAGCATGACAGTGAGAACAATTAACCAATGGAATGGCTGTAAATAGAGGTAGGTCATGTCAATTATAAAAAATCTTTATTTATTGGCAATGAGAAGAATTAATCAGTGGAATGGCTGCCTTCAGAAGTTGTGGGTGCTTCTGCAGATTTTAAAGAAGAGATTGGACAGCCATTTGTCTAGAATGGTATATGGTCTCCTGCTTGATCAGGGGACTGGGGTAGAAGACTTCCAAGGTCCCTTCCAACTCTGCTATTTATTCTGTCTATGCAAGACCAATGCAAAGAAATAACAGTGGAACACAATGCTGTATACTAATTTCAAAATGAAAAATGCGAGTTCCATCAAAAAAACAAAACAAAAAAACCTACCGAACACCCTTTTTCTAGCCCCCTTTCTTAAGTACAACAAAATCCAAACACTTTTTTCAAAGTGTTCCATAGGTTTCTTTTATGTCTTTCTAAAACTGTGTGTCAGCTACAAATTTGAGCTAAGGAACTATCTTTTGTAATTCCTAGAATGGAAGTATACAGGCCCACTACATTTTCCTTTTCAGTAAGCTAGCCTACTTAAAACCAGAGCCCCAAACTAGGTACTGTTTTCATCATTGGCACCATGCCAAGAAAGGTGAAGTTATCTTCCATGCTTTGAACTCCTTTTCTTTCATTGCTGAAAAGAGCTCAAAGGGGCTGATAGAAGAGGAAGCTAACAGATTGAAGACACATTTTCCAGATGCATTCCTAAATCTTCAAATTAAGCCACCCTCCTGTCCTGCGTAATTAGATAGAAATAAAATTTGATATGAATCCTACAGATAACACATTTGGCATATTAATTCTTGTGAATTAGGAAACTGTAATAATATCTGGCAGATTCATAAGGACTCTCTTTTCCTACCAGATGATATGAAATCTCAGGAAAGAGTGTGGAAGAAGCTAACTAGTTTCATCAATCCAATTGATAATATTGGTAATATTGGAATAAATCTATCAGAATAAATCAGCTTGGTATAGTGGTTAAAGCACCTGGCTAGAATCCTGGAGATTGTGCATTCTAGTCCTACCTTAAGAACAAGACAAGCTGGGTGACCTTGGACCAACCACTCTCTTTCACCCCTAAAAAGAAGGCAATGGCAAACCACTTCTGAAATTCTGTAAAACAATAACAACCACCACCTTGCAGGCAGTGGCCAAAAGTAATCACTGACTAAACAAAGCCTTCCATCAGAAGACCTGGATAGTCTTGGCAACTATAGCTTTATCATGTACTGCCATGGAATCTGAAAAAAAATCTCTATAATGTGATGAACCCTATTAGACTCTGGAGCTGAATCCAAGCTTCGGCTCTACAAAGTGGGCAACAAGACTGACCATATAATTGGCTCATCATCACCACCTGTTAAGACTTGCCCATAGAAAAGAGACATCCAAAATCATGTACTTCTCCAACCACCTGAGAACCAATCCTTCAGAGGCACTCAACGTAGAAATCAAGAAACATCATGGGAAAAGTTTCTGATTTACCCTTAACACAAGAGGCCAAATCACACTGAATACCAGACAAAGCTTAATTCATCTTCCCAACAACCAAACGGGGGGGGGGGTGTATCTATAGCATTTTATTACTTTTAACATAAACCATCAAACTATTGTGACCGCCCCCACCCAACACAGACACCAGAATATAAACTGACAGCAAACAGCACTCCTTTACAGCACTGATGATGTTACCTAGTTATGGTAATGAAACATCCCTAAGAAAACAAGCCCAGAGAGCACCAAGGTCCCCTTATTGAGATCCTTTCTGATATTGTAACCTGTTATATATTGTGCTGACAGAGAGTAAACAGCTGCCCCTCGCTTGTAGCCATTTGAACCCCCACTCCCGAGTCCGAGCATTGTTTGATGGGGTCAAGAACTGATCCCTTACCCAAGACTCTTCAGATCCAAACAAACTTTCCTCAGTCGCTCTTGAGAAGCGGGGCTTTCTTTTTAAAGTTTAGGCAAGCAACCGGCCAGGAAACTTCCTACCGTCTTTTGGCATAAAGAGGCGACTTTGTGGCTAGATCACAGGAGCCCCTAAAACTATTCCTTGCAATACACGTCCAGGCAGCATACTTACTGGATTAAAGCCGCTTTTTCCTTTTTACTGGCCACTCTGATGGGCTTTAGTTCGTCCCCGTCAGGCTGAAGATCAGTCATGAACACCATCGGGAAGCAAAAGTTCGCCTCTGCTAGGTCCTCTCCTCTGGCTCTACTCCCCCTTCTCCCTGCTGATAATATTCAAATGGGACTCCCTCCGAGCATTTCTAGCGTTTCCGCCTTCCTATCACATTACACTACTTCGCAAGCTCAAAGCACAAAATGAGACCGTGCGCGGGGTTTCCCCTCCCCCCTTCCCTTTTTCTTCCTTAGCCCCTAACTAACCTGAGCGAGTTTGAACTGGTATGGTTGCCCGCCCAGCTTTATAGGCTGAGGCACAGAGGGAGGAGAGAAGGAAAGTCCGGGAGCGAGCCAGCCGCCTTCTTCTCGACCCACAAACTCTGGAAGGAAAGAGAAAAAACCAGTCCCACCAGCTCGTCGGAGATTCACCCGATTATTCAAACACGGAAACGACAGCTCTTTTTACAGCTCAGCAGCTTTGAAAAAGTCGGATGAGAGGGTTAAGAAAAAATCGAGAGAAGATGGAGATCACGGTGGGACTGAGGGGACTGAAGCAATGAAATTCGTATTAAAAGTCTGCCCAAGGTGAAACGTGGAAGTGGAGAAAAAAAAAGTTGGAAGGTCATTTGGCCTGATCCTAAACTCTGGATAGGACCCCCTTCAAGGCACCTTAGGTGACTCTAAGGCTTATTACAGAGTTTAAATGATTCACAGCTGGATGTTTCCTGCTCAGCTATTGTCACTGGGTGGCTTATGAATACAAAAGGACCTCCTGAATGTTTCATGTGGGGGATAGGAATAAGAAAAAAAGGCCCTTTGGTCCCTGGTGTCTGAGGACTCACCTGAGCTCTTGGCTTGAAAGAGTGGCAGTGAGCTGTATGGGGATTAGCAATGAAATTAGCAAATTTCAGATTGGGCAAGTTTTCTGCTGATCTGAAGAATAGGTAGGGAGTGATTCAGTTTCCCAGTGTGGGAGGGCTTGAGGCAGGTAACATACAGGTTCCAAGCATGGAGACCCCACACACTGCTCCCATACTGGTAGGCTTAGGAATCCAGCCTTGCTTGGCAGATAGGATGGTATTGTTTCAGGTGGTTTTCTCTGATTGGAAACCTTCTAGCAGTTGGGTTTCTGAGGTCCCTGAAATTGCAGTATTCAGAGGACCAGCCTCAGAGAATATAAAGAACCCAAAAATTCAACCCTAAGCTATGAGTAGTCCTTGATTTATGAATACAATTGAGCTCAAAATTTCTGTTGCTAAGCAAGTGAGTTAAGTGAGTTTCACCCCATTTTATGATCTTTTTGCCACAGTTAAGTGAATCACTGCATTGTTGTGAATTACATGGTTGTTAAGTGATTTCAGCTTCCCCCATTGACTTTGCTCCACAGAAGCTGGCTGGGAAGGTTACAAATGGAGTTACGTGATCCCAGGACAGTACAACTGTCATAAATACCTGCCAGTTGCTAAGTGCCTGAATTTTGATCATGTGTCCATGGGCTGCATCTGTTGTGCGAAAAATAGTCATAAGTCACTTTTTTTCAGTGCTGTTGTAACTTCAAATGGCCACTTAGCGAATGATTGTAAGTCAAACATTACCCATAGTAGCATTAGGTTGGTCTAATGTTCCAGAATGGTTGGCCAAGTAAATTGAGCATTCTGAGAGTTTTAGTCCAAACATTTTGAGAGTGGGGAAGGTGAAAAAAAAACCACTGGTTTTGAGCTACAATATTGTCTTAATAGTAAGATAATGAATAGCTTGTTATTAGTCTATGTCAGTGTTTCTCAGTTTTAACAACTTTTAAGATGTATGGACTTCGACTCCTGGAATCCCCTAACCAACTAGATGGGGAATTATGGGAATTCAAGTCTATACATTTTAAAGTCGCCAAAGTTGAGGTTCTATGTCATCTTTTTCTAGCTGCCTGGAGAGCATTAAAAAAATGAGGACAGGATTTTCTGTGCATTTTTAACCAGAAAGCACATCATTTGTCCTGCCTTATCTTCTTGAATCTGTTAAAAATGACAGGGTCTCCTAACAATGAAAACTTTGAGGAATCAACACAATTACTCTTTGTGTTTTCCTCTTTAGTGGAGTTACATGCTCTTTCCCCAGGGGACACTTAACCTGCAATGACTTTCAAAACATTCAGCCAGATTTCCTAACACAATCACCACATTGATGTTGTTGTTCTGGATTTCACTTTTTTCTTGTGTAATTGTTAAGTGATTTCAAATCTTTTGTATGCTTCCAGTAAGGATTATGTCATTTAGAGTAGAGTAGCTGTCCCCTTTGCTTACCTCTAGGCCACTTTATGAAAGTGTTGCTGTGAAATGCAGTTTAAAAATTGTTAAATGCTACTGGAATTCAAGTTAGCATTCTGATATGATCTGAATCTTCAGGAGTTGAATAGTTAGCCACAACATTTTGCAGTTAAATGTGCTCATGGTTCTCACTCAACATATTAAGAAATTCCAGCAATTTTGAGATTCTGAGGGCAGTAGAGACCTCCCTGGGCATATCTCCCCTCCATTGCTAGTTATAACACGGGTTTCATTTGAAACAGATGAGGAATCCAATCACATTAAATTCATACTATATATCAGGTCTGTCAAATTCCTGACCCGTGGGCTGGATGTGTCATGTGCTGGCCACACCCTGCCCGGTTTAGCGAAGGGGGGGGGAAAGTCCTGATACGTCATGTGACATTGCCATAACATGCAAGTTTGACAACCCTGCTGTATACGGACTGATCTGATCTGTGCTTCCCAGATTAACATATAGCTTGGAAATCTTGCAGCTCTGTCAGTTCTGATTGGCCTGACATTTCCTGGCTTAAAACATATCAAAATAAATTTAAAAATGAGTGAAAGTACACTTGTCATATATTGTACACATTTAAGTCTAAATTTTCATGCACATTAAAAATATGTAGTTTAATGCAGAAAGAGGGTGGAAGGAATTATTACACCCACTTGTGAAACTGTATTTTCTAAATATAGTGATTCACCAATTTCTAGGGTGAATCATCATTCCTTATGGAAGTATGCAAGATAGAGCATGATATTAAAATTGTGATACAAATTGGATGTAACTATTTAAATCATCTTGTTATGGCCAATACAATTACCAATACTTGCAACTGAACCTAAATCACTGGCAACATTTGCATTATATTGTTATCAAATTAACTTACTAAAAACATTCATAGTCACGTAGTATGTGTGTATGTATGTATGTATGTATGTATGTATATGTATGTGTGTGCATATACATATATACACACACACACACACACACACACACACACACACACACACACCAGTAATGGAAGCTATTCTTGTTTATTCTTCTATTATGTCTGTACAGTATTCATTTTCCCATTGCTGCATATTCTCCAAATTTAAGTTCCCAAGATAATGTTTGTTTTCCAGCCGCTGAATACATGGCCAATTTTGTGAAGAGTCGGTGTGATGCAATGTTTCCGCCTCCCTCACAGTTACCATTCTACGAGTTAGGTTGGACTGAAAAACAATGATTGGTTTAAAGTCACACTAGACTTTTTTTTTGGGGGGGGGGAGATGAAGGAAACCGTAATGCACTCTGGTTTGGCCAGAATATAAACCAGTTAATGAAAGGAAAAAATAAAACTATTTTAGTAATCTCAAAAAATGGCTCCCTAGTTTTTGTAAATAGAATATCAATTTATTAAAGGACAAATTATTGAGGATTCTAAGTACCACTTCATCTTAAATTTATCAGAAGGAGGGCACTTATTCAGATCAAGCATTAGGCTCCAGCCATTCACCATGTTTATTTCTCTAGGATACTTACATGATCTGTGTCAGGCCAGGAGGTATTCCTGGAAATAAAGCTGAAAAACTGATGTGTTGTGTGTGACATGCCAGTTTCATATTTCATTTCTTTTAATTAATTTTTTAAGGTAAAGGGAGCAGGGGGCCTGGCAGAAGCAGATTGCCAATTTGTCACATTAGTTATTTATGGTGAAAATGTGCTATCCTACTGACTAATACAACTAATTTTCATGCTAGTTTTATCAAATTAATAGAAAAATTATAATCAACATATGTAAACAATGGATACTTTATGAAATCATTAAAGGAACTACCGTATTTATCGGCGTATAACACGCAGTTTTAAAACTAAAATTGCAAGCTTAAACCCTGCCTGCGTGTTATACGCCGATACTCCGGGTGGCAGAAGCCCGGGACCCAGTCAAATTCGCTGCGCAAGGTGAAACGGCCGGCAGCAGCCCTGCTCTCCTGCTGCGGCTTCTGTTTCAATAGGGAAGAAAACTTCCTTTCGCTTCCCGGGCTTCTGCCGCCCGGCAGAAGCCCCGGGACCCAGTCAAATTCGGGAAGCGAAAGGAAGTTTTCTTCCCTACTGAAACAGAAGCCGCAGCAGCAGCCTCGCTCTCCTGCGGCCAGCGTCCGTTTCAGTCGCTTCCCTTGTCCGTCTTGATTGCTGGAAGCAGTAACAAACGGCGCGTCCGCTCCGCATCGCCCTGACAACCACCCCAGCCTCCGGCTACCGGGCCTCGCTGGAGTCAATTGCAAAGCTGCGTTCAGCGCTTTGAGGACCTGAGGCATCTTGGGAAATGTAGTTCCCTATCAGAAAGAATGGAGTAGCTGCGAATTTGTAACAACATAATATAACTTGGTGCTTCGCAGGTTACGAAAATCTCGTTTGATTTGCACACTGTTTTTTAAAAGTTAGATAAAGAAATTATGCTGTGAAAGCGACTAGATAGCCCCCCTCCCCTTCCTGTGTGTGAGAAAGGGAAGGAGAGGAAGGAAGGAGGGAGGGGGGAGGAAAAGAAGAAGGGAGGGGGGGAGAAGATGGAAGGAGAAAAGATGGATGGAAGGAGAAAGAATGGAAGGAGAAGGAGGAAGATGGAAGAAGAAAGGAAGAAAAAGAAGAAGGGAGGGAGAAGGAAGGAGGTAGGAAGAAAAGGGGAAGAGAGGGAAAGAGCAGAAAGACAAAGAGGATGAAGTTGATAGGCAAGAGGAAGGGGGAAGGAAGGGAAAAAAGAGGGAGAGAGTGAAGATGAGGAAGAGGTTTTTGGTTTTCCAAAAAGCAGTGATTCTGATTAAGTTTTTTTGCTCAAAGAGGTGTTTTTTCATTTCATATTTGCCTTTTAAGAGGAGTTAATGTTATAATTCATGTTCTAATGTTATAAATTTTAATCCAACATTAAGTTCCGAGCTTCCAAGTCATTTATTTTTAATGAAAAAAATTTTTACTCAAATTTTTGTGTTAAAATGGGGGGTGCGTGTTATACGCCGGTGCGTGTTATACGCCGATAAATACGGTATTTTTTTAAAAAAATATGATTGCCAGATAAAATACATGGTTGTGAAAGACAACTAGAGCTATTTAAGTCACTAATATAATTTTACTAAAGGAAAAACAGTATGAGCTATAAATCTTAACTTGCATTTTTTGTAGATTGCTTTTCTGTTGTAATTTTCCACCCTCAAAGCTACTTTTGGCATAAACACTTCTGTAGGAAACTTATTTTCCTCTACATTGCCCAATTTACATATATTGAAGATTGATCATTCCACATATATGAAGATTGATTATTCCACATTTTAATCATCCTTTGGTTGAACTTGGAACTATCATGCTATCATTTTATCCTTTGTGCATTTGCTTTACTTTTTGTTTAGTAAAGAATTGGGAAGCTGGAAAAAAGTACTCGATTCCCTACTGTCAGTTCAATAAAACAGTCTGAGTGGAGTTATCTTTATTTGTTATGAATGATTTACTGTGTTCACATGAATTCCATCTAAATATGTATCTTCCCTTAGGAAGTTGAACATTATGAACAGCAGATTTACAACAATCCTTAAGATCCTCTCCATGAAGTAAACAGTGCAGACAGCCAATGTTTCCTATAGTATAATTAGGAGCTGGCAGAAGTATATAATGTGTGAAAAACTAATTTACAGTTATCTAGAATCTGCAAATATGAAATTCCTTAAAAAGACAAATATTAACTTAGGCTTTGGAAGTGGAATAGTGTGCATTCTTATTCTGGCTTGAAATAATGTTCATTATATTAAATTATGCCTCAGTATAATAGAGATAGATGTTGTCCAATGTATCACTATCTTTCTGGGAAGACTGGCCCATCAGATCAGGCTGCTTGCCTTTTGCCAGCATGCCATATCTATTTTTTGAGTGAATTGACTTTCCTGCTGTGCGGTATCTCACTTACCTAATCATGAGTTAAGGCTAAGTGAGTTTTCATTTAACTAAGATTTTTAAAAAGATTTCAGAAGAGGTGCATGCAGTCCCATAGCCTGTTCCACATCATGTAACTACATGTAGGTAAGGACTGCATTTACATAGTTATTGGTGTTCTGTGATAATGACAGAATTTATTCCATATTAAAATTGCCAGGCCCAATGAAGTAAAACATCTCCTCAGAGTAGATGTACTGATTTTCTGCAGCACTGATGGGAAAATCACACTTGGTGCCAGTCTGATATCTATATCTATATCTATATCTATATCTATATCTATATCTATATCTATATCTATATCTATATCTATATCTATATCTATATCTATATCTATATCTATATCTATATCTATATCTATATCTATATCTATATCTATATATATATATATATATATATATATATATATATATATATATATATATATATATATACGGCAAGCTCCCAGTGACTTAGTTGTATGAGAAGGAAATTTAGGGAGGACCTGTCCTGATGGATCAAGGAGCGATCAAGTGGTGATGGGAAGTTTGTAATTTTAGCTTGCAAGATGCTGTTTAGTAACCTCATAATAAAGTGATAACCACTCATCTAGTCATGTTTTCTGTGTGTTTACTGGAAGCGGGGGGAAGAGACTCTGTCACCTGTTGCTTCACCCTTTGAGACATTCTAATGTGGCCAGAATGAACATTACATTCATTCATAGGCCAAATGTATATGTATATATATGTATGCATGCATGCATGCATGTATGTGTGTGTATGTGTGTGCACATGCATGCATGCGCACATGTATGTAGGTATGTATGTATATAGTGGCAAACAAACATAATAAGTCAATATTTACTTACCTAAACAGATAAACAGAATGACCACAGTTGCGGAACAAAGCAATTGGAGGGTGCTACCAACTTCCTGCCCATTCCCCCATTGATTTTGCTTGTAGGAAGCTGGCAGCAAGAATTGGAAATTGTGATCATGTGGCCCCAAGGATATTGCAATGGCTACAAGTTTGTAAATAAAACTGGTCTGAATGCCATGGAAATTTAAATTCCACAGGAATAATGGAAACTAGATTTCTTATCCATACATAGCGGATTAGTAGTATATAGATTTCTCATGCTATAATATTTTTTTCCCTGCTCTCACATTAAAATGTTTGGTGCAGGAGTAACTTTCTGCTGCCAAACTAATTTTTCCAGCTCACGCTGGTGCATAAATTGCAATTCTCTGTTAAATATATAAAACTAGCATTAACTTCCTCTTATGCAAAAAGTGAACAAGTAATGACACAGAAGAATTAATGGACCTATGAAACATTTTTAAAGAAAAAAAATGTCTAGATTTTGGAATGGTGAACGGCACCATTCCCATTTAATTTCTATTAAAACATTAATGGTTTGATGTGACCTTAAGTTTCAAGCTTACAGAATCTTATAAAAGATAAATAGGAAATTGAGCAGTGAATGTGAATGGGCAATCTCAAACTGTGAGCTTTTATTCTGTAAAAAGATCCTGTTACGCAAGTATGAGAATCAATAGTAGCTGTATTATTGTGTAGTCTTAATAGCCTATGTATTATGGATGTAGTAAAACATATCCCTGAAAAGCAAATGTAACACAGCTATTCATTCCAGCTATCTATACCCCAAAGGCCCATCTAGATGATTAACAAAATTGCTTTTTGCAGTTAGTGTGACATTCTAATCCTGATCTACTACCAGAAGTGTTGTCTATAGAGATGAATAAAAGTCACTGCTGTAGTTCCAATCCATCATTGCTCAAGAAACATGACATCAAAGATTTTTTTAAAAGATAGACTAATGAAGAAATTAAATGGAAGAAACTTATGAATGAATATGCATAACATTGAAATGTACTAAGAACAAATTTATTTCTCCAACCTTAATATTTTAGAATTGTTAGTAGGACCAACTATTAATATTTGTCCTGCTACTTACCTTTTAAAAAAGCTGGTAATCTGTGATCATCCTCTAGATTTCTAAGAATATATCTTTTGATTTGATCCAAGTTTTTTTTCCCTTTGAGTGTAGTGATAAGGATATTGGATTGGATATAGCAATAGCATTTAAACCTATATACTGCTTCATAGTGTTTTCCAGACCTCTCTAAGTGATTTACAAAGTCAGCATATTGCCCCCAACAATCTGTGTCCTCATTTTACTGACCTCAGAAGGACAGAAGGCTGAGTCAACCTTGAGCTGATCAGAATCGAACTCCTGGCAGTGGGAATGCAGAGTTAACCCACAATATTGCATTCTAACCATTGTACATCACGGAAATGGGAAAACCAAGATTTAAATCTAGAATCAAGGAACACAGTACATTGGATCACTTCAACCAATCTCATGGGTGTGACCTTGTGAAGGTAAAGAAGGAGATTTTATAAACATTTTACAAGAAAATTAAATGATAAATATAAGAAAAGACTCACTTGTGTCTGCTTTGCTTCAGTGTTACAGTTTCATTTACTCTATATTTGCATGTATTTTTTTTTAGAAGTCTGCTTGCCTGTATATAGATATTTAGTGTGTGTTCACTTATTAGTTAAATGCTTCTTCAGAGGTCTTAGCAATGTGAGGCCGCTCCAGCACCTGATTGTATTTTATCATCAATGCTCAGCCAGTTGCTTATAGAAACATTTACAGCTTCTTGTAACCTTTCTTTCAAGATAGAATTCCTTCAGTTATCAATTATGCAAGCCATTGAGATCTCTTCTTGACTCACCATATCCCTTCATCTACTTGCATCAATACAATGTGTTTTCGTAGCGAGATGGATTTTTCCCTATGATTTTCATATTTAAAATATTTATCCAAGTATCTATTTATTGCTTGATTAATATTAAAAACATCCTTCAGTGTCCAAGCTTTTGCCCACCTGATTAGACAAAACATTTTATGCAAATAAATGTTTTTTGCAAATAATACACATCATAGTGAACACCATTTATTCAAAGAATAATTATGTTTCTTTTTACTCACTTCTCACTGTTTCTGGACTATGCATTGAAAAATAGCCAAAACTAGTCAAATAAATTTTTATCCATCTTAGATGTGGTCTTGAAGTAATGCCATCCTTAATAATTTGCTCCTCTTGCAGATATAGCAACAATGTAGTTTTACCAGAGAAAGCCCATGAAAAAGAATGACGCTCAGGTTGCTCACCTGAAATTAGCATTCTTTGTATAGTCATTCATAGTCTTACCCATCCTACCCTACTCTATTTTTCTATCCATATTCTTTTTTTCTTTTTTTTCTTTGCTTATACTACATATTCTATGATAATTTTGAAGAAATTGGGTGGGCACCAATCTGTCACTTAACAAATTAGACATAAGGATGTTAAACTTTGAGCCTAGGAAATGCTTCAATACTGTTCCATATTAATACATGCACCTAAAATGTCTTGACAGAAATTCTTAGAATTCTGTATGGACACCAAGGATGATAGCATTTTGATCCATTATCTTTAGTAGTGCTTTAGATCAAGAATAACCAAAATATATTTGCATACTTTTTAAATAACAGAAGTTATTGTATGATTGTATATGATTGTATATGATATTAAGGGGCAAAAATCTAAAAATAGTATCAGTTTTACTGCCCCAAACTGCAGTATTACAATCAATTTTTAATTGATATTTTAAAAGAATTGACAAAAAAAGTCATAACCACTCACATTTTTAATGTATGCAGGATTTATATGCATCTTTCCTTAAATTGCCAGATTTTTTTTAAAAAAACCAGATCAGCAAATTATGGTTCTTTGTCAAGTAAATTTCCTTTGTACAGCATTTTAAATGCAAAAAAACCCCTTAATTAATTTTTTAAAAAAAATAATGTTGTTTGAATACCACTTTCATCATATATCTTTTTTTCTGAGGCAGTTTTTGATCAGGGAATGACATGAAGCATTTAATGCTAGTGTTGATATCATATGAAGTATTGGGAAAATAGATCACTTCCAAAGGAACCTGTGCCAGAATTATTTTACTTCTTGATGGAGACACACTGCTAATTTAGAATATGTCTGCTGATAGTCTTAACAAATATAGATAATGGGTTCAGGCATGCTAAAACATGTTAAATAGATGCAGTAAGTGAACTAGCTTGTTCCAAAAGAAGGAATGTGGAATTCATCTTCATGATTTCTCCATCTTCCTTAAGCCCTGTGTTTCTCCCTCTGTTCTGGGAGGCTCAGTTAATCTTGTGGCACGACATGAACCTCTAATGTTGATGGCTGGAAGATGGGAAGGGGAACTAGAAGAGAAAGATTGCTTTTATAGTAAACTTCTGCCAGACTCTTTGCCTTTAAGAAATGGAAGAAATCATTTTGTTTATTGACTGATCAATCTGGATCCCAATCAACATAAGGCAATTATAAATCTGGATCCAGATCAATTCAATACAAATACAAATTGAGAGCCAAATAAATGTCATAATATGTAATGTAATAGGAAGAGGAACATGTCCTATGTGAAAGGAAATGTGTATGTATAGAGAACACCTTGTGTAAAGGAGGAAGAACTGTTTCACATGAAATCCATCCGGACCTTCTATAATTTTGTAAACACCAAACTTAAAGACTCAAAAACTATCCCACCTCTAAAAGGCCATAACAGGGAAGACTGCAATGAAGAAGACATTAAGGCCAATCTCTTCAACACATTTTTCAGTTCAGTCTTTGTTAACAGCAATGGCATCTCCCCCTCATTTCCTAGTCGTACTTCAATCAATTGTAACGATTTAATACACATTGATTTTACTGAAGACACTATCCAAAGGGCACTACGTAACCTAAAACCATCTCTATCTATTTGTCCTGATGGAATATGTGCCTATTTTCTGGAAAAGCTCTTACAAAGTTTTTTCTCTGGAAACACTATACTGCTAAGTAGGGAATACAAAACCTTTGCTGACCAATCCTTGAATATTGCTCACCTGCCTGGAATTCACACTGTATATTGGACATTAATATAATAGAGAGGGCCCAGAGGTATTTCACAAGAAGAGTACTTAATTCATCTGCTCACAATAAAATACCTTATGCTACTAGGCTTGAAATATGGACAACCTTGAACTATGCCCCCTACATTCCAATCTAAGCATCTTACAGAACATTATCTGCTATAACGGCCTACCTGTAAATGACTACTTCAACTTCAACTGCTATAATACATGGACAAACAAAAGATACAAACTCAAAGTAAACCACTTCAAACTTGATTGCAGAAAGTACGACTTCAGCAATAGAGTACTCAATGCCTGGTACACTCTACCTGATTCCGTTGTTAGTTCCTCAAACCCCCATATTGTTAACCTTAAACTGTCAACTGTGGACTTCACACCTTTCCTAAGAGGTCCCTAAGGAGGCATGCATAAGCGCACCAGCATGCCTACCTTCCCTGTTCTACTGTCCCCATTGATATGTACTCATTTTATGTTGGCCATGTTATACTTATTCATATTCATATATTTGTACCAATCTCATATGAAAATGTCCATGTCTTTACTAATACCTGTTACTTTGTGTATGCTGACAATTAATTAATTAATTTTTTTTGGGGGGGGGGGGAACATTATTTTTCTTGAATATCATAGGGAGGCGGAATAGGAAGAGCAGAATGAAGTAACTTGTAAACCTGGTTCTAAGAAACTGTTCTAAGGAACTGAGTTCCTTAGAATAACAAATATGACGTATCATATGCCCTCCTTATCTGCAAGCTTCATTCTATGTGTCAGATTTCCTACTGCACCTCATAACGTCAACACTTTTGTCTTGTTAAAAGTAGCAATAGCAATAGCAGTTAGACTTATATACCGCTTCATAGGGCTTTCAGCCCTCTCTAAGCGGTTTACAGAGTCAGCATATTGCCCCCCACAGTCTGGGTCCTCATTTTACCCACCTCGGAAGGATGGAAAGCTGAGTCAACCCTGAGCCGGTGAGATTTGAACAGCCGAACTGCAGAACTGCAGTCAGCTGAAGTAGCCTGCAGTGCTGCATTTAACCACTGCACCACCTCGGCTCTTGATAAGTAAAAAAGTATAGAGGTGGAGAAAATGCCATGGCACCTTGGGAACAATGGTCTTCTCAAAACTGGACTATTATCCCGATATTTATTTACTCAGAAATATCATTGGCCACGTTCTGGTTGTTACTGAAAGCTACCAAAATAAAAGATACTACCTGAGAGTACTCCGACATTGGACTGTTCTGTGCCAGTCTGAATTTCTGCATGAGCTGGCCAAAATCCACATAACAACTACCAGTACATGACAGCAGGGAAAAAAAAAAAATCTCCTTGCCGCCATCTAGTGGCAAATGACTGGAGGTAGGAGAAATTTGCAGGTACCGTGGACATTTTGGTGACAAAAAGACATGTTAAGATACGTACTGTCTTGCCACCTTTCCAAAACTGCCCCATAACATCTTTTTATCTGAATATACTTTTAAGTTAATTTAAGGAGAATATATCATTCTCATCAAATATTTACAGAGATAAGAAACTTCTAAAAAGGATAAATGACATTTTGCAGTGTGACAATCCCTGTGTCCCCCCCCCCCCCTTCTACTATGTGGGAATTTCAGCTCTATTTTGGTAAGAAACATTTAGCTACATGTGAAGAAATTCAACGCATGAAACTTTTCTTGTAATAGGGACAAAATGTCAAACAAATAATATGTCTTTGAAACCATAAATGTTGGGGACATTTATATATTTTAAAACCAGTGTAATAAGAGTGTTTTCCTGGTAGAAAACAGTTTTTTTAAAGTCTTTCCAACTGGATAAGTCCAATGACATTATAGCATGTTCATTAAACCATACCATGGCAATATCCATTTTGATACTACATGTAGGTCAGTTGTACATGATTCAGACCAATATTGCCTGTTACATCACTATAATTTTGGATTGATTCAGTTTAGTTCCCCAAGTTACTAGTACTTCATCATTACAGAGACATATCAAGGTGTGTACTTGTATAAATGATTGTACCATTACTAGAAACTTCCTTTGGTGAGGTCAAAGCAGCAGTGTAAAATCTACTGCATTTTGAAGTAAAATATAGTTTGTGAACAAAAGCTGACAGCCTGACAGCCATTTTCTGATGTCAGATACAATATGATCCCCAAAGGTATATTTCAGATGGCAGTGTAAAGACAGGTTTCTAACACTGTCTGGAAAGTTAAGCATGAATAAAACATTTTCTGAAATTTGATCTCTGTTTCTGGTCAGGTATCAGGAGCTGATTCTAGAAAATTGTTTGTTCATGCAACTTCTGTCATCCTTAGGTTGGCAAAAGGTCATCATTCCCATTGCACTGCTATTCTCACTTTACATATGAAACCAAAGAGCATAGGTGGGATAAAAGAAATTCCTGATTCTTATTTTCCTTGTTTCTGTTGAAGGTGGAACAGATACAGGAAAATTTAATTTCTGGCATTTATAGAGAGGGTTTCAGAAATTTCTGCCCTGAAAAAGTTTCACCAAACAGTGTTAACACATTGGGTTAGAGCTGGACCCATTGGATGGAAGAATGAATGCTATTTTTTTTAAAAAAAAATAGGGGATAAGAGGGAATGAGAGGGAAGTAAGTAAATAAGGTAGGTAGTATATCACAGAAGTGAGTACACCCCCCTCACATTTGTAAATATTTAAGTGTTTGTTGTCAGCAGTTTAGACATTAACTACTGTGTGTTGCGTTATTTTGAGGGGACAGCACATTTACACTGTTATACAAGCTATATACTCACTACTTTACATTGTAGTCAAGTGTCATTTCTTCAGTGTTGTCACATGAAAAGAGATACTTAAATATTTACAAAATGTGAGGGGGTGTACTCACTTCTGTGATATACTGGTAAGTCATCCCTTTGTTTTTGATGAATTATGATGGTGGAGAAATTCTGGGAAATTCTTTGGGTTGTTTTTTTGTGCCTTTCGGGTAAATGTTGAATCCTAGTGTCTGCCAGGACAAGTCCCTGCAATTGTCTTGGCAAGATTTCAGAAGCATTTTGCTCTTGCTTTCTTCCACAGACTGAGAGTGTCAGACTGCCTCTAGGTCACCCAGTTGGTTTCGTACTTAAGGCTGAACTTGAACACAATTTCCAGGTTTCTAGCCTGGTGCCTTAATCTCCTTACCAAACTGGCTCTCGGAATCCTGATAATAGAGATGTGGGCTGAAAGAGACTTGAAGGTTGTAATTTGCTCTTTCCTGTCTCAGATGTTATTTATTATATTTCCATTCCTGACTTGAGCAAGCTTCAACCTCTTCCCCTGCTTAACAGACAAATACTAAAGGTGACACTGTTTAATTCACCTTATATTGACATTGTGATGTGGTTTAAATATACTTTGCAGCCAGTATGGATCCAATTCACTATGATGTCAGAAGCTATATTTCAGACTAAGAATTTATACAATGTTACTGGGCTATACTATAAAGAATAGATGATGCCAAGCCATGTTGGAGTCAACTCCTTATGACTTTACTGACCTATTTTTATATTTTAATAGTGCAATATTCAATATGGAAATGATTTCCAATTGCCTTCTTCAGTGTGATTCTAAAATAAGTAATAATTTAGGAAAATCACTTTCTTATGCAACTTTATTGATATGCTTATTATAGGATATGGAATAACATGTAGAAAATTGTACTAAATTTTGCTAATTTAGACCAAAAACAGGAGTCCAATAGCAACTTCTCAAACTCTTACATTTTATTAAAGGGCATACATGTTTTTCTGAACTATAGCTCACTTAATTAGTGCATGGAGTAGCCAAACTGATCTTAATTTGAAAATTTAGTTTCGCTACCATAGAGGAATGGTAAATTATAGACAAGTGTTCTTTATACTTGTTATACTTGTTTAATATATTATGGCAACTGTTAGCCTTTGTGTTAACTTAGAATCAGCAGAGATGCAAGATTAAACAAAATCATGCAGTCTCGCTTTAATTCCTTATTTAAAAATTAAATATGCTAAACTAGTATTTTGAAATTATAGAAAAGTAGGGTTTTCCCTGCCTTTTCTCGTGATTCATTTTCATTAGTACTTTTAGCAGGCTTACATAGTTTCATTTTTAAATGAAACTAAGAGTTTTGAGTGCAACTATCTTGTTTCCCTGAAAATAAGACCTCCCCGGATAATAAGCCCAATTGGGCTTTTGAATGCATGCACTAAAATAAGCCCTCCAGCCAAAATAAGCCCTCCCTAAAAATATTGCAATGCAACAGCAGCCATGAAGTGATGATGCTTGCCGCCTCCTGCACCTCCAAAATAATAAGACCTCCCCGAAAATAAGGCCAATTGTTTATTTCAGGAGAAAAAGGAAATAAGGCCCTGTTTTACCAAAAAGGTGAAACATGGTATTAATTGGTATCAGTTTAAAAATAGCAAACAAATACATTTAAAATGTGTTAGTCTGCTTCCTAATGCGGAATCATCATTTCACAGTATGTTCGGTAAAGTGGGCAACTATGAGCACTGCTTCCAAGCTACAATGTGATAAGCCCATCATAATAAACTATCTGGTCAAAATATTCAGAAAAAGGAATAAAAGCAATTTTTCTAAATGTACCTGATGAACACTGATCCAGTGTTGTCAAGAGGGCTAAGGCAACATACTTCATCACTTGATTTGCAGAAGCCGGGTTGAATCTTGTAATGAAAATCCGAGTCGCCAGAAGAATGCTTTCTCCTCACCATTTTAACAAAGTGAGATTGGTGTGGAAAAGAAATGAATTGGTATGGCTCTCCTTTCCTTTAACAAGCAGCTTCTATAGAACAAGCAGCTGTTACGATCTGGGTTGGGTTTTTAAATTCTCAATCTAGTTCAAGGCAGAGCTTTTAAGTTAATAAGTTACTTATACAAATTATGTCACCTACACTTTACTTTCTCAATTCTTTATTCACCTGACTTAATAAGTGCAGAGTAAATAGTTTTATTACCTTTAATACTAAGGTTGATTTTGGCATTAAAATATTACTGACTTTAGAACAAAATTTTGCATCCACTTTGTAGTCATCAGCTCTCCAAAAGATGTAAAATGTAGCCCTTAGCCACTAAATGATGTCTCTGTTTTATTTTAAGCAATAGCAAGTTTTGTTTCAGACTGGACACTGCAAAACTCATTAATTTTAGTGGGAACAAAGCTATATAGCAAGGCAGCTATTTCTTACTTATCGTGTTAGCCCAGGATTGGAAAATTGTTTTGGCTTCAGAAAATTTCTAGAACTAAGGCACAGAATTGATAAGAAAAAGAGATTGGTGGATGGATTGCCTATTGTTTCAGTATTTTTCTTAATTATAATGATGAAACCCATGATTGTGCCTAGTTAAAATGGGGCAGGACAAGAGGCCACTACCCTTGGGGTACACCTCTGCTCCAGGTTATATCCTGAGACCTCCGACAGCATATAGTGGTAGCACAGCACAGGTTGCTCCAAAAGCACTAGGAAAGATAATTCCTCCCCTGCTCTACACCTCTACTGAGTTTTCAACTAGATAGTTTTCAACTAGAGAGACTGACTGCTTCCCAACCAGAGGTGGTATTCAGCAGGTTCTGATCAGTTCTGGAGAATCAGTAGCAGAAATTTTGAGCAGTTCAGAGAACTGATAAATACCACCTCTGACTGGCCCCGCCCCATCTATACTTTGCCTCCCAAGTCCCAGATTACCAGGAGGAAATGAGGATTTTGCAGTAACCTACCCCTGGAGTGGGGTGGGAATGGAGATTTTACAGTATCCTTCCCCTGCCATGCCTACCAAGCCATGCCCGCCAAGCCATGCCTACAGAATCAGTAGTAAAAATATTTGAATCCTACCACTGTTCCCAACCAATGCATCATAATTGGCAGCAGGAGAGGGTGACCAGATTTTTCAAAACAATGGTAGGGTGATTATATCTGGGCTACAAGTATATGGAAATGCACTATATGATATCTAATAGTTTGCGTTTTCTGAAGAACCACCATCTGTATTATCACACCCCAGACATAGTAGCTTGTATCCCCAAATGGGCCTACAGTGGAAGGACTCTGTATTTTCCAATATCTTACCAATGCTCCAAATTCAAGCACTCTCCCCAAAGCTGCAATTTGCAAATACTTACCAGTATTTGTTTTCTCCAGTGAGGAATTTACTCACCAGTTTTAGAGTAATATAAACTGAGGAAGGAGCAGTGGGTTAACTACCTCAATACAATTTTAATAACATTGTTAAGAGCAAGTGATATTTTCTGAGATTTCCAGAGGATCTGCAAAGAATATCAGTTAATTTCCCCTCCCCCTTCCAAAATCAGAACCAGCAGAAAAAGTGTCCTCCCACTCGAACTAGCAGAACTGCTCTTATTGGTGAGAAAATGAAATGGCCTGGTTTTGATTTTTAACATGGAGGTAGTGTGATAAAGGTGAAGTTCCATCCCAGGCCAAATTGACAGGGACGCCAAGAAAAAAACAAACTAACAAGATAAGCAAATATTTAATTGCACCAATTGAACAAACTGTATAACCTCAATTGCTGCTGACTATTGGTCATGTCTGAATAATGAATCTAGGTTCTCACTGCTAGAGGAAGTGATCAGGAGATTACAGATAGAACACATATAGGCAAGTGATCTAATTTCTCACTGCAAGGCGGGCCAAACTGGCTTCTGTATTGTCTTTTTCCCTTTTGGGCAAAGAGTCCCATATAAACTGCTGAGCTCTAAATGATCAATAGAGAATAAAAGCAAAAGTGATTTTCAATCAATTGCATCAAGTCTAACAGTGGAAAATAAAGTAGGCTCTTGAATATACGTTCAAATGAAACTTCTTTTATTAGTCAACTTTTTACTTGATGGCTGGGCTGAGACCAACTGAGAGATTGGGAACAGGAAGTATATTTTCATAGACCAGGTAATTCCCTCATCTTTTGCTTTCTGCTGAAGCTATTCCTGTAGAATTTTCTGTTCATTTTCTTCAGATAAGATAAATGCCTAGAGAACATCATAGCAAAAAACACAGAGTATTGCAGAATATCTACATTCATATGATTTATACCCGTGATGGCGAACCTGTGGCATGCGGAGCCATTTGTTAGGGCATGCAAGACATTGCCCTGTCAGCTCCAGTGTGCATGCATGCACTGGCCAGCTGACTTCGGCCTTCTTTTTTGGTTGTTTTTCGCCCTCTGGAGGCTTCCCTAACCCTTCAGACAAACCGGAAGTTTGGGAATGAACTTCCGGTTTGGCCGTAGGGCCGTTTTTCACCCTCTGGAGCTTTCAGAGAAGCCTGAAGTCGCATGCATAGCATTATGGGTGTGGGCACAACTGCACATAACCCCCCCTATGCTCCCCCCACTTTTGCCACATGATGGGAAAAAAGGTTAGCCATCACTGATCTATACAGTGAACCGAGAGAGAACCTCATTTTCATTATGTTGAAAACTAGGGTAATTCTGAAAATAACAATATCCGTGAAGCTGGAAGTTTGAGAAGACTGGTGGGATTTGTCCTTTTCTTTGGAACAGCATTCCTCCTCAGATAAGGTTGGCTCCCATCCAGTTGGTTTCTGGAGAGCCATTAAAACCTGGCTCTTACAGATAGCTTTGGAAAGCGTTGGTAATTGAGGAGGGACAATGTTTGCAATCCCAGGGTTGCATGCAGGGGAGAGCTGCTACAGGTTCGTCTGGGTTTGGAAGAACTCATAGCTAATGTTATGGCCTGTTCAGAGAACCTCCAAATCCCACCTCTGTCTGGCTCTGCCCAATCCACTCTTCCCCTTCCAGGTGTTTCCAGGTGGCCCGTTTTGGATGCAAGGTAAGTGCAGGGCCCACATGGAAGCTTGGGAAGGGGGGAGGGGGAGAAACAGGCCTCCTGGAAGTTTGAAAAGGCTGGAAATAGGCCCATATTACAGAATGATTAACATCTCGATTTTCTTAAACTAAATTATAGCTGTCTTAAAATGATGGGATCTTTAACTTCCCTAACTTTCAGTTTTGTAATTGGGTATATATTTTGATTTCAATTTCTGTATGGCATGTGATATCCAAATAACATGCGTGATCATGTTAAAAAAAACTTTATGGGCCCAATTAGTTCCATGTGAGCTTTTTGACATCATACTAGAGATCTGGCTCTATTTTTAGTCATTCTTCCACTGTATTTCCTGGATTAAATGGTGTAAAGCATAACAGGAAATTGTTGAGACAAAATATTATTTGGTCCTTATTCACATAATGACATACATTCTGGCACAATTCCAGTCTGAAAAGAGCAGATAAATAGATTTCTTTGAAGTCATAGGCAAACAGGGATATTAATACTTTAGATCAGCTTACTTCCACCAAATGTCCCCAAAATATCATTATCTGAAAAATTGTGATTTCTTGGGCAATAAAAAAAGTTAAAACATGTGTTTTAACTTCTCTAACAGGGATTGGAACTTGTTTTTTCCCTATCTATACAGGTAGTTGTTGACTTACAATAATTCATTTAGTGACTGTTCAAAGTCACAACAGCACTGGAAAAAGTGACTATAAATGTTTTTCACACTTACGACCATTGCGGCATCCCCGTGGTCACATGATCAGACTTCAGACACTTGGCAATTGACTCTTATTTATGACAGTTGCAGTGTCCTGGGATGTCCTGGGGGACCTTGGAGTCTTAGGGGATGATCATTTAAACATGAGTCAGCAGTGTGCAGCAACAGCGGAAAAAGCTAATATAATCCTCGGTTGCATAAACAGAGGCATAGAATCAAAATCACGTGAAGTATAAGTACACCTTTATAAAACCTTGGTAAGACCACATCTGGAATACTGCATCCAGTTTTGGTTACCACATTACAAAAAAGATGTTGAGACTTTGGAAAAAGTGCAAAGAAAAGCAACTAAGAAGATCTGGAGGCTTAAACACATGAAGAACGGAGGATTTGGGTTTGGCTAGTCTAGAGAAAAGAAGGACTAGGGTGGGTGCGGGACACACACATGATTACAGTACTCCAGTATTTGAGAGGCTGCCACAAAAAAGAGGGGGTCATTTTATTTTCCAAAGTACCAGAGGGCAGGACAAGAAACAATGGATGGAAACTAATCAAGGAGAGAAGCAACCTGGAATTGAGGAAAAGCTTCCTAACAGTGAGGACAATTAACCAATGGAACAGCTTGTCTTCAGATGTTGTGGGTGCTTCATCACTGGAAGTTTTGAAGAAGAGACTGAACAGTCACCTGTCTGAAATGGTACAGTTCTCCTGCTTGAGCAGGGGGCTGGACTAGAAGACCTCCAAGGTCCCTTCCAGCTTTATTCCAATTATTGATTAACCTTTTTTGACCTTCTGACAAGTAAAGTCAATGGGAAAACCAGATTAATTTAACAACTGTGTTCAATAGTGGCAAGAAAGGATGTAAAATAGAGTAAAAGACAGCAAATATCATGCTTAACAACAGAAATTTTGGACTCAACTGAGGTCATAAGTCGAGGATTACCTGTGCTACTTTTTATATTTTTTGTTTTCTCCTTTTCTTTCTCTTGATCTTATTTTTTGTTACCTTTTTGCTCATGTGAAAATATCGAATAAAAATGATATATGTGTTTTAACTTTAAGAAAGGCTATCAGATTATGGCCTATATACAGAAAGACAAGATCTTCCAATATGTAGGCATAGCTTGGAAAGACATATTCTAAATTAATCCAGAATACAATGTCTTCTCTTTTTCCCCAAGAGGAATTCATAGTACTTAAAACCTGTGAAATTTATGCCTCTATTGGAAGTGAGATGGTGACACAGAAAATGTATCAGCACAGTTTCAAGGTCTCCAGGATCAAAGAATGCTTCATAAGAGGGCAAGGTCTCCATTGAACTGCAAAGGAATGTGTGAAGTGAACAGTCTGCCTGCATCAATCTATCAGCCTGGTAACTGAATACTGTTGAGGAGAAGCTAATATAGCACAATATTTATCCATCAAATCTAATGCTTATGTCATGATGAGAGTTATCAAGCACTATTTGGAGAAAGATGTGTCCCAGAAAAAATTAATAAAGGGATTTTGCAATGGATCTTGACAAATATTACATAGCTTATATTCATTACACTTTAACACAGCCATTTTACTATTTGTATGGAGGAGGAAAGATTTTTATAAATGAAGTTTCAATTTGCATTGTAGAAAAATTGAATCCAGACTGCTGCATGTCTTAAATGGTCAGGTAAGCTAGTTTTAGATTGCATTTACATTTTGAACTAAAGTTGTAATTTTCTTAATCATCGATTATTATATAAATCTCAATGGATTTATCTCATGCAATTTGCTAAGCTGTAAATATTGATTTAAGAGACTAAAAGACCAAGTTCACAGTCAACAGCAAAGTCAAAATCAGTCTAACTGCATTATTGCTTAGCATAATATGTATGCATTGTCTTTGTAGCATTGTCGCTAATGCTATATACCTTTTAATTCTTTCCTTGAAAGTAACATTTATAATACCGTGGGTTTTTCTTCCTATGAAAGAATTATACTTTCAGAATTAGGTATATGAACATATTCTTTTATTACATTTGTACCCTGCCTTCCATTTAGGACCTGAAGTTGGTCTATCTTGCACATCTTTCTGTTATTTCCACCCCCCCTCAACATGTTGGGTGGAGAGAATGACTGAATTAAAGCCCCCAATGAGCTTCCATGATTTAGGACGGGCTACTTCAGCTCCTAGCCTAACATATTAATGACTACATTCTGCTGACTTTCATCTCTCTAAAGTTGGTGAATGTTCGACAGACGTTCTGGGGGTTATGAGGGGTAACAGTGTAGATAAATGAGAAGAAAAACTCATTATGAATTTCATTTTCTGTATGTCACTTGCATGTAATATAGCGGTTCAGATGTGTACTTGATTGCTGTTAAGTGCCTATGTCAGATCCTTAAGGCTGTAGGAAGGTATCACCCAGCCCCCTCCCAGAAAAATGAAATATCCTAGGAAATATTGAATATTTCTCTGGATGTGAAAAGAAAGAAACATGTTTTAAAGGACAGAATAGCTTCCTGCAGCTTCCTGCCCATCCCCCTTTGTCAATGAGCCATTAAAGCCTGAGCTAGTTCACTTTAAATAAAAAGAGTTCTCCCCTTCAGCTCCAGAATGTTGGGATTAAGGCATAATCTACCACACCACATGGCATCTGAGAACTCAATCAAACCTGGATTCAAAACGCAGCCTAGAGAGTTGCCCCTGCATGGGCCCATGGGAGTCTGACAACCAATCAGAATACAAGCTCAAGATCGAAGGCCAGAGAGGGCATAAAACCAGGGACTCAGCTTCTCTTGCTTTCTTGCTTTCCCTTCTCTTCTCTTCTCCACCAACATTGAAGCATGTGATCACCTTTTCTGTTCAGGACTCAAGCCATGTGGTCCTGTTCACCATTAAAACCATCTTTCCAAGCAGCCTCCATGTCTCCAGTGTCTTTTTCCCCACTTGGAGCCGAAACCAGAAGGACATTTCTTCTAACAAGGCAAAGCACTGCATTAGTATACTCCATGAAGCTAATACATAAGTAAGTCAGGTCATCCTTCACTTCCTTCTTTAAGAAAGAAGAATTATTTAGTTTTGGCCAGCTCTAGGTTAAGACCAAGTAGGTATTGGTCTAGGAGGGTAAAAGTAGGGAGCATGAATGTTTCCCCTTCTTCCAAATAATTCCAAAAATGCAAATCTCCACATCAGTATGAGCGGGTAACATTATTGATATGATGTAGGGATGTCATATTCTGAAATGAGGATTATCCAACACAAGTCTTCGATTGACACAATCTATTAGGTCTAAACTGCAATAATCTGATAGCTAAAGGTTCGTATAGTACGTTATGATAAAGCTTGATCATTCAAATATGATTTACTTGCCAAACCACAGTGGCCTGTGTCATACACAAACCTTTAACCATGGTTCGTAAACTATAATGTTTAGATTCCACCCTCACATTAAGAAGAACCCAAACAATTTAAGGCTTGGCACTAAAAAGCTCACAACTGAAATGAAAACGGCTTCACCTCCCTTAGGAAAGGTAAACATGATTCTCCTGTTTCCTGATATGTAAATTGCTTGTGAAGAATGACACCATATAGACAAACATTGACTGAAGTAATAGTTTTATTTGTTTTACTCAGTTACAAAAATGAATCAGCCCATAAAAGCAAGAGGCCACAAGATTCTCTGAAAAATACTGATGTATGATGAGGTATGTGAGAGGTTCATATCTCAATAACGTTCCAGAAAGAGACCTGGCTGGCATTTCACTTTTAATTATTCAAGGGTATTCCTCCTGAAATCTTAAAATGCCAATCCAAAATTGGGATCAAGATTGCCCCCAAAGGAATTTTTGAAGGCATATAAACCCTTTTGGTCCAAACTGAATATCTAAATATTTTTTAAATACTTCTACAAATTTATTGCCTATAAAGTATATATCATGGCTTTATCCAGCCTCAGCTTCAGTCAGGATTCACCTTGAGAGCGCAAATTTTTATATGACTCCAAAAGGCCCAGAAGCAAACTGTTCATTCGAATATTCTCTCATCATTTTTTCTTGTTCTTTCTTCCTTTTCCTCAATATTTTTCAGCTACTGATGCAATACCCTAATGGTATGCCATGTGGAAGGAAACTTGCATGTTGCACTTTAAAAAGCTGATTTTTTGCCTTATGAAAAAGCACCTTTGAGACAATGATGACCTGGATGACTGAGAATCCTTGCAGAGGTTCTGATCCCTGGTTTAAGCAATTTAGTTAAAATAATACTATATTGCATGTTCTCCAAAAATTATTTATCTCTTATTGTTATTGGCAAGAGAGGTAAAGCTCTACTTCTCTTTTTTCCATTATAATGATGCAAACCCTAAATTGCTTAGCTTTGGCTGGACAATATACATTTTTTTGATACCAGCTGAAAGCAGGGAGCCATCTGTGACTTTTGTAGCACCACAGGGTAATTATGCCATCTACTGTTCTACTTCAAGAATCACATTTTACTTGGATAGCTACATTTACTAAGTAATCTCATAATATTACTTAGCATCAATTTAGGAACAGTCTTTAAGCCTTGACCTATAAGAAAAAGATGATGTGAATGTAATCATGTAAGTATACCAAGAAAGCTAATTCAGTGACATATAACAGATTACATGTAAGGTATGAAGTATAGCATTGATCTGCAGGACAAGTCATTAAGTGAGGCAGAGAAGCAGAGAAGCAGATGATAGAATTACAAGGAAATTTGGAGTCATTTAATCTGATAGATTATTGAATTCCAGCTAATTTTGAAAGGTTTTAGATTAATTAGAATAGTTGTGCTTATACTGATGGATAGTCCAAATTGTTTTATTTCAGAAACAAGTAGTGTGGGATCCATAGACATTTTCCATGGCACGTTTCTATACTGTACCACATTTGTTTAATAGAAGAGGACATGAAAAGCTGGCACTTTGTCATCTACAACATCAGTCCCTAGTATCATCTTTATTTAGAATAATGCTTCTGAGCCATAGGTATATCCAGGAGTAGACCTCTATAAACAATAAAACAAAGGAAGTACAATGGTTTATTTCTACCCTAAAAGCTTAATCCTACAAAGATCAGTGGGAGGGATTATGGTTGAGGCAAGCCAACAGGTAATCCTTGATTTATGACTGCAATTGACCTTGGAATTATGGTTGTAAATTATGGTAGTTGTCAAATGGGTCACATGATGGTGCCTGATTTTTTTTTCGATTCAAAAGTTTTATTTCTTTTAAAACACAAATATTTCATCATTCCTCAATCAGTAAAACATCGAAGTACAATTTTTTTGTATGCCCCTCCCTCCCTCCCTCCACCCCCAACCCCCCTCCTCCTTACCCCCCCTGACTTCCCAGAACCCGTACACGGTATGGATTTTTAACAAACACAGTCTAAAATCTATTGAGAAAAAAGAAATAAAGAAATTAATGACATTCTACATTGACCCTAGCTTCTTCTTGCTGAACTAACTTTAAACAATTTAAATCATTTCTGATCTTAAGCATAGGCTAACTGGAATTTCTTGGTCCCGTATTTATTTTGTATATAGTCAATCCATTTTTTCCAGTCTCGTTTATATCTCTCATTTGAGTGATCTTTAAGATATGCTGATATTTTAGCCATCTCGGCTAAGTTTGTAACTTTCAATGTCCATTCTTGAGTTGTAGGCAAGTCTTCCTTCTTCCAGTATTGCGCCACCAACAGTCTTGATGCCGTTATTAGGTGCAGAATCAAGTTAGTATCTACCACTGTAAAGTCAGTACATATACCTAGTAAAAATAACTGAGGAGTAAACTTTATCCTTCTTTTAAAGATATTTTGCATAATCCACCATATTTTTATCCAGAATGCCTTAACCTTTTGGCAGGTCCACCATATATGATAATATGTAGCATCGAGAGAACCACACCTCCAACATTTAGGCTGTACATTCGGATACATAGAAGCCAGCTTTTTAGGATCTAAATGGTGCCTGATTTTATGACCTTTTTTTGCAACAGTCATTAAGTGAAGCACCATTGTTGTTATATGAACCTATTGTTTGCACTGGACAAAAAACATCATAAATCATGGTCACGGGATCATACGATGCTGCAAATACAGGCTGGTGGATAAGTGCCAAAACTGTGGTCATGTGACTATAGTGGGGGGGGGGGGGCGGCCATTGGAAATTTGATCCAGGTAGCAAGTTTGAACAGTCGCTAAGCAACTAGTTGTAAGTCACGGACTACCTGCATTTATCTTGTGGTTATTTATGTATGGGTCTATGTCAGTGCATGTGTATTTATATGTGAGACAGAGATTTGTTATGACAACTGGCCAGTGACGTGCGGTGACGGTTATCGTTGGTGAGGCAAGACCGCAGCAGCGGCGAGAAGCAACGTCCCCGGCACTGTGTCCGACAGGTGTCTCGCATTTATGGCGGACATAAATGCGAGACACCTGTTGGACACAGTGGCGGGGGTGGTGCTTCTCGCCGCCGTCACGCTCCACCGCCTTGCCCCCGCCCCCGCCTCCTCCGACAAACAATCCTGATGCCCCGGCCTGCAGCCAGCCCAGCACCGAGCCTGGACTCACCGCTCTTCTCCTCCTCCTCCTCCTCGTCCCCGCTCGGTGCTGGGCTGGCTGCAGGCATCAGGATTGTTTGTTGGAGGAGGCGGGGGTGGGGGCAAGACGGTGGAGCGCGACGGTGGCGAGAAGCATCTCAGATTTAAGTGCCGGCTTGCCTTCTGGGTGTCCTGGCTCCATCTGAGATTCTTCTCGCCGCCGTCGCGTTCCACCGCCTTGCCCCCCCCACCTCCTCATACGGACAATCCTGATGCTTCAGCCTGCAGCCAGCCCAGCACCGAGCCTGGACTCACCGCTCTCCTCCTCCTCCTCCTCCCCGCTCGGTGCTGGGCTTTAAAGGGGTCTCCCCAGCCAGCCCACCCAGCCAATTCCTCCCACCACCACCACTGTGTCCAACAGCCAGGTGTCTTGCGTTTATGGCGGACATAAATGCGAGACGCCTGGCCTGTTGAAACACAGCGGCGAAAACGTCCCTGCCACTTCCATACTCCACCGCCTCACCCCCCTGCCTCCTCCGACCCCACCGCTGTGAAGAAAGAAAAAAAAACACACACACAAACCTCACAATAAAAAATTAAATTTTTTATTAAATTACAAATTACAAATTAAATTACAATGAATTTGAACCCCCCCTCCCTCCGTCTGATCCACCTTTTCCAGCTGTGGAAACTCTCTCAACTCTCCTCTTGTTCGCCCAACGTAAGCATGCTAACGTAAGCTCATAAGGCATGATTCGCTGCTCCCCAATCAGGAGGCAGGAGAATCAGTGCCTCTTTTGCATATGAAAGTTTTCGCTTGTTAACTCCTCCTTAACTTTTAAAAGGCGAACAATTCCTTAGGCAAAAGAGGCCCCGAGTTCTCTGGCCTCCTCCCATAGTTAACACTGAGAGCAGACACCAAGCCACTGTGACTTTGAATCTGGTAGCAACTACCTTGGCTTTAATTATTTAAAAAAAATTATTTAAAATTCTTTCTTTCCCTCAGGAGACTGGTGAGGCCCCGCCTCCCCTGCCTCTAGTGACTGCACGTCCCTGGTCTAAGTGCTATTGTTGTTAATGAGTCTAATTGTACACTTCTTACAAGTGGAAGCAGGTATTGTATTAAATTGTCTTATTATTTTCAAACATCAGTTCTTTTTATTTGTTTTTTCTTTTCTTTATATATCATTCTAAATATTCTAACCACTGAAGATTAAGAATATTTAAATCAAATAAAAACCTAAATAAATATATGAATGAATGGAGATGAGATTCTTCTCTTTGAAAGGATGAATAAACCTATTTATTTAGAGTATTTTCATTTAGTATATAGTTGCTCAGTTCAAATGATCATGATTCTGGGCAGAATACATCAATAAAACCAAAGAAAAACAATATTACGATGAAAGCCAACAACATCGTCAGGAACAAAATCAAAATGACAGTTTCAGCATACCAACTCATTTGTCACCCTGGCCACGTGCCAAAGAGAAAAACCAAGTTTTCAGAGCCTTGCTGAAGACCCAGAGGGTTTGGGCTGGTTGAATTATTGACTGAACAGAACTTCCAGTGTCTGCAGAGACTGGCTTAAAAAAGTAATAGTAAAACTAACAATAAAATCTAGGCAGGTAAATTGGCTTAGTTAGTGATTCAGCCTCTTGGATAACCTCTCTGCTATCTATATCAAGCTTGTTGGTATAGACATGTAATTCACCTGCGTATTAATCTTTATAAAACTGTCTGAGCTCTTAAATTGCATAGTCCTTTGGCAGAGAGTATTGCATCTCAGCTTGTTGGGAAAAACGCCAGCGTTAAAAACAAGTACTTCTGATGCCAGAAAGTTAGCAACTAGAGGCCAATGTTTCACTTTTAAATGCTCCCATTTGCCTGCCCTGTAAAAAAAGAAACGTAATAGGAAGTGCCCGAAGGCAATCCAACAGAAATAGGAAAATGGGAGAATGAAACTTGGATAAGGGGTTCAGATGTATATTACGGGGGTAGATGAAGATGAAACACAGAGAAAAGAACGTTAGGAAAAATGTATGCGGTTAACAAAGAGTTATCATAATTTGCTATGACCCCAGCTTCTATACATCTCTGCCTTGTAGTCAGGCTCTTGGGCAAATCATTTGTCACCACTTTGTATTTCTATGAAATGTCTGATCTGACCTACAATCAGTCATTTTGTATTTATGCATTCTGTTGTGGGTTTTTTTTGAAGACACCTGTTGCACTTAAAAAAAAACATTGACATGTACTTGCCTACTCCAAAATTTGGAATTATACTTATTGTGAATAAAAACTGCAGGTCTTGCCACTGACATTGTGGACTGTATATATAACATTAATTTTAAATGACCAGTAGATATTTATAACTGGGTGGACACTCTTAACATTCAGTGCTACCTGCTTACTTTGCTTTTGGGTACAAACCCCAAGTGTACCAATGTGTTACAAACACACACACACAAAACACACTAAAGAAAACTAATACTGATGGGATAAGCTCCTGTATATAAACAGAGGGCAAAACCCACTTCCTTCTAGCACTTTTTTTTATAGTCAGTAACAAAATGTCTGCAGGAAAACATCTCAGCTCAGAGAGCACCAATGCTTCTACAATAAAGAAGTTCAGATGCCCCACTGAACATGATGTCACCGCATAAATGTAAATGAATTGGCTATAAAAGTGTTCACTAAATAGAACACAGCTGTGTAATAGCAGTAAAAAAAACAAATTTGGGTGTTTTTGAGGATTGATTTATTTTTCTCAGCCTCTTTGCTTTTTTTCTTTTTTTCTCAAATTCTGAGGTTTTATTGTATTTTCACTGCTAATAGGCACAGAATGGATGTAAAGCAGACTCGACAGAACATATTCAATAAGCTGTTAATAGCATCAGCAGATGTTGCTGTTGAGTTTAGACAAAGGAAACTCAATGGATTTTTCTATTAGGTGGCTCTGGTCAATGTGGAAAACAACTCCCCAAAGAAAATCAGTTCCTGAACATCAGCCGAAACACAGAAAGTTCATAATTTATTTGGGAAGTTCTGAAACCAAATGATATTTAATTGCATTAATCAGAACAAAATTGATCCTCCTCTAAAAATGATTGTAATCAACTTGGATTAAAAAAAAATGCTATTCTTTCGCCACTTCCTTCTACTATTTCTTAGTTTGACAAGGCTTATTCCTTATAACTTTCAGTTAACTGATGATCAGAGCTTTTCTCAGTGAACCTACAGCCCTGTGTACTGAGGCATACACCGTGACAGATGCTTTTGCTGGGGTTCACCCTTGCTAATTTACTCTAGTCAATAATGTTCACTCCTCTGATGATTAAGGATATAGTTGTGATGGTCCTACAGAAGCCCCAAAGGGAAGGAGAAAGAGATCAAAAGTCCCTTCTTCTGCATTTTAATACCACCCCCTCCCATTTGATATTTCTTCCAAAGCCTACTTTCAAATAGTGACTTTTGGCAGAGGTAGAGAATTGTTTCAGGCAGCTGGAGACAATTAGGTACTGGTGCTGTTAATGTTTACTTTGGACAAATTGAATGCTGCTGGACAAGTCTCACAAATAATTCAACGTTCCTCCCCCTTTGCTCTGTGATGTTCTTATTTATGAGATCCTTAATTGATTCTGGGATGCTGAGAGAAGGCTTCGGCAGCCAACAGAGTGATTCCAAGCAGATTGAATTGTAAATAACCAGATGTTAGTGGAATTTCAGACAGAGGTCACTGTAGGAAAACACAAAAGTGCTTGCCTTTTCACTCTGTTGCGGCACTTCTTGCCGGGTGATGTCAATACCTCGTTCTAATTGACGCACAATACCAAGAGGCTAATTTAATATTGTCTAGTAATCAAACAAAGCAGCAAGCCAGGCAGCTATTGCTGCTTTGTGTGAGAGAAATGGATTGTTTTTCTGCAAGAGGGTTGACTTGCAATCTGCAGCAGGGCTGGGAGGAGTGGGTGGGCAGGAAAGTACCAATAATTGACTTGGAAATGGAGTACCGCATAACACTAATAAGAGGTGAATTAAAATGTGGGTCATTTTCAAGACACTTACAAGGTTTAAGAAGCAAAATAAGGCGATTGCTTAGAAGGCAAATGTGACAACTCTTTTGAAAGGGCAGCCCTTTTCTTCTTTCAAACAGAGTTCTGTCCATCCAACCAGAAGTGGTGCTTCTGAGGAATTATCGTTATGCCACTTCATATACTTGGTGCTTAGTGCTGTATATCATTCTTAAATGACAGTGTAGTAAGAAGGTAGTATTTGTGGGTTTTCTAATCCATTACCATATTCAGAGGTGATATTCAGCTATATTCATACCGGTAGCGAAAATTTTGAGTAGTTCGGAGAACCAGTAAATATCACCTCTGGCTGGCCCACCCCTCCTGCCCCTGCCGTTCCCTGTCCTATATTCCCTTGTTTTTTAACTCAGCTGATTCACGCGGCAGAGTGGATTTCCACGCCTCAGCTGAGCTAAGAAACAGCTCAGCTCACCAGCGCTGACACCAAGGGCAGTCTTTGAGTGCTGTGTGCATGAAGCGCTCTCCCATAGAACCGGTAGGAAAAGATTTGGAATCCCACCACTGACCATATTTATCTGTAAGAAAGCTTGGAATTTTACATGAACCCCTCTCCCATATTTTAAAAAGCAAATTGCTGCTGCTGTTGTTGTTGTTGTTGTTGTTGCTGCTGCTGCTGCTGCTGCTGCTGCTGCTGCTGCTGCTGCTACTACTACTACTACTACTACTACTACTACTACTACTACTGTTGGATACAAATGCCAAATCCAATTTGAATGTTTGACTGAGTGTGACCAACTACCACTACCATCGTCAATCTATCTAGTTCTCTGCCTTTCCTATTTTAGTCTAAACTAAGCTGACACATTTTAAAAGTAAACTATTTCAGAAAAACCTAGCCTTCCTTTTGGGTAATAGAGTAAATGCAATATTAGTCTTTTACTATAATGAAAAAAAGTAAGCTTTGGATCTGTGTTTGCCATAAAAGGGAATCCAATTAATTTTACTATTTAATTATTCAGGTTGAATATTAAATTAAAACATACAAAAAAACATGCAAACAAGATGAAACACACATTCTCAAATATATATTCTCTCGTACACATACAGAATCCTTCCCATATGTATTGCTACTCACTAATGAGACGCATTTTAATTACTGTTGCTTCATTTTCTAGTATTGAAACTCCATTTACTCAGATCCATGGACTTTTCTCTTATGAAACACATTAGTAATGCAAAAGAAGATACCAGCAAAATTATGCTAAACAAAAACCCCACGTCAGTGTCATATCTGAACTGAACTTCAGGATCACCTTAAGAAAAGTGGAGTTTAAAACACAGTTTAGAAAATATATTAAATATATAACACTCTATTTTTATGGTAAAACATCTTGCCGTCATAATGATGATAAAATTAAACCTCTTATTTCTAAAGGCTTGCTGACGCCATCAGATACCTAAAATTCATTGAAATTCTGGGTTAATGCGCATATATTTTCTTACATATATATAAATTCTATGCATTTCTAATGTATTTTAATCAATCTGATATTCCAAGATGGTAAGACATGACTTTCAAAATCGTATATAGATCCGTAGGAATAAAAAGCATGAGTGTAAACCTGGGTGTAATTTTAGTCTAAATTTATTTGATCACTATTATCAGCAATCAATTTGTACACCATCAAAAACTGCCTGATGACCTATAATGATTGGGATTTGAGTTCTGTAATCTGAATTTATTTAACAAGATAATTAAATATTTCAAGTCGGTTCATTTACAATCTGGAAGGGATTATTGTTCAGAACAGGAGAGCTCTTTCATCAGCATGCATGGCTATATTTCCCCAATTTTTGTTCTAACTTGTCTTTCAAAACTCGTATCTTGGTTTTTGGCATAGCAATTAGGGCTTTAAAAAGCTTTCGTTGTCCTAGGAACCAAGAGAAAGGAGAATAGGATGAAATGCTGAATAAGGCAAAATAGATCCAGTCTGCTATGTGATGGAGAAAAGCACTCAGAAAAGTTAATTAAGCTGAGGTAACAGGCAGCTAGATAATTAAAACGAGGTTTAATTTTATACTGAATGTGTTCTGGGTTAGTTTTGCCTGAGACTAAGGGGAATGTCACATTGAGGAAAGAAAGTCCCTGCCTTTGATCAGAGTCTCAGAGAATCTTTATTTAGCTGTTCAACAGCCGGATATATGAACTTGGTAAAATACTGTAAATGCTTCTTTATTTTTTCACAATATTGCTTCAGTGATCAATAAATAAGAACAACTAACTGTTGATCTAGCTGTTGTGGGCAAGTAAATGTGTAGCTTGATTGTTTGCTATTGTTTTTAATGAGGATTTATGGTTCAAAATGTTATATATCAAATGTGAAGCTATGTTTGAGATCAGAATGGTATTTTAGAAATATAGTGAGCAAACATAAGACAGAGCAAGACAATATGGCACTAGAGATGGGGAAACACGTCTGTTGTTTTTCCCACACAACGAAATAAAATATGTGATCATTTTTTGGCTAAAATCCCTATGATCCAGCAAGCAGCAACTGATGAACTAGATCAAATTCAGTTCTGATACTTTCTCTTCAGATGTTAACAAACTGCTTCAGAGGATTTAGACACAAAGAAGGTGCTGACCAATAGTAGGGTCTTCTTGGTAGTTGTACCTCAACTTTGAGCTTTCTCCTAATAATGATTTGCCTAACACTAAATTTGGAATGCAAATTTGGATTTCCTTTCTAATTGGTGGCGCAGACATTAGAATGCAGTACTGCAGGCTACTTCTGCTGATTGCTGGCTATCAGCAGTTCGGCAGTTCAATTCTCACTCAAGGTTGACTCAGCCTTCCATCCTTCCGAGGTCAGTAAAACGAGGAGCCAGATTGTTGGGGGCAGTATGCTATTGCTTTGCTAATTAACATTCTGTTACCAATTTTTGTTTTTCTCTTTTATGAATGAAAACCACTTTTGAGAATTTGTCTGGAGGGCTAATGTGTGCATTGGGATCAGAGAAAAAAGTGGTTTGGTATTATTATTCATTTCTGCTAATATACTTTCTATAATAATAGTCCTTTCTGGGCTGAATTATGCTAATAATGAAACATTACTTTGAACTCCTTTGCATTACCTATGAATACATTTTGCGTTGAATGCTGCATGTACTAAAAAATAAATTTGAACAGGCACATCATCAACTCTTGACAGATTGTTTGCATGTATTGATAGTATGGTACACATTTTCTACCACGCTCTGCTACACATAGAAACAAGCATCCTGGGAGTTAAAGTGTAAACACAATCTGTGCCACTATATTTATGTTCAGGGCCCTGAAGTTAGGTCCTTGTTTTCCTTCCTTCCTTCCTTTTTAAAAATTTGCTAATGTTTACAGGCAATTAGATGTTTGAACCATTTGCTCAACAAGATAATGTCATTTCAATGGGTCATCTTAATTGGGAATGGGATCTATAAAATGTATTTTTGCTTTGCAGTATTTAACCTGGGATTAAGAATAAGTAAATAAATATTAAGGATGAGATAAAGCTATAAGGAGATATTTCAATAGAATCACAACTAAAGCTGCCACGTTATGGTCTCTGGCTGTTTGTTCCATAACATTTTAAATTATTTTGTTAATCACTCTAAGATCAGAAACTATGTTCCAGTCTTCGAGGGGGAAATATATTGGAAGAAGCTTTCTGTTTGCTCAGTCAATGTCTGAAATTGATTCTTTCTGGAATGAAAAGTCCAATATTAAGAGAATCCCAGAACTACGTGCTGGCCATTGAGTATAATAATATTTGTAGGGAGCATGTTTTCACTCTATCCAAAATGTTCTCTTGCTTTGCACGATGGAGAGTTGGTGTAAGTATATTCTCTGCTCTCTTTTCTTTGTTTTGCTCTACTGGAAAAAAGAAGTGGGATTAGTAATCTTGGAGTTTCTAATGTTGGATTGCTCCAAGTGTCTCTTCCATGTGTGTGTGTGTGTGCGTGCACGTACATACTTGTGCGTGCGTGCGTTTGTACATGCGTGAGAGAGAGAGAGAGAGAGAGAGAGAGAGAGAGAGAGGGAGGGAGGGAGGGAGGGAAGGAGAGAGGGAGGGAAGGGGAGGTTATAGAATTGACATTCCCTGAGATGAATAAGTTGGGTGTGAACATCTTTCATACCCTTTTACAAGTTTACATAATTGCTGCCAAATTATACTAAAACCAGACAAAATTCATTGAGAAGGCAGGTGAGCTTCTCTGGATCTATGGCTCACTCTTGGTTAGTGAACTCATTTCTCCTGCACATTCAGACCAAAGGCTAAGAGAATCATTTGCAATATAAGCACCAGGTGCTGATTTTGGCAGCAGGAGGCCTTTCTTGGTATAATGTGACTCTATCTTGTAGCTGATCAGTTATGCATGATCACACTTCCAGTTAATTGAAAGTATCATCTTCAGTTAAAGTTTTTCTCTTGGATGCCTAGCAGTGTTAGTGAAATCCTTGATTAATAGAGAATGAAGAGCATGGTGCAAGACTGCTCATCCATTTGGTCATTAATTTTATATGTTTTTCCTATGTAAAGGCTTATTTTCTTCAACATACACTTGATTGACTCAGCTTTGCTGCAAATTACCTTCACAATTAAACTAATATACTAGCAGTATTATAGTTTGAGAATTAAGTTGCTTGCCTATTTTTTATACTCTTAAGATTTAGCATATCTATGAATCCTCTGATTCATAATTTTGCTAATTTTGAGTCTTAAACAAACTCATACCCTTACATAAATTTTATGAAAAAATATATTTCTACTACTTGTCTTTCAGAGTGGGGTTATGGTATTTGATTTTGAGAAATGCTCAGAATTTATTTTTAAATAGATTTAAGATGCAACTCAGGAGTGTTCACAGAGGAGGTCAGAAAAACCATGATGGTTTGATGGTTTGATTTTACAATCAAAGCCATGCACATAAAAAGGAGCAGGGCTGCAATTATACCGTTATGGCTGCCTGTGCTTGGCATTTGCCCACTCTATTCCCATTCCTCAGATTCTTCTCTTATTTTTTTAAATGCATATTTTCATTTTTTTTCTACAAATGGAATTGTAATAGATCATTACTGAGATTATACAATTAATGCTCAACATAACATGAATAAAAAAGACTAGAGCATATTGAATTGTTTTCATGTTTTTTTAAAGTATAACTTTTTGAGATTAATGCAAAAATACCCACTGTATGATTACTATTTATAAATGATAAAAATAACACTAATAAGTAATGCAAGCAAATATTTATTTCTATTTATATATCAAATATAAAGACTGCCCATATAGTCACTGAGTGATTTAATGTATGACTTTTTTCTTCTTTATAATGCAATTGTTCTACAGTAACTATATCACAGACTTTAGCATCCATACTCTCTTTATATCCTTCTTATTGCATAATATATAATTTATAAGAAAGCTATTCTTGCTTATGACACTCTTCTAAAGAAATGTAAGAATGCTGTTTCATTTATCAATAATCTTTGCTTAAGTAAAAATCTAATATTACAGGCTAAATTGATAACTAGACAATGGTTCTGAAATTGAGATGGTCTGTATTTAAAAAAAAGCTTTTGTATTGATCATATCTTTTAAACTTAATATTAGATTATTATTATTTGGACTTGGTTTGCTTCCTCATTTTATTCTCATTACTAACCAGAGAATCTGATGACTGCACCAAGTTCCACTTGATGAACTAGAGAGGAACTTGATTAGATATTTATTTTTAAATATGACTTATATTTAATTATTTCAATAATATATTTGGGGTGTGTGTGTGAGATATAGTAAATTAAATAATAAAATACCGTTCTATTACTACTACTATTAGCAGGACTACAAGATATCTTACATTTAGGTGTTTATTTATTTGATGTAGGTGGCTGCCAAACTCTATAAGACTATTTTAAATAATGCACCTTTCCTTTTTTTAATTTTAATTTTTATGCCATTCTGAGGACCACAAATGTATGACATGAAATAAAGTTCTGTGTGTGTGAAAATATACTCAAACATGCAAAAACTGTCTATACAAAGTGACATTTAGGTGTTGATGAAGTGACTCTAATCTAACGGAGAAAGATGATTAATCAGGTTTTATGTAGATCAAATTTCTGGTGAATCATTTTAAAGGCAACTAAAAATAACCAGTAACACTTGCCAAATAACCCTGGCTTTTGCACTAGGCAAAAGAAAAGCTGTTAGTGAGAATCATAGTGACTCATGTTGCTTACTAAGGCATCACTTGGTTCTTGCCCTACCATTAATTAAGATACAAGATAATGTAATGTTTCGTTTTAATGCTTAAACTATGTAGTTATGAAAGGAGGATGGAGCAAATAGACTAAAATATCTAGAAAACTTCAGCACATTATAGAAAAGTTCGATGGATATTTTGGCAATTCATTAGGGAAGAATTATGCAGCTTACAAAATAAGGCAATGATAAATAAACTTATTTAAGAATGCTGAACCACCACAACAACATAGTGTATGCTAATCCAGATGCATCCATGTTCACACCTAAAGAGTTAAAGAATTATACAACCCACTCAAATTAAAGCTATGCTTCTAATCTGGCTGTGCTATTGGTCCATTTCACATTTCCAGTGACCATTTAATAAATATAAATGTCATTTAATAATAAATTCAATCATGAGCTATGATTGAAACTAAAACCTAAGTTTAAATAGACTGCTTGGTGGGTCTGTATTTCCTTAGAAAAGTTCAAGAATTTATCTCCCAGGCACCAAGAATGAGAATTTTGTAGCTTTTAGATGATTTTGCTGTGATCACGTCTAGACAACCAATTTGTTAATTAGTTAGTGAGGATGCCCTGTCTATAAAAACCTCCAAGGTTTGTGGCTGCAGTGGTTTTTATAGTGCTTCAAAAATCTCTTTGGCCAAAGGGAATTAAGGATAAAGGAAATGAGAATGTACATCTTGGAAACAATGCCTATCAGCTATTTTTTTCCAGGTTTTTAAAAACCATAGTGCATATCCAGCCTCAGATGCAGCATCATGATTCCATGAGGCTATTGACATTGTATTCTTTTCACTTGACCGAATAGATCTTTTTGTAATACCGTAACTAGGAAGTGTACTTAATTTTTTATCTTTATGATTAATGACCAGAATGCATTTTTCTTATAGGTTTGTGTGAGATGACTGTTCTCTCTTGGACAAGATGCCTCATACCATAAAGATGATTGCTATAGTTTGTCAAAGTGGTGCAATGGCTTTATGTTGCTTTATTGGAGGAAATGGTATTCCTCTAGCTAGCATCTGCACTGGAAATACTTGAAGAATCTTCTGTGTAGAAGTACAGCCCACTGACTGAGTTCTTGTCTGGTTTCTAAAAGAAGGCAATGGGGCAACTTCATCTGACTTTTTAGAAACAGAGATGCATTGTTTCATGAACTTGTTTATCAAAACAGAGCACCTTTGGAAGCTTCATACAAGACTGCATGTTCAGCATCCTGTAAATTAGGCAAAGAAGTGCAAGAGAACTTGTAATACTATAATAACAAAAATAGAAAATAGAACTAGAGTTCTGTATATCTCTTTTTAAATCTGAAGTAAGCTTTGTGAAATCAACATATTTTTGCTACTTCACAAACTCCACTGAGGAGGGGAATTCAGTCGGCATTAAAGAGAAAATGTTAGGATTGTTAGACAATATATTCTGCTATGACATTTATGGCCCCAGTGAACCATTTCAGTGCACTGCAGTAATTAAAAACTCATTTCACAGAAGCATATTATTCCTTGATTCACAATTATTGTGTCTTTCAAGAGCCTCCAGGACCCAAACGTTATGAAAACATGACATCTCCTTTATTTGCTTGATTCCTAACAAATCTTCAAAGGAGCTGTAAAACCTTTCTGAAACAGGTTGATAAGAATCGTGAATAAAAAAGGGTTGATACAAGCATTTTAAATGAAAATAATTAGGCCACAGTGGATGCTTTCAAAGATTTAAGAGTCATGCAAATATATGAGTACATTCCCTCTACCATTAACTAAAGTGCCAGAGCCATGTATTTAGGAGTGAAACTCTACCTTCATTAAAATCTCAAAATCCTAGATCTGTAAAGATTGTTTCTTGCTCCCCCCCCCCGCTGATTAAAGCTTATGATCTATTTTCAACCATGTGATTTCTAAAAATACATACTGTCAAACAACTCAATCATCCTGGTGTAATGCGCTCAAGCAAATGTGTTGATTCTGGTGCAATTTATCCATAGTTGACTTTCTGAACCATTAAAAGCCTAAATAGGTTTTGATTTTTTCTTGCCTGTCAGTGTAAGTACAAAATCAACCTATTTTAGCATGGTTAGTTATAGAATATTCTCAGTGGTTTATTTTTTATCGGCTCTCATAACAGTTGTTGTACAGAACAAGCTGGGAGCCAGGGTACTTTAGTCTGATGGTTCTGAACTTGATCTGGCGAGATACAGGTTCAAATCTTAAGTGTACCATTGGACTCACTATGTGACTTTAGGCAAGCCATTGTAGTTCAGCTGCACTTACAATATCCCACAGGCTGCTACTGTTGAGATAAAATTAGCTAAGTGCTGCTTTGATTTCTTAGAGTAAAGACAGGATAAGTCGCTTGTGTAACATTGACTGCAATTAGGTCTTTATGTAGGTCTAATGCCTCTTTCCTTATATAAGTTGCACAGAACAACAATTTATGTCCTTAAGAATGGCTTTGGAAGCAGAATGTTGACAGCAGGTAATGGGTGTTGGTTAGCGCTACAAAGTAGTCCAACAAGAACCACAACCAGGAGCACTTACTCTGGGTTTATTGTAAGGTTTCATTAATAGAATCCCACAAGTCTGAAATTATTTCTCCCCACCTTTCCATTTATGATCTGGAAAAGTATGAAGGATCCCTTCTGAAACATTTCACATACCTTCCCACCTGAAATATCTTTTACACACTGGTTGCCCTGACTTCAGCTCTTTCTCCGATTGCCCATGATCATTCCTGTTAGATTGGGTAATGGATAGGCACACACAGGCTTAACGGTAACAACAGCTCTTTATTGAATACAACAAGTGAGAACAATCCAGCGAAGGTTGAGTCTGACAGCAGCCCTTTTATAGGGAGCTGTCAGACCCTTCGACTAATAGGATTAAACCTCTGTTCCCACTGGAACAGAGGACCTTGGTGGAATAGGGTGAATATCTAACAATTCCCATGTACTATTAAATCATTTTTGCAAAATCTACTGCACAAGGTATTTGCCAACTATCACCAAGAGCATGAAACACCCATGTACCAGAAATCAATATAGTAATGCTAGTCTATGTCACTTCCATGGTCTTCCATACTTTATCCTTTCCTCCCCACCAACTTCACCTATGGTGGGTAGACATCTGAATGAAGTTCTGGGCTGCAACCTTCCAATATTTTTACAAATGTATGGGGTCTTATATGCAGTTTCAGAACACAGACAGCAAAGCTTCCACAAAACAAGTCAAGAACATGATCAATCAATTTCTAGTTACTTTAGCAGAACATATTCTACAAGCACAGACCCATATTTATTCACTGTAAAGAGATAAAAAGAGAACATCATTCTCTGGTCAGAAGGACCAAAGAATATTTGGGATATTTCCTTTTTTTAACTAAATAATTTTAATTAAATATTTTACCTACACAACAAATATATTCAAAAAAAGAAAAACGTGAAAAGCTTACATCCGGGCAATTAGGACATCAAAAAGAACACATATTGCCTCTCTGATTGCTTCCGCTGAGTCGCGCCCAGCCGCCTTGTTCAGGATCACCCGTTCCCTCCTAAATAGGAGGGATACGAGTGATCCTCTGCAGGGCAGAGCTGAGGACTACGTCCAATTCCTCGCGGATAAAGTTGCTCGGTTTCGGGCGGACCTGGACTCCAATCCTGCAGAACCAGCTGAGGCACTAAGGGATAATCTGGTAGGTCATCGCTGGATTGATTTTCAAGCTGTTGCCCCTGAGGACGTGGACAAGGCCATGAGAGCTGTAGGTGCCTCCACATGTGTACTGGACCCGTGCCCCTCCTGGCTGGTTGTTAACAGCAGGGAGGTGACACGGGGCTGGATCCAGGCGGTTGTTGCCACCTCCCTTCGGGAGGGGGTCTTTCCCCCCGCATTAAAGGCGGCGGTGGTGAGACCCCTCCTGAAGAAACCATCTTTGGATCCAGCCGTCCTGAACAACTATCGTCCAGTCTCCAACCTCCCCTTTGTGGGGAAGGTTGTTGAGAAGGTGGTGGCCTTCCAGCTCCAGCGGTCCTTGGAGGAAACCAGTTATCTAGATCCATTCCAGTCAGGCTTCAGGCCTGGCTACAGCACGGAAACCGCTTTGGTCGCATTGACCAATGATCTCTGGAGGGCCAGGGATGGAGGTCATGCCTCCATCCTGGTACTCCTTGACCTCTCTGCGGCTTTCGATACCATCGACCATGGCATCCTTCTGCGACGACTGCGGGAGGTGGGGGTGGGAGGCACTGTCTTACGGTGGTTCTCTTACCTCTCAGACAGGTCGCAGTTGGTGTTAGTCGGAGGGCAGAGATCGACCCCTAGGCCCCTAACGTATGGGGTGCTGCAGGGTTCGGTCCTGTCCCCCCTTCTTTTTAATATCTACATGAAACCGCTGGGTGAGATCATTTGACGGCACGGGATAAAATACCACCAGTATGCGGACGATACACAGTTGTATCTGTCCACCCCGTGCCAACTCAATGAAGCGCTGGACGTGATGAGCCAGGGCCTCGAGGCTGTTAGAGACTGGATGGGGGTTAACAAGCTTGTACTCAATCCAGATAAGACCGAGTGGCTGCTGTGCTTCCCTCCCACTAATTGGCCAAGTGTTCCATCTCTCAGGCTGGGGGGTCAAATAGTACGCCCCTCAGATAGGGTTCGCAACTTGGGAGTCCTCCTGGACCCACAGCTGACTCTTGAACATCATCTGTCAGCTGTGACCAGGTGGGCATTTGCCCAGGTTCGCCTGGTGCACCAGTTGCGTCCCTACCTGAACCGGGAGGCTCTCACAACAGTCACTCGTGCCCTTGTGACCTCTAGGCTGGAATACTGCAACGTGCTCTACATGGGGCTGCCCTTGAAGAGTATTCGGCGACTTCAGCTGGTCCAGAATGCAGCCGCGCGAGCGATCGTGGGTGCGCCTCGATTCACCCTCGTAACACCTATCCTCCGCGAGCTGCACTGGCTGCCTGTCGATCTCCGGGTGCGCTTCAAGGTGCTAGTTGTCACCTACAAAGCCCTTCATGGTATTGGATCTGGGTACTTGAGAGACCGCCTACTGCCAATTACCTCCACTAGACCGATAAGATCCCATAGACTAGGCCTCCTCTGAATTCCATCTGCCGGCCAATGTTGTCTGGCAACTACCTGGAGGAGAGCCTTCTCGGTGGCTGCTCCGACCCTCTGGAACGAACTCCCCATGGAGATTCGTACCCTCACCACCCTCCAGACCTTCCGCATAGCCCTTAAAACCTGGCTGTTCCGACAGGCCTGGGGCTAAAAGACTTGCAACCCCACTCGAATGGTATGACTGTTGTGCTTTTTTAATGGTGTATGGTTTTCATGTTTGTAACTTGTCTGTTCCCCCCCCCCCCTTGAACTGTGAGCCGCCCTGAGTCCCCTCAGGGAAAAGGGCGGCATACAAATAAAGTAAATTGAATTGAAATTGAAAAATTGAAAAAAAGAGAAAATAAGTTTTTAAAAAAGAATAGAAACATAAATATATATGAGTGTGTTTGTGAGAGTGTGAGTGAGTAAGTGAGCATTTATGGCTTATGATCTGCCTCTCAGCAGTTATAATTCTAATCAAACTTCTCTCTCTCTATGATTTCAACACAATTCTCTTCTTTTTATATGTTTTCTTTCTAAACATCAAAACTGTAAATCAAAATCGTTTTCTTTCTTATACAAAATGTCTATAAGGGGAAAATTGGAGATTCGAAAGAGACTTTATGGGAGAATCTCAGCTTTTCTAATTCTACATTTCCATCTTTGATGTGCTGGTTCTCAAGGTCACTTTATTTTGACCTTGTACCTTTTTGACTTGTTTCGATTGATCAGTTCCTTTCTCAAAAAAATAAACCTTTGCTTACCAGGCATGCAATCAGAATGGATAGGTGTTTCCTTTAGTATTTCTAAAGAATAAAAATACTATATACATATATTACAAGTATATATTTGAGATAAAGTATATATTTCATCTCAAAAATCATTGTACGTTCCAGAAACATGCTTTAAAATGACAAAATAAAAACAAAAATACCAAGGTCAATTGCAATCAGGGCATCTGGCAGACCTCAAGAAAAAGTTTTCAGGAATATTAGTGTTGGGACTTACAGAAAATATGCTAAGCAGTGGATATTTTTGTACATTTTTGTGCATTAAGTAACAAGGTCCAAACTCTATGAAGACATGATCACTGAGTGAATTTAAACACCTGAATCAAATGTGCTCCACAATTTATGTATAAATGTTCCACAATAAATCTTTCTGCGTCCTGCCTAGATTTTAATTTGTTTATTTATTCATTTTATACAGCTGACATATGACTCAGGGTGGCGTCCGTTACCAATAAATAATAAGAAATCCATACAAAACAATATAGAAGACCATTAATAAAACACAGATACACAAAAGTTCTGGAAAAAACAGATCGAAGAGATCTGACATTGGGGAAAGAACCAGGCCTTGGGAAGGTGCACTTCCTGGTGTCCACCTTATAACACTGCCTAAGTGATGGGACCAGCGGAGCATATCAATCCCTTCAGATTTTACCAACTAGCAGAAACAATCATAGAGAAATCATCTTGCAAGTAATTTGACTCTGCACTATGGAGAACTTTATAGATCAGAGTCAGCATCTTGAATTGCAACCAGAAGTTTAGTGGTAAACAATATTGCTCATGGAGTAGGCATATTCTATGGTCATTAAAAGACATGCCTATATTTATAGCATCCATGGCACTGTTTTTTGTACCAACTGCAACTTTTGAGTAGATATTAAGAGCAGCCCAATGTAGACTACATTGCAGCAATCTAATTGTTAGCTGCCTATGGCATGAATGTCAGTGAATCTTGATACCAAAGCAATCTCAAATAATGCACAAGCTATAGCTGTACAAATGGCCTTGGAGCTAGAGCTGCCCCCTGTTCTTTCCTCATGAACTATAAGTCTAGGAGGATCCTCAAATTACACACTGGGTCTGTTTGGGCACTCCTATCTAGAACTAAAGATGGAAAGTCTCTGGATCCAGATGGAGCCCACATCCACAACCACTTGATCTTATGAGAGTATAATATAGGCTGAATCTCTTCTCTTTCATCCAGGTATCTACAGACACAGAGACAGAACTTTGAAGGCACAACTTGAAGGGAAGAGGATTAGATGTACAACTGTGCATCAGCATACTATAAATCTCTAAACTCAACTCAGTGGATGATGTCACCCAATGGTCCCATGTAAATAGGAGTGGAGAGCAAACTGAACCCAGAGGCACTTTGGAAAACAATAAATTAGGCTAGATTTCTCCCCACCTTCAAGATCAACTGGTCCTTTGAATAGAGCCTTACAAAGAGAGGTATAAAAACAAACATGTTTATAACCTTCTTATGGATTATTCGCACTGCAAATATTCATCATGTTTGTGATCAGAAAATGATCTTGGCTCTCAATGATGTTTATGGTTAGAGCAAAGAAGAAATCTCTCTTAAGAGAAGATGAAATTTCAGCCATCCAGATTTTGTAAGGTTTGGGTGATATAATTGGGCAACATGCATATTTAAATTTAAGTCAGTAAAGTTGAATCAAAATTTATCAAGCAATGGCAAGTAATTTATAACTTCATGACTGTGTGGACAGAGGATTTTTTTTAGATGCAATGCTTTTTTTAAAATTTCAAAATGTGCTCAGACCGTATTTTATTTGAAGCTGTCCTGCTCTTTCTGTTGAAGCTTAGGAATTTCTACTTTCAGAACAGAGTAGAAGAGTTGTAATACACAAGAATTGTGTAGTATAATCATGTGCAATCATCAAAGCACCATGCATACTAGATGAGACATGTTTGAGACTTCTGATAGATCTAGTTCTCAGAGTGTGATGCACACTTTTGGGGTTTATTTCTATAGTGCTTGAAACGAACCATGAGTAATACTTTGTGTCAGAGGTTCCCAACCTTTCTCAGTTCCCAGCAGCCTTAGTGTCTCAGTAATGTTTCGCAGCACTCTATGGAGTACAGTTTGGGAACCACAAAACAGAAACAGTGAACTCATAGAAGTGTCATGGGATAGTTTAAATTTTTGAAACATAGCAATACTAATCTAGTAGTTAGCATAGTGTCTGACAGATGTTGAGTATTGCTGCATTTTCTTGAAAATTTAAAATATCCCTGAGGCACTGTAGAGCATGCTGGTCTGTGCTCTTATATTCAGAACTCTGTTCAGTTAACCATGATTCTAATCTTTCCAAAGAAATAGCTGTGCCAGTTCTTGGTGATAACAAAAAACAGAAAGCATATACAATATTCTGATATTCAGACTTTCTTGTTCAAGTGAACAGAACTGCAAGAAAATTTCACTGAAGCTCATGTACACAAGCCAAACTGATGTAAAAAGACCTACCTATGAACATCTGTTCTGTCCAGAGGGAGGCTTACTTTGAAATCATGTCACATCCTGGAGGGAAAGGTTTCTTGTTGCTCATATAATGGATAAGATTCACATAAGTCTCCATCCTGCTTTCCCCTTTTCTATTGGCCAGCCACCATGAAAACAAGATGAATGGATGGAATGGAAATGAAAGGCACATTAACTAGGAGTTGGTACATTCCTCTTTCCCTAGATGAGATGTTACATGGTTTTCTTTGCACAAAGCAGACTGTCTCCAGATTATATTAAAAAGGGTAACTCTATGACCTTTACTATTTGAGAAACAAAAACAGTTGCTTATCCTTGTTTTGCAGTCTTGCAGTTTATAAATTCAAGAGTTCTCATTCAATAAAGTCATTCTGAGTATTGCTCAAAATATGCATATAATGCCCACAATTTCTCCCTGCCTCCCCTGAGCGAAATCTGGGAGAAATGCAGGGGTGAAATCCAGCAGGTTCTGACAGGTTCTGGAGAACTGGTAGCGGAAATTTTGAGTAGTTTGGAGAACCGGCAAATACCACCTCTGGCTGGCCCCAGAGTGGAGTGGGAATGGGGATTTTGCAATATCCTTCCCCTGGAGTGGGGATTTTGCAGTAGTCTTCTGCCACGCCCACCAAGCCATGCCCACAGAACCAGTAGTAAAAAAATTTGAATTTCACCACTGGAGAAATGTGACACTTTTTCTTCTATGATGGAATATCTGCATTTGTACTCATGGGTATGGAAGAGGAACTTACCATAAAAAAAGAATGGAACAGAACGGAATGGAATGGACCAGACCAGACCAGACCAGACCAGACTAGACTAGTATAAGCTGGAAGGGAGGGACCTTGGAGGTCTTCTAGTCCCAGGGAACCTATACCATCTTAGATAAGTCTCTCTCTCTCTCTCTCTCTCTCTCTCTCTCTCTCTCTCTCTTTCTCTCTCTCTTTCTCTCATTCTCTCCCTCCTTCCCTCCCTCCCTCTCTCTCTGTCCAAGCATGGGTGCATATTTGTGTCCAGCATATTATGTCACATAATAGAATTATGTCATAGAATAGCACATAACTGCTTTATTTTTAGAAAGGACCAAGATCCACAGCTAGCCTGTTTTCTTTATGGAAAGGCTGAAGTATATCTGCTCTGTATTGAATTAGATCCTGTAGTGCTTCACTAATGCTGTTAAGCGATTACAGTAAACAGCAGGGATGACACAAGGATTCCAACTTTGTATTTGATGTCTCTGCCAGGCAAAAACATCCAGGCCACTCTCATCTTTTCCTTCCCTCCTTTACATACATACTGTAGCTTTTTGAATGGGATCAGAAAACAATAGCTTAAACTGGGTAAAAAGAATTAAATTAACTGGAACAAAAATAGTAAACTGGAACCTGTTTTTTGTTTTAGCTCCAGATTACACGATGCAGTACATTGATCAATAATGAAAGCCACATGTTTTTCCTGAGGTGTTTTTCCCCTTCTGAGACTGAATTCAGATAACAAGCTTTTACTTATTTTATTCACTTCATGCAGCCTTCTTTAGGGCTTAGGTGACATGCTGTGTACATGATATGAAATTGGATTGCTTCTACTAATAGACATATGGAGGCTCCTAGTAGAGGAATAAAACAATTTTTATGTAGATACAAATGTCGGTTCAAATTGTAAATTTTAAAACTCATTTATCCTTTGGACAGTTCACTAATGGGAAAGGCCACTGGGGTCATCTGAACAGCTGATTTTAGGTTTGGGCATCACACCATATAATATGGAAATGCATTATTATGCAAAACTATCCTAAAATTGTTGTTTTCACTCAAAGAAACAATGATTCTACAAAGTGGGGGGGAGTAGCATTGCTTTCTATTTTCTGCTTACATTTTTATTCATTTGAAATACTTTTTTATTCTGCAGGAATATAACAGATTAAAAAAAATATCTCTAGGAACTGCCATTGCAACCTGCCAATTTTCTTATTTATTTTTAAAGCTTTCTCCGTAAGAACACGAAGTATTCTTTATTTCCACTTCCTTTCCTAGTCCCCTCCTCCAACCACTCTTCTGCTTGGTTTCCTGCTCATTCTTCCATTGTTTTACAGATATCCAGAAAGATAAAGTGATTATTAAAAATGCTGATCATGACCATCTATGTGTGTGCCCTCTACACTGCAGTCTGCTATTGGGTATCAAAGCTGTATCATCAATGTTCTTTGAAGACTAAGCAGGTTGGACATGCAATTTAGATGAAAACAATTACTTTGTGTTAGCTTGCTTTTGGCAAGAGTAGTGGGGCTCGTCTGGGAGATGGGAAACAAAAGTCACTCTTCATCTTCATGAATTTCAAATGAGGGGAGAAGAGAGAAAGCAGGCAGAGAGTGTCATCTGCCAGGAGTCATTCCATATCACCTTCCTTTAACTAGCTGCTTCCTCAGAGGAATACGCATTGCCTCTGTCACAGACTGCAGGGGAAGAGCATTTATTTCATCTTCTGGAAGACAGATAATGCTAATCATTTTATCATAAGAATATCTTAGTAGTCACCTTTGTCAGGGTATTTACATTTTAAAAGGCAACCACAACTGGGACTAAATCCATCATTCAAAAGCAAAAGGGTTTTGTTCAACTCTGAACGCATAAATGTCACATTTATAAAAACACAGAAGCTGGTTTGGGGCGAACTAGAGGATAAACACAAGCAGGGAAGGGAGGCAGTGTAGGAAGGAAGCCTTCCTTGTGGACATTAGTGGATCTTTATTTTGTTTGTTTTCTTTTTTTGTTTTCTTAAAGGCATCACCTTCCAGAGAATTATTTCTTCAGCTAGCCAATTAACTAGCATCTTTTCTGAAGTTGGACCGTGTTGTAGAGGAACATGTTCTCCTCAGGTGTTATGTTGTGTTTGGCTGTAGCCTACTAAATGACATTTCTCAATAACATAATATAAGGGTATACAGAATATAGGACAAGGACAATTATAATTTCATTACGAATTGCTCAAGCAATATGTATAGATCAACCCAAGATGGGTTTTGTAGAAGATGCAGAGTTCAGAAGGCATATACTACTGAGGATCTCAGCCAAATGCTTGAACCTCCTCCCACCCAGTAGTTGTTGAAACCAGTACCTTATAGGGCACATCTTCAGTGACTTCATTGTTTTTAATCAACAATAAAGTCATTGCCATATCGGGTTCACTACAGGAAAGTATAGTCAAAACAGAGTCTCCAATCCCATTACAGAGTCAACATTTGCCTTCTCAGAAACACACTAGTGGTTTTCCTTAACCTGTTAATAGGTTTTCTTGCAGGTTGAATTCCTTTCAACATTACTGTTCCATCTGCCTGTGTAAGATGCACGTCTTTGAAACTTTGACCCATTCACCAAGCAAATATTGTTATTTCAGTGTGAATAGCTTTGATTTTACCATTGTCGGCAGGCAATTTCAGCTCTTTGTGTGGCTTTTTGTCTCCTTCCTACTTTGCTATCTTTACCCTGTTTCAAAAACAGCTACAATGCAGGCTATAAACCTCTATTGTGCTATAATTCTGAGATAGGCCGAAGAGCTCAGTGCTTTTAGACACAATGAATGTTCAGTAAATATGTGGCGTGAATAAGTTTCTTCATTTCCACCTATTTAGCTCAACAAAAGGATCCATATGTAGGGGCCTCTACAACAAATAATTGCGTCTGGGTTTCTGAGGATATATATACATATACATACATACATACATACATACATACATACATACATACATACATATATACATACATACATACATACATACATACATACATACATACATACATACATTTTTTTTCCACCAGATGGTGTATCCTAGGGAGCCATTGGGTTTTTTGTAGATTAGAATGTCCAGAAAGGGAAGTTGGTTGTTTGCTTCTATTTCCATAGTGAATTGTATTTTGGGGTGTAGGCTGTTGAGATGTGTGAGGAAGCTGTTCAGTTTTTCTTTCCCATGTGGCCGAATCACAAAAGTGTCATCCACATATCTAAGCCAGAGTTTGGGTTTGTGTTCAGATTTATCTAAGGCGTTAGTTTCAAAATGTTCCATGTATAAGTTTGCGATGATGGTGCGAGGGGTCATCCCATGGGTGCTCCTTCTATCTGTTTGTATCTTTGCCCATTATGGATGAAGTATGTGTTGGTTAGGCAGTGGTTGATAAGGTCCAGGATGTGTTTAGGGGGGTTGTGTTTGTTCTGGATAGCTTTCAAGGCTTCTTTTATAGGCACTTGGGTGAAGAGTGTGTATGTGTATGTATGTATGTATGTATGTGTGTGTGTGTGTGTATGTATGCATGTTTGTATGTATGTATGTATTTTACAACCCCCGGTATGCCCAAATATGGGAGGAAGATCACTACTTCCATTCTCTGTCCTTTGGCTCATCACAAGAGACCATCCAGACAGAACCCAATATTTTTTTACTGTTGCCTTTCTGTTACACACACACACACACACACACACACACACACACACACACACACGTGTGTGTGTGTGTGTACACGCACATATACACATGCACACACACCGTGTTTCCCCAAAAATAAGGCAGAGTCTTATTTTCTTTTGACCCTTGAAGTAAGTGTTTGGCCTTGCCAGGTCTTATTATATTTGAGGTGCAGGAGGTGGCAAACATGGTCATCTCATGGCTACTGCTGTGTTGCAATATTTTCAGGGAGGGCTTATTTTAGTGTATGTGCTCAAAAGCCCAATTGGGCTTATTACTGGGGAGGTCTCATTTTCAGGGAAACAGGGTATCTTTAATCTTAGTACAAGGTGCTTACAGCAGAGAACTTAAACCAATAACAAATGGAAGTCAGTGGTTGGAGGAGGAGGGCCCTTGAAGATTTTTTTTAATGTACCCGTTTTTTGAAACTTTTTAAATAATATTGATTAGCGAACTGCATTGCAGAATTCAGGGAAGTATGGATTTCAAAGAATAATTAACATGAAATAAGTTTGTATCACTTGTCATTTAAATGAATCCCCCTTTTCCTGCCATTCTTATTAGCAGCAGTCAGAAGCTAAATGATCAGATCTCTAGATTGAATGATTACTTTGTAATAGATACTCATGTTGGGCACAATTAGTTGAAATTAAGACTCTTCATTGTTTTCAGCAGAGAGAAAGGAAAAAAAAACCCAAACTGGGGCTCAACAGTTTCCTTCCAATTCAATAGGATAAAATTTGTCTAATTGGGCCTTCATGACAATTAGATGTAACAAAGGGTGCTATGTCAATAACATTGGCTTCTTTCCTGCCATGCAGAAGCCGCTTAAAAACCTGTTTTGCTACTTTAAGCTGTGGCAATATAAGTCAAGATAAAGAACTTTTTCTTCTGCAAGTAGAAAAGATGACTAGAAAAGAATCCCTAAGATATTCAGCACAAAAGATAAAGTTTAGGTGTTTTTTTAAAATATAAAAAAAAGTAAATGGCCCTGGACTTGAAAGAAAGTTCTGCAGAAAAATTGACTCCCATATATTTTCAATGTTATCTTAATTGCAGTTCCCATACAGCATTTTCACAAGAACATTTGCTCTTTCTGTGATTGGCAAAACCTTAAATTATAGTCTTAAATTCTAAAAAGCAAATTCTAGAAGAGAGAAGGCATTTTTTATTTTTAGGCATCAAATGATTGGATCTTTTGTGATATAGCAGGGGTGTCAAACTCCGGTTGTCATGGTGTTATCACTTGATGTATTGTGACTTTTTCCCCCTTTGCTAAACCGGGCATGGGTGTGGCCAACGCGTGATGCATCTAGCCTCAAGTTTGACACCCTTGTGATATGGCATTACTTACAAAAACTTAACAGAAAAATATTTATATAACAAAAGGCTTGTTTTTTGGAGGGGGAACATACTCAAAATGGCTACACAGACTTCTTAATTCAATGGCTGAAATAATTAGAATTAACACAGTTCCTGGCTTGGATCTCCCTTCCTTTTTCCTTCCTGCCTTTCCTGGATATTTTGCATTTTAAATGAAGCCTTACTTTAACACAACACTCGTGTTTTACATTGTAATGGAAATAGCTGAAAAATAGCAGCTGCATAAATGGTTGATTGAAATTGATCTGACCCTCACTGATGGTAGGTAAACTGAATTAGAATTACTCTGGGTTCAGATTATATGATAAACTGCAGGAAGTCAAAATCAGTTTGGAAACTACTAGACCTTTAACAGCCTCCATGGAGCAAAAAGCTGTAGGGATCAGTAGATAAAAAGAAAGCTAGCCTTGTTCTTATAATATAAACAATGATTTAACATCATGAATGGGTTCATACACTATATTCAGCCATAAACATGCTCATTATGCCTTAGCATAGCATAGCATGGAACTAGAACTACATAGATCACTTGGTATATGTCTTAGTGAAACACTTTATTACAGACCCTACAGCAATGATAACAGAATAACAGACCATATTACAGATCCTACAGCAGTGTTGGTGAACTTTTCGGCACCAAGAGCCGAAACGGGAGCATGTGTGTGGTGCACATGCCGGAAACTGGAAGAGCAGCTACCTGGTGCGTATGTGCGCACCAGGAAGATGATCTTCCAGTTTCTAGCATGCGCACTGGCCACCTGGTCTTCCAGTTTCTGGCATGCATGCTTGTGCAAAGACCAGTTGGCCCATGTGAATGTGCGTGCTAGAAACTGGAAGATCATCTTACTGGTGTGCACATATGCGCTGGGCAGCTGTTCTTCCAGTTTCTGGCACTCCCATGTACATGAAGACCAGCTGGCTGGTGCACCAGAACCAGAAACAGCAATGGACTAAGGATCACCTGCCTGGACAGATGGCTCTGTGTGCCACTTCTGGTACATGTGCCATAGGTTCGCCATCATGGTCCTACAGGAATGATAATAACAGAATAACAGACCAATAACAGATCAACAAAAATTGAAGGGACTTTGAGGTGTTTTAGTTCAACCCCTGCTCAATCAGGAGACATCATGGCATGAAGAGGACCTTCCACAAAGAAGAGGCAAGGCCCATGTGCCCTCACAAGACTATTGCCCATTAATCAGTAAAGAGCCCCTGCCAGACAGTGAACCAATGTAATGCATTTGTTCACCTTCACTCTTTAGAAGCATGTTGCCCTCTTACATTATGAATTTGCTGTAAAGAGGTACAATGCTGCTAAAATTAAATGCCTAAGGAAGAAAACATAGCTTCAACAAATGTACAGAAAGACTAGAACACCCCACAGCTTTCAGTCTTTGAAATTCATTCATTGTGTCTATACATCACTTACTAGGATGCTTTTTGTGTGCAATACATATGCCTGAGAGGTGGTAGATTGCAGAAAATAGTAATGCAAGTAACAATATATAAGATAGTCATGGGATAGAGATCCTTCAGTTCCATCTGTGACATGGTAGGCAAAATGTTACCAAATACTACTCTTACAATCAGAAGGGATGGTACTATCCAATCCTTTTCTATCTTATTAAAAATCACTCTAAGCATCACTATAAGCAGTAGATATTTTATTTCCTCAAAGTCCGTCCTTCCTTCTCTATTTTTTCATGACTTATATAAATTGTGCCATTTAGAGTTGAAGTAATGTTTGATTATGCTGGAAAAGAAATTTACATCATTTAGATGGCTCTCACTTTCAAAGTGCTACATTCTATTCATCTGAAATTATTTTAACAAAACATGAGCTTGGCAAGATTGTTAAAGCAATTTTCAAGCTTTTCTATTGATCTCAGACCTTCCCATTTACAGCAGTACTTTTATGAATGTTGCTCAGGCCTCAACGATTTCATAATTGACTCTAAATAGAATTGGGCCTGGATTACATCAAGCTTAATTTGTAAGAGAAATTTGTAAAAGAAATTTGTAAGAGAAAGAGTAGTAACTAGCAACTGAGAAAGAAAAAAATGAAAGAGCAAATCAGAGCACTTCAGGCTGAAAGTTTTCTTATTTAGGGATCATATAAGAGAGGAAAGCCTACTTCCTATTACAAGTATTCTACTCATATACAGGTAGTCTTCAATTTACTAATAGAGGAAGAATATTTGTAACTCAGGGTTGACATGAGGGGTTCTTGGTGTCCTCTGAACATATTTGTTTTCTTGCAGATGTTCCATTATCTAAATTAGGTAACATCATCAGATAACATGATGATGTTACCTAATTTGGGTAATGAAATAAGCAAACTCAGAGAGCACCAAGGACCTCTCAGTTCTCAACGTACAACCACAATTGATCCTAAAATTTCTGTAGCTAAGTGAAACAGTTAAGTGAATGTGGCCCCATTTTACAACCTTTCTTGCCATAGCTGTTAAGTGAATCACTGCAGTTGTTAAGTTAGTACCATGGTTGTTAAGTGAATTTGACTTTCCATTTGACTTTGCTTGTCAGAAGGTCACAAAAGGTGATCACATGACACTGGGACACCACAACCATCATACATATGACTCAGTTGCCAAGCCTCTGAATTTTGATCCCATGAGCATGGGGAGGCTGCATGGGTTGTGTGACATATGGTCATGACTTTTTTCAGTACAGTTTAGTGGTGGGTTGTCAATTTCTTTTACTACTGGTTTGGGTGCACTCTCACGTGTGTTCATGTGTATGTGTAATGCTTTTGCGCATGTGCAGAAGCTTCTGTGCATGTGCAGAAGTGTCCAGGCAGGTGTGCACAGCCTCCCGCTGCTGCTCCTACTGGTTCGCCCAATCTGGGCTGAACAGGGATCAACCCACCTCTGAAACAGTTGTAACTTTGAACAGTCACTAAACAAGCTGTTGTAAGTCAAGGATTACCTGTATTTGTAACAGGTATTTGTAAATAAGACCTATGGCTTATAAGTGTGCTTGGAAGGTTTATTCTTGTAAAGGAAACTGTCAATACTTTGTTGTAACAATTAGCACACACATTCCAATTAACAATGTAACTGCACGCCTAAGCCACATAATCACTAATGATGAACAGCTTCCTCTCACATACCATCTTACACCCTAATTTTTTTTACTATAATTTTGTTTTCCTATACATTAAAAATATTTAGCATGGATTAAGTTATTAAATATATAATTAGTACAGATGTACAAATAGATGTGTGATTGGATGAAAAATATAACAAGGCTTTGATGAGAAAGCTGTTCCTTGACTTCTAACATAATTCTAATTGTTTAACCCAGTCAATGGAAAACATGAAAATGAAAAATTATTTTGATGTGGTGGAACCCAGAATTAATCACCTTCTCGTAGCACAGTATAACCTTTGGTAAAAGTCCATTTCAATTCAGTGGTAGCTCTTTTTAGCATTTTGTGGTAGCTCTTAATTCTAGATGGCATAGAGATGATTTCTAATTTAAAATCTTGGTAAAACTACTGCAAATTATTGCAGAAATGGAAGCAAGATTGATCTAGAAAAGCATGCTATTTATACCTAACAGCTCCTTTTAGGTGGTCAGGTGGTCATTTATAGTGTAAGATACACTAATTAGCTCCAGGAGTTGTGGAGTGAACCCAGATAATTCACTACAGAATCCTCACTAAAGCAAAAAAGAGTATTTAAAGTTCATAACTCATAATAATCACTAATACAGTTGTTGCAGGTTTTATGTTGAAAAATAATGCCTTGTTTATTTTCCAGATATTACTGTCATCACCTGCTCCACAGAATACTTAATCAAATGCTAAATCAATTTTCTTCTAGGAAAATTGCAGTTATTTGATTCAGACCAGAAGATATGCCACTATGCAATATTTTCTACTTATTGGAGAAGATTGGAATGATGCAAAAAATTAATCCTTATATTTATAGGGCACCTGATTGGGAAAGATATCAAAATCATGGACAGGCAACATGGTATCTGTGAAATCTTTTTTGAGGTCTACTAGACTTCCCAATCTGTCTTCAATTAAAAGGTAAGTGGAATGTTGCAAAACATAGAACAAAACAGCTTCTACAACAGCTTGTAAAAAAAATCTTTATTTACAAGAATGCTTTGAGGTCCATTGTAAGCTTTATAAGGATGCTTAAAAAATAAAAATGCTGGGTGACTCCAGTCCAACATTTTATTTGTCCATATACTTGTAAAAAATACAAACCTAGTGTATTAGAGGAATGGAAGTGAATCCTCTTTTCAGTTTGCCTTCTGATCCAGTGTTGACTTATGGCACACAACAGTGGAACCTATTAAGGGTCCCTTTACTTGAACACAACTAAGTCTATTATTAAAATGTATCTTGGGAACTGATAAGAATATTCCCGATCCCATTACAACCAAAACAGAAATCCAATATGAAATCTTCCAACAATTAAAATCCTCAACTCTTGGTGGACCACTGCTAATGGCCCTTGATAGCCTACTTTAAATGTGTCTAGAAGAGGGGTGTCAAACTTGCATCATCACAACAGTGTCATGTGACATATTGGTTCTTCCCCCCCTTCACTAAACCGGGCACGGGTGGGGCCAGCATGTCAGGCATCTTGCCCGCAGGCCAAGAGTTTGACACCCCTATGACAAGAAGAAAGTTAGATATGCTTTAACGATTACATGAATAAACCAATTTACTAAAGCGCAACCAACTTAAAATCTACTCTCAACTGGGCATCAGGTCAAAGAAATCTTTAGAAAAGAGTGTATTGGACATTACTGCCCAAACTGATACAAAATCACTTGCAAGCACTAGATCTTTAAAATGGTTGACCGAGAAATAAATTGGTAATGGTTTGACGGATTGTTTGCTAGAGCATGATTTGAGTGGTTGGTTTCCATGGTAAAACATGTGTAATGCTATGATTCTACCAAGTGCAATATTATATGTGCTTTTTCAAGCACAGAACAATTTGACACATTTTATTTGATTATAGGTATATGCTCCAGTAAGGATGTGATACTGAAAACCATTACTTACATTATTGGAGCCTCAATAATAGACTGTTCTACTTATACATATAAAGCCAGCAGAAATGCCTAGACTTCTGAACTGAAAGCTTATTTTATAGAACATCTTGGGATAAGATGTAAGAGTGGTGCCCTTATGTTTTGTCCTATTTTTGGTACATCTGGGCCCATTTTATTTTTATAAGCTGACATGTTGTGCCGTGATGTGTTCAGTCAACCAATCGACCAATCCTTAACTAGCATATTTGTGACAAATATGCCCATTGGTTCACAAAAAAAGTTGATCGCTGAAAATACCACAATGTAACAAAATTATCTCATACTAAATATGCTTCAAAAGTGTGTTTTACTTATAGAAAAACATGTATTTTTCTTGAAAGCATGTCTTTATTTTAAGGGGAAAAGATGCTTAATTTACAATATTTTATTCATATTTCTAAGTTATTTGGATAGGGTGATTCAGTAAAAAGGGGGAGAAATTGGAAGAAAAACATTGCAAATTACTTTGCAGACCTTCAAAACAAAAGTTCTTTTTTATATGGAATGTTCTGGATTTGCTATGAAGTTTCTGAGGAAGGTTTTTCTACAGGTGTTTGATGTTGGCTTAAGGGTATATTACATTCTTTTTGAGTAAAAGAGGGCAAGAGTTCTCTACTAAGGCTGTTCTGGCTTTAAAATTTGGATGCGAAAAACTGTCTTTTTTGGTTGTGGAATTCTCTATGGATACATGTGAACTAGAAGCATTTTTGTATTAACTATATGGAGGACCATTTTATACTTTCAAAGCATTTTGTGTCATATTCTGCTTTGGCTTTTCAACATAGCTTTGAAAAGATGGTTATAAAACAGTTTTAGTATTTTTGGTTTTTATACATTGCATGCAGTGTTATATTACAGCTATAGGTTCTTTAAGTTTATTTGAATTGTAACTCTGATCTTGCACTGTTGGTTATGAGTTGAACACCATCTGGAGGACACAGGTTGTCTATTCCTATTATTCACACACTGTATTGAAGAAGCAGAAGAAAATCAATCTGCCTGTTAAAGACCCAGGCATCAGATTAGGTGAGAAGAAAATATTAGCAACTGGCTGAGCAGTTTTTATCTCAGAAATATTTTTAAAGTCTTTGGGCAGTAGAATAATGTCACCAGACAACACCTAAGATAAATAGAGTACGACAATTCAAATTAAAACTGAAAATCCAATTTATAATATATGTAGTGTTGGAGAAGAATGCTTATATAGTGTATTTTTCAGAGCGTAAGATGCACCGGAGTATAAGACGCACCAAGCTTTTGAAGAGGTAAATTTTTTAAAAAAGTTTTTGCACTATGAAGGCCTCCCAAACCCTCTGCATGGCTCATTTTTTACAAAAAAAAAGGGGAGGGACATGCAGACCTTTGGGAGGCTGCTCCTAGGGGCTGGGGGGGGGGATTGAGTAAAAATGGCCCATTTTTTGCTCGATTTTGCCCTCCCCAGCCCCCAGGAGCACGTTGCAAGCCTCCCAAACCCTCTGCATGTCCATTTTTGGAAAAAGGGCAGGATTTCGGGATGCCAAAAATGCTGTATTCAGTGTATAAGACACACCCAGATTTTCATCTTTTTTTGGGGAAAAAGATCTTATACTCCGAAAAATATATTATGTGGTTTGGAGGTTGTCAGATTCGGGATGGAAAGGAATAGGTTCAAATGCAATTCTAGCATCATACCATCTTTGGTTTGGGGGATGGTGCTCTTTGAAGGGGGAGGGGAGAAACACAACTTGGGCTCCTCTTGAACTCCCTACTCTGCTGAAATAATAGGTAAAAGCCATGTCCAGGAAGGCCATTGCTCAGCCATGACCTTCCTGGACATATGGTATGCCAGCTTCAACCTTGATAGCCCAGGTCATATTGAACATTGAGTGAATCAATTATTCTATTTCACTTTTAATGTGTGTATGTGCTGTGGGTGCTTTTGAAGGACACCTGAAAATCTTACAATGTAAAATTCAGAGGCCATACACTCACTTTCTACTGCCATGTTACATCATGAAAAGAGTGAAATTTTATTTAATGAAAAAAGGACTAGGGGTGACGTAATAGCAGTGTTCCACAATTTGTGGGACTACACAAAGAAGACGGGGTAAACCTATTCCCAAAAGCACCTGAAGGCAGGACAAGAAGCAATGGAGGGAAACATATCCAGGGGGCATCCAACCTAGAACTAAAGGGACTGACTTGACAATGAGAAAAATTAATCAGTGGAATGTCTTGCCTCCTAAAGTTGTGAGTGTTCCAACACTGGAGATTTTAAAGAAGGGATTGGCAACAATTTGTCTGAAATGTGTAGAGTTTTCTGCTTGAGCAGGGGGTTGGACGAGAAGACCTTCACATTCCCTTCTAACTCTGTTACTCTGTTATTATCATTGCTGCAGGATTGGCAGTGATTGCCAATATCTTCCTAAATACAATTCAGCATTCCAGTTATTACTGAGGTAGTCTATATGGCTAAAGGTCAGGGTACCCTTGAGATCATCTATCTTGCATAGATCCAGCTTCTCTAATCCAGAACAGACAGTATACCTGATGAAGGTTCTCTTGTTTTGAAGTGTTTGTTATCAGGGATGTGTAAAATTTGGCATTCTCCTGGGAGGCTCTCTTCATCTGGAAGGTCTTGCCACTTTTAAGGGGTCTAGAAATTCTTAAAACCTGGCTATTTCAGAAGGCCTTTGGGATTTAAGAACTGTGGAATACTTGACAATTGGAATGCAATGATTACAGTTAAGGTTAACTGAATTATAACTGTAATTATATATTGTGTTATTTTAATGTACAGTATATGGTCTATTATTGTATTTCACTCTGGCTGTTATACAGCACACACTTAGAATTGTTTAACTGAAGTAGTCTATAAATTAATAAATAAATAAAAATAAAAATTTCTGCATCATTAGATAGGCTACAGATCATTTTAATAAACATCAAAATAATAAAATGACACTTTATCTAGAATTGTACTACATGAGCATCATTGCTAACAAAGCGCTAATTGCCTTTAGTTATACTTTGTAGTTTGATTGATTACTTGGATATTATGAATCAATGTCTTAATAAATGCAGAACTAAAGCCAAACTTTATTATTGCAAAATAATTTTGTAATGGTTTTGGACGTCTTACAGAGCAGTCTTTGATAAATCTGAAGAATACCTAGAATAAAAAAAAAGTAGATGAACACTTCACAGCCCACAGGATTGTAAAAAAAACAAAAAAAAAAACTGACTCATTTCTGTCTTGCTATTTCCCCTTTAGGCTCAGGAAATAATTCCTTCATTTACTAGTGCTTTCCAGAATCCTTTCGCAGTTTTTTTCTCTCTGAATTGTAATATGCAATATCTATGAGTTGTAATTCATAAGCAGGTGTTTTAAATCCCTACTTTGCTCTTATTCTGACATGAAATAGTTGAGTGAGTAATGCAAATGACATAATTGAAGTTTCTAGCAAATGTGGAGCTTTTGAAGAGTTTCTGCTAAAGGTGTAATAACCTTACCTTTTAGCTAACTTTACCTTTTCTTGGGGAAGAAAAAAAGAGAAATGACTTGATACATATTCCAGATGAGTTAAAAAAACTCACGGGCAATTATTTTTTATTATAAATGGAACATTATTTTAAGGTACCTTGGAAAATTCTTTAAAAGATTGAGAAAAAATCAGAAAGGAATCAATATAAACTAAATGATAAGATACCTATGTGGGCAATTCCTAGACACGCAATAGAAAACATAAATATAGTACAAAAACAAGATGTAATTACATACAGACAGCTTCTTGCCTTAGAAAGAGGCATATTACAACTAATCTGAATAGCCCTTGAGGTATGCTGATATTTTAGCCATCTCTGCTAAGTTTGTTACTTTTAACATCCATTCTTGAATAGTAGGCAATTCTTCCTTCTTCCAGTACTGCGCCACCAACAGTCTTGCTGCCTTTGTTAAATTCAGAATCAAATTAGTCTCTATAACTGTACATTCTATGATTATACCTAACAAGAATAACTGAGGAGTAAACTTTATCCTCTTTTTAAGAATATTTTGCATAATCCACCATATTTTTATCCAAAATGCTTTGACCTTTTTACAAGTCCACCATATATGATAATACGTAGCATCAGCACAATCACATCTCCAACATTTAGGTTGTAAGTTCGGATACATACAAGCTAATTTTTTAGGATCTAAATGCCATCTATAAAACATCTTGTAAAAATTCTCTCTCAGGTTTTGGGCTTGCGTAAATTTTACGTTTCTTACCTATATCTTTTTCCATGTTTCTATCATTATTGGTTCTTCAAAATTTTGTGCCCACTTTATCATACAGTCTTTAACTAGCTCTGTTCCAGAGTTTATTTCTATCAATATATTATATAACTTTTTATATGCATTTGACTTTGGTCCCTAATTTGTTTTAGTAGGACCTCCTCATTTTGCATGATACCAATTTTCTAGTCTTTTTTTCCATCTGGCCTGTAGCTGTCCATTCTGAAACCAGGTTTGGATTACCTTTTCCTCTTTTACTACATTCAGAGGTTTTAATTGTAATACACCTCCTTCTATGGTAAGAAGCTGTCCGTGTGTGGTTACAGCCTGTTTTTGTTCTATGCTTATATTCTCTATTGCATGTCTGGGTATTGCCCACAGAGGTATCTTATCATTTAATATATGTTGATATTTTTTCCAGACACGCAATAGAGCATTCCTTAAAATATGACTTTTAAAAATCTTATCCACCTTCTTATCATATATTAAATAAGCATGCCAACCATATACCAAATCATATCCTTCAATGTTCAGTATTCTATCCCCTGTTGAGTTCATTCAATCACTAATTATTGATAAAGCTACTGCTTCATAATATAGTTTTAAGGTTGGCATTTTCAAACCTTGTCTCTCACGTACATCTTGCATTATTTTAAGTTTTATTCTTGGTTTCTTCCCTGCCCAAACAAATTTATTAACACCCTTCTGCTATTCTTCCAGATTTGCATCTTTTTTGAGTATTGGTATCATTTGAAAAAGAAATAAAAACTTAGGCAAAACATTCATTTTTACTGCTGCTATTCTTCCCAGAAAAGACAGTTGTAGTTTTTCCCATTTTTTCATCTCTACCTGTATTCTATGCCATAATGGATTGTAGTTATACTTATATAATTTCCCATTTGAGGTTGTAATATAAACTCCTAGATATTTGACCTTTTTTACTATCTCACATCCTATTATTCTTTCTAATTCTTCTCTTTGATTTATGTTCATATTTTTAACTATCATCTTTGTTTTCCCTAGATTTATTTTAAGCCCAGATACTTGACCATATTGATTAATTATGTTCATTAAAGCCATAGTTAATTTCCCCGGTTGGGTTAAAGTTACAACCAAGTCATCCGCAAATGCTCGTAGTCTGTATTCATAATGCCTAATCTTAATTCCCTGTAAATCATTTGATCCCTGTATTTTATTCAACAATAACTCCAGGGTTAAGATAAACAATAATGGGGATAGGGGACACCCGTGTCTTGTTCCTTTTTCAATTTTAAAAGATTCTGTTAAACTGCCATTAATTATAATTTGCGCTGTTTTTTCCTGGTATATTGCCTTGATAGATTGTGTGAAATGCTCTCCAAATTGCATCTTTTGTATTATTTTCATTAAAAATAGCCAATTCACTCGATCAAATGCTGTCTCCGCATCCAAGAATATGAGCGCTGTGGGGACTTAGTTGTTCTTTCCCAGATACTCCAATATATTAACAATTTGTCTTACATTACTTTTCATTTGTCTCCCTTGTATAAAACCAGATTGATCATTGTGGATCACTTGTTGTATAACTAACATCACCCTATTTGCTAATATTTTAGCAAAAAATTTATAATCTGTATTATAAAATGTATTATATAATCTGTATTATACTCTATTATAATCTGTATAGTCCTATAATTTTTTGGCTGGCTGAGATCTTGATCTTCTTTTGGAATCAGGGAGATAAAGATTGTTCTCCAAGATGGAGGTACCCTTCCTTCCAATTGGATTCTATTAAATAGTTCCTTAAGCGGTTCTACCATTTCTAACTGTAAATTTTTATAATAAACCACTGTCAGTCCGTCTGTACCAGGTGCCTTCCCAACTTTTAACTGTTTAATTACCAGGAGGATTTCCTCCGAAGTTATTGGTTGGTTCAATCTCTCCCTTTGCTCATCTGTAACTATAGGGATTTTCTCTTTTTCCAAGTACCTATCTATGTCTAAACCTTGTATTTTATCACCAGTATACAATCTTGTATAAAATTCTAAAAAAGCCTTTTTAATCACATCCTGTTGATAAATTTCTTTACCTTTATAATCTATTTTTTCTATAGTACGAAATTTTTGTTTTTTTCCTCGTCATATATGTTAACCATCTACCTGGTTTATTTGCATTGCAAAAAGTATTATGTTTAGCATATAATAAATTAGTAGTCACCTGATCTGACATCAACATATTAAATTGCACTCATAATAAAGTGATTGCCTCTTTTGTCTTCTTATCACCTGGGTTAGATATTATCTCCTGCTCTTTCTTCTTTATCTCGTCCTCTAATTCCTTTCATTTTCATTCTATGTCTATATAAATTATTTAAGTTTATTAAAACTCCTCTCATATATGCTTTACTTGCATCCCAAACCATTTCCATAGATGTTCCCTTATTCATATTAAAAGCAAAATATTCTTTCCATAGTTTTTTACATTTATGAACATTTTTCTCATATCTAAATAAATTTTCATTTAACCTCCAAGACCTTCTAGGTTCCTTCCCATATTCCAGTTCCATCCAAACCGGGTTATGATCTGTTAAGGCTCTCGAGCATATCTTTGTCTTCTTTACCTTAGAAAGAAAATCATTTGTGATTAATATAAAATCAATCCTAGAAAAGGATTGATGCCTATCAGAGAAAAATGTAAAGTCCTGTTCTTTAGCATTCCTTTCCCATCAGATGTCTCTTAGCTCAATATCGTCCATCATATCAAAGAAGGACTTAGGTAATCTTGCACATGTTTGAATATTTTGCAATGGACCCTTCTTGTCTTTCTTGGTATCCAATACTCCATTCCAGTCACACAGTAATATATACGATCTATAATCCCATTGTATTAACTTAGTATGGAGCAACTTATAAAATTTTTCTTATTGTTGATTGGGGGCGTATACTCCCGTCAAGAGTATCTTTTTTCCTTCTAATAGTAGTTCAATTGCAATATATCTTCCTTGAGAATCTGCTTCAATTAATTCAGCCTTTAAATCCCTTCTTACGTATATAACTATATCATTTTTCTTCTCTGGGGCAGAAGCTACAAAATATTTTCCCAATCTTGTATTCATCAAGTATTTCTGATCATTTGTTCTAATATGTGTTTCTTGCAGAAAAATTACATCATTTTTAAATTGTTTCAAATAGTGATATTTTTTCCCCCTTTTTTGTGGTGAGTTTAAGCCATTGACATTACAGGTTAAAAGTTTAATTGTCATCTTCAGCTCCCTGAAGCTTTTTAAAAGCCACCTGGAAATCCTGTAGTTTGATTTTCAGCCTGGCTCCTCCCACGGCTTCTGTGTTAATGTTTATAGTTTCTTGAGTTGTTGTCTGGGCTTGTTGCATCTTTAATTCTTGTTCCTTGCATTTGGTAGCTGCTCAGGTTTGTCTTTACTCCATAATTCCTTCTGTCTCCACGTGTTCCCAGTAATAATACAATTCTATACACCCCATTTTTTATCTTCTAACTTCTAACCCCAATGTGCTCATCTATAATTGTAATGTATTCTTTTATGTACTCATTAACTCCTAACGTTTGGATATTATAAAGGTCACTCAGTGTTCGGCCACATTTTCAATATCTCAAATTTCTATAAACACCATTAAAACCGGAGATGGCATTCTACCGGTTCGGACCATTTTACCGAACCAGTAGTGGGAATCTCGTGTAGCCCTACCCTATGCTCTCCCATTTAGGCACTTTTTTTAGCCAAACGCATGCATGGAAGGTTGAATGCATGCGCGGACGCGCGGGCTCACATTTGCAAACCGGTAGGGAAGATAATACCATCCCTGATTAAAACCAATTATCAGTAAGATCTAATCAGTCCAAGTTTATATCCCTAAGTCCCCTGGATTTATAGTCCTTATAACCGGGGTGAAATTCAGCAGGTTCTGACAGATTCTGGAGAACCGGTAGCGGAAATTTTGAGCAGTTCGGAGAACCAGCAAATACCACCTTTGTCTGGCCCTAGAGCGTGGAGGGAATGGAGATTTTGCAATAACCTTCCCCTGGAGTGGGGAGGGAATGGGGATTTTGCAGTATCCTTCCCCTGGAGTGTGGAGGGAATGGGGATTTTGCAGTATCCTTCCCCTGGAGTGGGGAGGGAATGGGGATTTTGCAGTATCCTTCCCCTGAAGTAGGGTGGGAATGGGGATTTTGCAGTATCCTTCCCCTGAAGTAGGGTGGGAATGGGGATTTTGCAATATCCTTCCCCTGGAGTGGGGAGGGAATGCAGATTTTGCAATATCTTTCTCCTGGAGTGGGGTGGGAATGGAGATTTTGCAATACCCTTCCCCTGGAATGGGGAGAGAATGGGGATTTTTCAGTATCCTTCCCCTGGAGTGGGGAGGGAATGGGGAGTTTGCAGTATCCTTCTCCTAGAGTGTGGAGGGAATGGGGATTTTGCAGTATCCTTCCCCTGGAGTGGGGAGGGAATGGGGATTTTGCAGTATCCTTCCCCTGAAGTAGGGTGGGAATTGGGATTTTGTACTATCCTTCCCCTGGAGTGGGGAGGGAATGGAGATTTTGCAGTATCTTTCTCCTGGAGTGGGGTGGGAATGGAGATTTTGCAATACCCTTCCCCTGCAATGGGGAGAGAATGGGGATTTTGTAGTAACCTTCCCCTGCCACACCCACCAAGCTACTCCTGGTAGTAACCCTTTTTCAATTTCACCATTGCCTTATAGGCTATAATTTCCAATATACAGGTGAAACTCGAAAAATTAGAATATCATGCAACTTTTGCATCTCATTTGGAAACCAAGGACCCAGAGTATGGAGGAAGAATGGAGAGGCCAATCAAGCACAGTAATCCCATGGTCATTGAACCAGTTTTTGGTGCTTTTGGCTCCAAAAAGTTGCTCTCATCAGAAAAGAGGACTTTGGACCACTGTGCTTCATTAAGACCAGGGTCAACGCCGCCGTCTACCAGAAGATTTTCGAGCACTTCATGCTTCCTTCTGCAGATGAGCTTTATGGGGATGCTGACTTCATTTTCCAGCTGGCCACACTGCCAAAAGCACCAAAACCTGGTTCAATGACTGTTGGATTATTGTGTTTGATTGGCCAGCAAACTTGCCTGACCTGAACCCCATAGAGAATCTATGGGGCATTGCCAAGAGAAAGATGAGAGACATGAGACCAAACAATGCAGAAGAGGTGAAGGCCGCTATTGAAGCATCTTGGTCTTCCATAACACCTCAGCAGTGCCACAGGCTGATAGCTTCCATGCCATGCCACATTGAGGCAGTAATTGCTGCAAAAGGGGCCCAAACCAAGTACTGAGTACAGATACATGCTTATACTTTTCAGAGGTCCGATATTGTTTTATGTACAATCCTTGTTTTATTGATTGCATGTAATATTCCAATTTTCTGAGATGGTGGATTTGGGGTTTTCATGAGCTGTAAGCCATAATCATCACAATTATGACAAATCACGGCTTGAACTATCTTGCTTTGCATGTAATGAGTCTTATCTCCTATATTAGTTTCACCTTTTAAGTTGCATTATTGAAATAAATGAACTTTTGCACGATATTCTAATTTTTGGAGTTTCATCTGTATTTTTTTCCCATCCTGTTAATCATAATAATGAATCATCAATCAATTAGAGCATCTTTTGGAAACCTGAGACAGTGGTATGATCCTATGGGTTTAACAACCGCTTTGGTGATCGCGCACTTCGCTCTAGGTTACCCAGTGTAGTAACCCAGCTCCTCTCTCCCCCCCTGCTAGACTCACCTGAGATGCCACCAGCAGCATGGACTCCCAACATAACACCAAACCCGAAACCAAGATTGATGCTCAAGTACTCTCCAAACTTGTGCTTCCCCAACACAACTTGTGCCACGGAGCCAAGGCCAAAGGTCTGTCAGAAGAAAAGAGAAATGTCTTCCAGAAAGTCTGCAATTATTTTGGATAGGGCTATCTATAATACAATACAATAGCAGAGTTGGAAGGGACCTTGGAGGTCTTCTAGTCCAACCCCCTGTCTAGGCAGGAAACCCTATACCATTTCAGATAAATGGCTAACTAGATCGTCTCCAAAGCTGGCAACTTGAAGACCTGTGGACTCCAATGCCCATGCTGTCTGCCCATGAATTCTGGGAGTTGAAGATCACGAGTCTTAAAATGGCCAAGTTTGGAGAATCCTGAGAAAGGGGGCCATTTTTAGCCTGTACAGAAACTAGGCTAGGAAGAAAGAAAAGCTGGGAAAACAGGATAACAGAGATTTACAAAGAGGGAAGGAAAGCAATGCACTGTTTTTCTGTTATTCCCTGGAAAATGTCCTGGAGAGAGTTCAAAAATCAGATGGAGGATGTGTTTTGCAGGCCGAAAATCCTAAATTCTCTGATTTCCACTTGGAACCAAGAAGGCTGCGACCATTTGAAGAGAGAGAAATAAATTGACCAATCATCTAATTTAATCTAAGGGATGTGGTGGCTCAGTGACTAAGGCACTGAGGTTGTCAATCAGAAAAGTCGGCAGTTCAGTGGTTCGAATCCTTAGTGCCGTGTAATGGAGTGGGTTCCCATTACTTGTCCCAGCTAATATAAATCAGTGTTTTTTCAACCTCGGCCCCTTTAAGAAGGGTGGACTTCAACTCCCAGAATTGTTTATAGGTTCCACTCCAATGGTGTTTTGTTCTCATTTCTGGCCTTGCCTTATAAGTGGGATAATTTTGCAAATTGTTACATTATTATACCGGTCTAACTCACCCTAAAATTACAGTGTGTTCTACTGTTTTCAAGATGAAAAGATGAAGGTCATGTCCCAGCTTTGAGTAACTCTCCCAGTTATTCCTCTCTGATGTCCCTTTGTTATAGTTTCATGAGTACAATTTCCTCGTGAAATACATATATAATTATGTCATTGATTGCCCCCTTCTGCCATGGGTTTTGACATCATTTTCCGGGAACCAAAATAATAAAATTCTCTGAACTACAATTAGAGCATGATACGATCTCTTGATGTTATCACGTCTATAGTTAGCCCTGTCAATAGATGCCAAGCTGATATTTCCATTTGTCGCTCTGAGACAAGCAGTGTGTTTGTGGGTGGGGAGGGGAACACACAGGAACTTTATTGAATTTAATTTCCATCCTTCACAGCCCCCTGCAAATCTCAGGTTTCGTTCTGGATGCTGAAAGAATTCCTGGAGGCCGGCCGCCTTTTTCTCACAATGGATTTGAGGTCATAATGCTGCAAAGGCTGGTGACTCCTTTGCGATGTGGTGGCCCAGGAGATGGTGACAAGAGCAAGAGGCGGGTTGATGGAAAGGTAAGGACAGCAGATGCTCAACTGACCAGTTAGACTTTAACCTGATGGTAGGCACTATCTGGAGGAGATGAAAGGACACAAGCGTGTTTGAAGCCTCTGAAAATGCCAAGGTCTGTAGAATGACGTCTTCCTTCCCAACAGAAGTCGTATCTGGAGGCCGGTGAGCAAGATGTTGGAAAAATTAGTCAGCCTGGTGACCATCCGTAATGAAACGATCCGTCAGGGTCTGGCAGAAGTCTGGGGACCTTCCTCATGATGGTGAGAAAAAAACCCAGGGTCTGTGGGGGAGAAGGAAGTGGATGGACTTCAATTCCCAGAATTCCCCAGCCAGCAAGGCAAGTACTCAACCCATCTTCCAGTTGGGTGAGTTTGAGAAACCAACTAAGTTAGAAGAGGGGTTGGGGGTGGAAAGGAAACGTTGCAAGCATGCCTTTCCCTGGCTTATGGGATTTTTTGGTGAGAGAAAAGGAAATGAAATGTTGATTAGTGGGTTTGAAGATTGGAAGGTATAGCTTAAGGGAAAGAAGAAAGTTATGTCATTTTAGAGAGAGTAGGAAAAATACTCTATAAATGTATCCATATGCACTCCATATTTTTGAGTCTTCCAGTGAAGGACTCTATTCCCAGCCAAACAGGGAAGAGAATGATGATGTCACAATAAAAGCAAAATGTTATTGATGAACAGACTTAGCAAGCTGAGAACGTCAATCAATGCAAGTAGGGTGGGAAAGTTAGTCCAATCTTTCCCCCATAGTGGTATTTTAGACTAAATTAGATTAGGTAAAGGTAAAGGGTCCCCTTGCACATATGTGCTAGTCGTTCCTGACTCTAGGGGGCGGTGCTTATCCCTGTTTCAAAGCCGAAGAGCCAGCGCTGTCCGAAGATGTTTCCGTGGTCATGTGGCCAGCATGACTAAATGCCGAAGGCGCACGGAGCGCTGTTACCTTCCTGACCAAAAGTGGTCTCTATTTTTCTACTTGCATTTTTTACATGCTTTCAAACTGCTAGGTTGGCAGAAGCTGCCAATAAAGTAGGACGTAAAGTGAGATTTGGACATTAAGTGTGAAACCTACTGGGTCAGGCTGGACAGCCTCTCGGGGACCCTTTGCTTCTATATTAAAAAGCCAGATAGGCAGAGTTGCAGCTTGCAAAAGAACAGGAAGCAAGTGCCTAACTACAAGATGTTCCAGCCAACGTCCCTATGTTAAAAGTCCAAACCACAAGGTTCAGATACAGTTCTTTAATGACACATCGTCCATACCTGTTAACAAAAAGAGAAGTAAGACCCTCATCTCCTTATAAGGCTTTCTCCTCAAGGTAACCACTAAGAAATGAGTTAAGTGTTTCCGTGTTACATTGCCTTTGAGAATGTATAAGAATGCATGCTTCGATAATGAAGGTTGTTCAGAACTTGCAATGCTAAGCCATGGGCTAGCTTTCTGAACCTGGCTGCCAAAGAAACTTTTCCTGTATCCTGAGAAGTCTAAAGCCTGTCATTTTCTGCAACACCAACATGCCTTCAAACTCTGTTGCTCTGTTATTTAAATGGCTGTCCTCTTAAAAACCTCCAGTGATGGAGCACCCACAACTTCTGGAGGCAAGCTGGGTCAAGCGACCGAGGTTGAGAACTATTGCAGTCAGAAATTCCCCTGGATGTTCTCAACAGGTTCTGGATTTCAGAGGAAAGAACAAAGCCTCTGTACGAAATATTCATCCCACAGTCACTCTCTTCATCCAGCTATTCTGTCTCATACGCAAACTCCCTTCCTACCACTTGTCCTCGCTTAGTGACTGTTCAAAGTTATGACAGACCCCCTCAAAAGTATTTACCACATATTTCAGTTTACGACCATCTGCAACCTTCTGTAGTCACCTGACCCTATATTTCTGACACACATACCCAAAACCAGCATTTATTTTCATTTTCCTGCAAAACAGGCCCGTCGTAAACCATCACTTCACTTACCGACCGTGTTCACTTACTGACCGCCGCAAAAAGCAAAGCTTCTCTAGGGCCTTCACAACTTGCAACCATAGCCTCCATGAGGGTCATAAGTTGAGAATGACCCTGTGTTTTGTCTTTCCATTTAGGAACTCCAAGCTTACCTGAAAACATTGCCCGATAATAGTCTCGTGTTTTAGTCCCGGTGTGCATTTTATCCTTGCTTCGGCAATCAGCATCGCAAAGGTCGATTTTGTCATCACACTGCAAGGGTCACACACAGCTCCGCTCCATCTCTGCCCATAAAACATTAACTTTTACAACCAGGCAAAGAGATACAAAGGAGTTTAGGCTTCTCCCTGGGTGGAATCGTGCATCATTTTAACCTGGCTGCTAATATAAATCAGTGTTTTTTTAACCTTGGCCCCTTTAAGAAGGGTGGACTTCAACTCCCAGAATTCCCCAGCCAGCTAGCTGAAAAAAAAACGCTGAGCTAGATTTTTGGCATCAGATCTAGAAATGGTCCATGGAACATTCTTCATTTATTCAATTAGTTATCCCGCCTTTGCAAGCAGTCCTCGACTTATGACAGTTCATTTAAGTTACAACGGCACTGTGTAGTTTAGGAATGCATCCCACAGTTTATGACCTTTGTGGCATCCCCGTAGTCACGTGATCAAAATTCGGATGCTGGGCAACGGACTCCTCTTTACAATGGTCTCCGGGTCATGGGGATCCCCTTTTGCGATGAGCAAAGTACAATGGGGAAGCCAGATTCACTTAACAACTTGAGGGATTCATGTAACAACTGTGGCCAGAATTATCGTAAAGTTGGACAAAACTCACTTAACGAATGACTCACTTAAGGATGGAAATCTTGGGCTCAGTGGTGATCGTAAGTCAAGGAGTATCTATATTACACATTCAAGGTGGCAAAGATGCCTAACTCTTCTTTCTCCTGTTTTCTCTTCAACAACAACCCTGTGAGGTGGGTTGGACTGAGAGAGATAGACTGGCCAGTCACCCATCTGCTTTCATGCTAAGGTGGGACTAGAACTCTCTGTCTCCTGGTGATTGGCCCAAAATCACCCAGCCGGCTTCCATGCCTAAGTTAGCGGGACTAGAACTCTCTGTCTCCTGATGATTGGCCCCAAATCACCCAGCTGATTTTCATGCCTAAAGCGGGACTAGAACTCTCCATCTCCTGGTGATTGGTCCCATATCATCCAGCTGATTTTCATGCCAAAGGTGGGACTAGAACTCACCAGCTCCTGGTGATTGGCCCAAAGTCACCTAGCAGACTTTCTTACATAAGGCAGGACTAGAACCCACAAAGTCTTGGAGATCAGCTCAAAAATTGCAAAACCCACTTTAATTCATAAGGCGAGACTAGAACCCATTGTCTCCCAGTGTTTAGCCAAAGTTGCCCAGTTAGCTTTCATACTTAAGGTGGGACTAGAATTTGCGGTATCCTGGTGATTGGCCTAAAATCACCCAGCAAACTTTCTTACATAGGCGGGACTAGAACTCCCAATCCCATGATGATCGGTCCCAAATCCCACTTTAATTCCTAAGGCTGGATTAGAACTCAGGGTCTTCTGGTGATTGGCAAAAGTCACCCAATTGGGTTACCTGCTAAAGTGGCACTAGAACTTCCCATGGCTCCTGGTTTCTAGCCACTAGGCCAAATTTGCTTTTGGTTGGCCAACAGTTAGAGCCAAAGAGTGCCTGTTTTGTTGTGTGTGTATGTGTGTTTGTGTGTGTGTTTGCCAGCTGGCTCACCTTTCTCTCCAGTATTTCTGTTATTACCCCTCACCCCTTACCCACCCCCTTACTAAATGCTAGATATGCCCTAAAAATATCCTGAAGAAGCCCTTATCCTTCAACACTATTTAACTATGGAACATATCAGGGTATTTTTGGATATTAGGTAAAAGGAAAGAATTGTTGAGCCTCTCTCGGCTCATGTGGTTTTATTCACAAACAGATTTATGTTACTTCAGTTCCCCAGATAATTTCCCTCCTCTGATGGACTAGAAGCAGAAAAATTAAAATTGAAAATTAAAACCTAGCCCTTCCTGAAGTATAAAGACTTGTGGGAAGCCCCCTCACTCACTCCCCAAACCCCAAAAAATATTTCCCTAAGCTGACTGGAACAGCATACATTGTTTGTACTTTCTGAACATGTCCCAGTCAGTTTCTCTGCATGATCAGTGTTTTTTTTGCTTCTTTCCAGTATTTCTTTTTTTTTAAAAAAAACCTACCTATTCGCCTATTTCCTGGTTGTTGGTCTCTCAGCCCTTGAAGACTTCCTGACCATGCTAAGATTTTAGGAAAAAGGCTGATTGGTGCTGCCATCTGCTGCAAAAGAGACCACTTGGAAAACCTTTTCGGAAGAGGAACGTTGGGCAAATCCTATATCAGAGCAGTTTGGGAGACATAATACAAAGCATGACTTCAATTTCTCCTCATTCCTTCTTGCTAATGAAAGAGAAAGAGAAGGAAATGAAAGATTAATGTTGATTGGGAGAGGATGATCAATGTCACGATGATACGGACGTACGGTCTCGATGCTCCGAGACCGCAGCCAATATTTTTGCTGCTGGTGGTTCAATCGGACCTAAACCGTCCCGCAGAGATGGTGAACAGGAAGAAGATGTCTTGCTGTTCTCAGGGACATCGTAAAGTCGCTTATCGATCCAAGAAAAGTTCTTCAAGTCGGTGACAAAAAGTCCAGCCACCAGGCTGATGAAGTCGAGGTGGCTTCGAAATGGAAGGATACAGAAAGAGAAAGTGTTTCCAGCTGGGGAGGAATTTTTACCATTTTAAAAAAGACTGCCTATAAAAAATTTTAAAGTTAATTTAAATTTGAGAACAGAAGAAATAAGCTGCAGAATTAAGCTTGAATGGTTTTGGACAGTAGGTTATCTTACTTTTTATATGTTATTTTCATGGATGGAATTTATTCAAGCCTTTTAAAATGAATGGATTAAGTTTTCTTCTTCTTTTTTCATTATTATTTTTTGCAACCTATGGACTAAAATTATCCTTCTTCATTACTATGTGTGTATTTCCCTTTTTCATCTCAATTTCATTCAAGAATCTGACTATTTAAAAAAAACTTGGAATAAAAAAGATGCAAAAAGCAATTTAGCAAAATTTAGTGACAATATAGTTAAATAAATAAGTGATAATGATAATGTATATGTTCTGACCCCCTCTTCCATCCAGTAATGAATGCCGAGACAAGCTTAACTGGAATGTACTTTAATAGCAAGAAACTAAAACCTCAGTGGCTGAAAGCCAAGCATAACAAACAGATAAGGACCTTGGCAGCAACTCAGACAAACCTTGCCAGCAATCCAGCCTGCCAAGGTAGTTACAAAATTTATCCAACTTTTAGTCAGTGGGTTGACTTCTGCAAAGAGGGGTGTGTGCACAAGTAGTCTTTTAATAGTCTGGAGAGGAGCCTAATGACCACCAGCTGAGTGCAATTACCTCCTGTACTTGCACAACTGTTCCTGATGCCTATTAGCTCTTCAGTGCCGGGCATCCAGGAATAACTCACTACTGGCATCTGGGTCACTCTCCCTTGTCTCCTCCCCACTGATCCAAGGCTCAGGTGTCTCCTGGTGGCCAACCTGCCTCTCTGCGCCGTACTCAGAGTCGGAACCCTGTCCAGGGTCCTCCACATCCTCCAGAGCTGACTCATAGGGCCCCTCGCTGTCAGAGTCTGGTGGCAGCTTCAACGGCTCCTGCTGGGCCACAACACATATGTATTGCTATAAGTAATAATTGGATATGAATATTGAATGGTACCTATGAAAGGAAGATTAGAAATTTTTTTGGTTATATATATATATAAAGGTTAATAAAAAAGAACTAAGTTAAATTTAGTTAAGTTTCGTTTATTAGGGGGAAAATGTTATGATAAAGGACACAGTCAAATAAAGGAGGGATAATGATAACAACGTATATACATATATGCATGGGTACAACATAAGGAAAGTGGTTGTAAATTGTAAACAGTGATTTGGAAAGGAGGTTTAGAAAATTTTGTTATTAAATATTATGGATGTTTAGCCAGAATAGGCCGTAAGGATTCAGTGTTATTGGAGGATATTAGAAATAGCAAATGAAATGCCAGTATGTGGTTATGTATTAAATCTTGGTATATTTTATGATGAAGGATGTTTAAACAATTATAGTCAAATGAAAATGGAGGTATGATGATGGTAACATGTATAAATATATCTGAGTTAAAATACTTGAGTTAATATGAATGATGGTTGCTGACTGTGGAAGAGATGCACGAAAGTCTTTTATAAACAACTGATACACTTTCTACAGTACGTAAAGAAGGAGGATTCTTTGTGTTTTGTCTGTTTTGAAAATTAAAAATTATATATATATATATATATATATATATGTGTGTGTGTGTGTGTGTGTGTGTGTGTGTGTGTGTGTGTGTGTTTGTGTGTGTGTGTATGTATGTATATGCAGGAAGGATCTTTCCCGCAACCTTTGAAGGAAGCGGTTGTAAGACCCCTCCTTAAGAAGCCCTCTCTGGACCCAGCTATCCTCAAAAACTACCGTCCAGTCTCCAACCTCCCTTTCTTAGGGAAGGTTGTTGAGAAGGTGGTGGCCCTTCAGCTCCGACAGACATTGGATGAAACGGATTATCTAGAATCCTTTCAGTCTGGTTTCAGGCCTGGATACTGTACCAAAACCATGTTGGTCGCTCTGACCGATGATCTCTGGCGGGCCAGGGATAGAGGACATTCCTCTATCCTGGTGCTCTTTGACCTCTCAGCGGCCTTCGATACCATCGACCATGGTATCCTTCTGCGACGACTAGAAGAAGTGGGAGTGGGAGGCACCGTGTTACGGTGGTTGTCCTCCTACCTCTCTGGCAGGTCGCAGTCGGTGTTGGTCGGAGGACAGAGGTCGACCCCTAGGCCCCTTGGGGAAAAGGGCGGCATATAAATGCAATAAATTCAATTCAATTCCCTTAAATATGGGGTGCCTCAGGGCTCGGTCCTGTCCCCCCTCCTATTTAACATCTACATGAAGCCACTGGGTGAGATCATTTGCCGGCACGGGATTAAATACCATCAATATGTGGATGATACTCAGTTGTATCTCTCTGCCCCGTGCCAACTCAGTGTAGTGGTGGAAGTGATGTGCCAGTGCCTGGAAGCTGTCAGGGTCTGGATGGGAGTGAACAAACTTGCACTCAATTCTGACGAGACTGAGTGGCTATGGATGTTGCCCCCCAAGAACAGTCCAGATATTCCATCTCTCAGGCTGGGGGGTGAAACTTTACACCCCTCAGAGAGGGTCTGCAACCTGGGTGTCCTCCTGGACCCGCAGCTGACATTAGAACATCACGTGTTAGCTGTGACCAGGGGGGCCTTTTCCCAGGTTTGCCTGGTGCACCAGCTGCACCCCTACCTGGATCGGGAGGCACTTCAGATGGTCACTCACGGCCTCGTCACCTCAAGACTGGATTACTGTAACGTGCTCTACATGGGGCTGCCCCTGAAGAGTGTTTGGAGACTACAATTGGTCCAGAATGCAGTCGAGCGAGCGATATTGGGTGTGCCAAGATATACCCATGTCACACCTATCCTCTGCGAGCTGCACTGGCTCCCTATTGGTCTCCAAACATGTTTCAAGGTGCTGGTTATTACCTTTAAAGCCCTACATGGCCTAGGACCTGGATATCTGTGAGACCGTCTTCTGCCGCATACCTCCCAAGGACCGATAAGATCACACAGGGTGGGCCTTCTCCGGGTACCGTCGGCCAGTCAATGTCATCTTGTGACCCCCCCCCCCGGGGGAGGGCCTTCTCTGTAGCCACTCCGACCCTATGGAACGATCTACCCCCGGAGATCCGGACCCTTCCCACTCTCACAGCCTTCCGAAAAGCTACTAAAACCGGGCTCTTCTGGCACGCCTGGGGCTGTTGACCTCATTTATGAGGTCCAGCCCCGCCTAGATGGAATGTATGAAGTGATCTTTTAATCTGTTTTTACTCTTTCTATTTTAATTTTTTTATTTTTATCTTTGGGAATGTATTTCTGTAAGCCCCTCAGAGTCCTTTGGGATTGGGCGGCCTATAAATTTATTAAACAGTTAAACATTAAACATATGTATATGTATATGTATGTGTGTGTGTGTGTGTGTGTGTGTGTGTGTGTGTGTGTGTGTGTATATATATATATATATATATATATATATATATATATGTATGTATGTATATATGTTTGTGTATGTATGTATGTATGTATGTATGTATGTATGTATGTATGTATGTATGTATGTGTATATATATAGTATATATTAACGTTGATTGAGTGAAGGCAAATATATGAGTCCAAGGATAATGTCTATGGAGATTCTCCTTCATTCAGGTCCTGGTTGTCCCAAAGGTGCTTTTTCAAGAGGCAACAGGACTTTCTTGGTTTTTCTTTGAAGATGTTTTGCTTCACCTCCAAGAGAACTGAAGAAGCTTCTTCTTTTTTTTTTTTAAATAAATATGTTTTATTTTCATTTTCATTTCATACAGTCACATATATACTGTGCATAACCGGGGCCATATAACATTGAACAATAAACACAGCCATCCTTGTCAACAATACTCCCCAAAACACAAACCCAATATACCACTTCAACCCTCCATACACCCTTTCTTTCACCCCCCCTCCAACTTTCCTTTCTCCCCTACAACATTCCCCTCTACCCTACATCCCTTCCCCCTCTATCACTCCTCTCTCCCAATACACTCCCTCCCTTCCATCTCACCCTCCCTCCGATCCTCTCTCCCACCCTCTCTACCTCTCTTTCTTCTTTCCTTCTGCTTCTCCCTTCGGTGTATTTCTACTATCTATCAATATATTCAGCTTCCTACTTTTACACTAGAATTAAAAACGCAACAGTATACAAGTGCAATCATGTTACTTTAAAATCTAGCGCATACTATATTTCCCCCTCCCCCCTCCCCCCTAGAACCCCACCTCCCTTCCCCCCCCCGGACTTCCCAGAGCCCGTACACAGTATAGCTTTTTATCAAACACAGTCTAAAATATATTAAAACCAAGGAAATTAAAAAAAAAAGAAAAAAAAGTCAGTAAAATCTCTACGTTGAACTCAGCTTCTTGCCGTTACACAAACTTTAAGCAGTTTACATTATTCCTAATCTTAGTTGTTTGATTACCTGCAGGATTTCCCCAGAGGTTATTTGTTGGTTCAACTTTTGCCTGTACTCTTCTCTAGCCAGGGGTATTATCTCTTTATCTAAGTATCTGTCTATATCTAAACACTTAATTTTGTCCCCTTTGTACAATTCTGTAAAAAAAAAATTCCCGGAATGCCTTTTAAATCTCCTCCTGTTGAAATACCTCCTTCCCTCTATAACACAATTTGGATACATTTCAAAATTTTCTTTTAATTTCCTCTTCCAATTCTTTTCGTTTTTGCCCTTGTTTATGTCTATGTATTTTGTTTGTATTCATCAGTACTCCTCTCATATACGCTTTACTTGCATCCCCTACAAATTCCATGAATGTACCCTTATTGGTATTCAGAACAAAGTATTCAAATAGCAATTTTTTACAATCATTAATATACTTTTCATATCTAAATAAACTCTCATTCGGCCTCCAAAACCTTCTTGCCTGCACTACCCTTCCCAATTCCGTCCAGACTGGGTTATGATCCTAAAGGACTCTTGCCGCAATCTTTGTCTTCTTCACCCTAGAAAATAAATCATTAGTGATTTGTATAAAATCAATCCTTGAAAGAGATTGCTGTCCATCAGAAAAAAGGGTGAAGTCATATGCCTCTGCGTTTCTTTCTCGCCAAACATTTCTCAATTCGAAGTCGTCCATCAAGTCTTTTTCCCTTCTAGAATTAGATCTAATGCGATATATCTTCCAATAGCAATAGCAATAGCAATAGCAATAGCAGTAGACTTATATACCGCTTCATAGGCCTTTCAGGCCTCTCTAAGCAGTTTACAGAGAGTCAGCATATTGCCCCCAACAATCTGGGTCCTCATTTTACCCACCTCGGGAAGGATGGAAGGCTGAGTCAACCCTGAGCCGGTGAGATTTGAACCGCTGACCTGCTGATCTAGCAGTAGCCTGCAGTGCTGCATTTAACCACTGCGCCACCTTGGCTCTTCCAAAGGGATCTGCTTCAATTAATTCAGCCTTAATATCTTTACTTAAGTATACAACTATACCATTTTTCTTTTCCGTAGCAGAGGTCACAAAATATTGACCAAGTTCGGGGTTGGACAAATATTTTTAATCAGTTGATTTGATATGAATTTCTCGCAGGCAAATTATATCGTTCTTGAACTGTTTGAGATAGTGAAATATTTTCTTTCTCTTCTGTAAAGAGTTCAGACCACAACTCCTTGGTCAATGGCCGGTGGTTATTGAGGTTGTTGCAATGTACCTTGTTTTCCCATTCGTCTGGGAGTCATATGGCTAGATCTTTGTTCCCTGACCCCTTGCCCTTCCGGAAGGGGGAAATGGTGCTTTTTGTCTGGTAGTTGTGTGATTTGCTGTTTATCTTGTCCTTCTCGTGGTCTTTCTCCAGATCCAGATGATTCAGGGTGTCCCACCTTCAGGATCTTGTGATAGAAATCTCGGGGTCCCATACAGAGTTGAGACGATATTTTTGCTTATCAAATGTAATTATAATACCAAATGGCACATCCCATCTATACTGTATCTGACGGTTTCTGAGTTCTTCCACTAGAAAAGCATAATCTCTCCTGGCTCTTAGCATTTGGGGTGGTATTTCTTTCAAGACAATCAAGTCCTGTCCACCAATTTGAAGCCTGGTATTATAAGACTCTTGTAGTATCATGTTTCTGAACTCTCTTGTAGCAAAGTATATAATTTAAGGTGACCAGATTTTCAGATTGGAAAAGAGGGATGCCCTTGACCGGGAGGGGGAGGGGCGCTTGATTAAAAAAATTTTTTTTTGTCAAAAGGTCACCCCAGGACACTGAAACCAGCATAAATACGAATCTGTTGCCAAACAAAATTTTGATCACGTGACCATGAGGATGCTGCAACGGTCGCTAAGTGTGAAAAATGGTCGCAACGGTCGCTAAGTGTGAAAAATGGTCATCAGTCACTTTTTTCAATGCCATTGTAACTTTGGTCACTAAATGTTTTCCCCCTCCTCGAGACTCCTCACTTAGCAACCATCAGAAATACGAATCTGTTGCCAAACATCAACATTTTGATCGCGTAACCATGAGGATGCCACAACGGTCGCTAAGTGTGAAAAATGGTCATCAGTCACTTTTTTCAATGCCATTGTATCTTCCTGATTATTAAAAGTGCAAATTCACTCAGTGTCAATCATGACTCCTGAGTCCATTTCAAAGTATTGTGCATAGAAATTTTTAAAATGGCTTGTTTCAATTTATTTTGGATAGAATCTTTTTTTAAATAGTCTAAGACAATTTAAAAAAAGAATCAACACAGAATACCACTATTTTAAAAAATCATATGCACAATAAATAAAATATTATTTTAAAATACATTGAGCCTATACTCCTTACAGTAAATGACTCATCTGGAAACAAGCCAATAGCATTTTTTGTGCTTTCAAATTTACAGATTTTCCAAAATCAGCTTAAAGTCCAAATATTTAAAGACCACCCCCCTCAAAGCTATCTTACCAGAGCTTTAAATATCTTCTGGGGAGGCCCTGCTAGTAATCCCATTCATGACAAAGGTAGGGCTTTCTCAGGAGGAAGGTCTCAGCTGGTGCCCATCCTTTGGAAACCTCCTCCAGAGCAGGGAGCCCTAACCTGCTGTCCATTCAGGAAGGCTGTACAAATTATTCTGTCTTCTAGAATCTAGAGCCATTGGGATTTAATATGGTTTTATCACTGGATTTTCTTTTTATTGTTTTTGTGGAATTGTTACAATGATTTTATAATAATATAATTTTATTTGGCATTTTTGTTGCTGTAAACTGCTGAAAGCCCCTGATAGAATACAAATTATTTAATAATAAATTAGGAAATGTGTAGCTGTTGTCTACACATTGTTTTGTTTGAACAGCTGAAATCAAGCCTGTTCACCCAAGGCAATTCTAGAGTAACATGTGCTTCAGGACAACCTCCCTCTTAGACTGCTTTTTAAAAATGAATTATGCCTTGCTTTTTCTATATTATCTTCACTGACACTGTTAGTTTTATTGTTTTCTTGAAGAGATATTTTATTATTCTTTTGTAAATCCTTTTGGATTTTTTCATGAAGAATTCCAGTATAAAAATAAAAAAACAACACCATAGAGTAAGCTATCTTTTTCAAATACACTTGCAGTGGCAACCTATTACATATTACCTGGCAAAAGAAATCAGTGTTTCTTAAAATCTCTCCTTGGAGTCCAGAGGGTCAGACCCAATCAAGGGTACTCAAAATTCAAATTTGCCAGCCTATGTTGAAATCCCATCAAACAATTGTGAGAATCCACAGTAGCAGTGAATACTTAGATTTCAATATTTAATGCAATACATATTGATAAATATAACCCATACAAACAAACACCATTTTGGGATCCTGAGAGAAATTTTTAAAAACAAAGACAGTAATATAGAATACAATAGATTGTATTTGTTTCAGAAGTTCCTCTTTTTGGCTTGGTTCTTTAATCCAGAGATACGGAATTTGTGGGTCCTTGATATTCTCTGTGATTGGCTGTTTTCAGAGGGCAGCAAGACCACCCAGTTCAACCCTGAGCTACGCACATTTTTTTCTATCACACAATTTAATAGCCTAGGGCCACATGTGACTCATGGAAGCCTTCAGTTTGGTCCAGCACAGCTCCCTATAGGTCAGAAATTAAAAAGTTGGATGCGATACAAAGGGGAAATGATTCAATCCATTGGAATGAATATTATTTGCTATGTTTAATTAATTAGTATAAATTAATTCAATTAAAATTTATTTTTTGTCCTACATCTGTCCATCCTGGCTCTGCCTATTTTTTTGGAGAACGACCTCTGGAATCCCATTCAGTGCTCACTAGGAACCTCAAATTACTGCATGCTGCTGCTATAAACAATTGTAAACATGCATGTTATTTGATCTATATTTGATTACATGCCTACTCAAAAATAAAAAGTTATGAATATGAGTACTCTTTTTGATGGGGGGTACATCTTATAGAACAAGGAAAGTTCAAGTAAATATGTGTATAAACTGTATAAATAGATCTGTGCTGCAGGCTATTTAAAGCTGGATGCAAGATATGAAAACACTGCAAACTATTGTTCAAGATAATTTGAGAAAAGGGAATCATTCACCAAGAGTGCTAAGTAGGCATTCTACATGAACCTGCAATTTTATTGCTATAATATTTATTATTAATTTAAAAACTCAGCCAAGATTCAGGTGGCTAATACATACAACTGTAATGTTTTGAACATATTTTTCTCTCTACACTATACAGCCTTCTGATGCATGAAATGAAACTCTTACTCTTAACTCAGACTATAGGCACACAATCTTTCCAGTAGTTCACATACTAGTTGGTAACATCTTAATTTGAGGCTTGATTGGAACATTATACAGAAGTTATTGAAAGACAGTAAAATGGACATCAACAATCTCACACCCTGCTCAAAGTTGTGACAGCAAGTTTAAATTTTTGACCTTAACTATCAAGAAAAAAAACAATTTTAAAACTGGCATGTCAGTGACTTCTTAAAAGTCAGGATGCCTGGTCAAGATTAAATTGCAGGTAGATTTCTTATCACTTTCTAAAAAGAGAAAAATTCAGAACATAACAAATAAAAGGTTGTGAATTTCACAGATGAGACAGAAAACCACAAATGGGCAAATATGATCTAGAAAGGCATGACTCTCCCATATTATGGGAATCCCATAAGCCCTGCAGATGTTCATAATGAAATTATATTTAACTATTTGGGACAGAAAGACAACACAGACTATTTTTTTTAAAAAATTCACCAATATCACACCATAAGATTCTTTATCTTTTCTTTGCAACAATTCCTAATGGCACAAGAAATCTCCATCAATATCTATCCCCAAGAAGAAAACTCTTCTTTCACAGCAAAATAATGTAGAAAAATTACAAACAATAACTCTTTTCAGCTTTATGCACCACCCCAGTAAACACAAATGTTTGATCAGAAAAAATATGTCCAAGATAGGAGCAATAAGCTATACACCATGATTTAGGAGTTTGATTTTTTTCAAAAATAAATGCTAAAATACTAAACTGTATATATGCACATTTAGGTAAATAGTGTTCTGTATACCCTCTCGGAGGCGGCGATCGATCCCAATCACGAACGGACGCTGCCCGCAGATAACCTCCACGTGATTCAGGGGCTTCTGCCGGGCGGCGGGACCCCCGGAAGCGAGAGGAAGCCCCGGAAGCGAGAGGCTGCCCCGGCGATCGATCCCAATCACGAACGGACGCCGCCCGCAGATAACCTCCACGCGGTTCAGGGGCTTCTGCCGGGCGGCGGGACCCCCGGAAGCGAGAGGAAGCCCCGGAAGCGAGAGGCTGTGATCCCACCGCCCGGCAGAAGCCCCGGCGATCGATCCCAATCACGAACGGACGCCGCCCGCAGATAACTTCCACACGGTTCAGGGGCTTCTGCCGGGCGGTGGGACCCCCAGAAGCGAGAGGAAGCCCCGGAAGCGAGAGGCTGCCCCGGCGATCGATCCCAATCACGAATGGACGCTGCCCGCAGATAACCTCCACGCGGTTCAGGGGCTTCTGCCAGGCGGCAGGACCCCCGGAAGCGAGAGGAAGCCCCGGAAGCGAAAGGCTGCCCCGGCGATCGATCCCAATCACGAACGGACGCCGCCCGCAGATAACCTCCATGCGGTTCAGGGGCTTCTGCCGGGCGGCGGGACCCCTGGAAGCGAGAGGAAGCCCCGGAAGCGAGAGGCTGCCCCGGCGATCGATCCCAATCACGAACGGACGCCGCCCACAGATAACCTCCATGCGCTTCAGGGGCTTCTGCCGGGCGGCGGGAGCCCCGGAAGCGAGAGGACATTCTGTGCGGGCGGCAGCCGCTGCGCCCACGCTCTCGGAGGCGGCGATCCCATTCACGAAGAGGCAGCTCCTCATGGGCGCAGCGGCTGCCGCCCGCACAGAGTGAATTCAATTGGGATCGCCTGCGGCCGCAAGGACTCCTGCACAAATGGAGTCCTCGCGGCCACAGGCGATCCCAATTCACTCAGCCTGGGCGGGCAATTTCTGCACGAACGGACTACTCCTCGCGGACGCAGGAGGAGAGGGAGGAGGAGGGGGCAGCCGAGCCGCCCGCACAGAGTGAATTCAATTGGGATCGCCTGCGGCCGCGAGGACTCCTGCACAAACGGATTATTCCTCGCGGCCACAGGCGATCCCAATTCACTCAGCCGGGGCGGGCAATTTCTGCACGAATTGTCGGCCCTGGCTGAGTGAATTGGGATCTCCTGCGGCCGCGAGGATTAGTCCGTTCGTGCAGAAATTGCCCGCCCCAGCTGAGTGAATTCAATTGGGATCGCCTGCGGCTGTGAGGAGTCCTCGTGGCCGCAGGCGATCCCAATTCACTCAGCCGGGGTGGGCAATTTCTGCACGAACGGACTACTCCTCGCGGCCGCAGGAGGAGAGGGAGGAGGAGGGGGCAGCCGCCTGCAGACAACTTCCACGTGGTTCAGGGGCTTCTGCCGGGCGGCGGGAGCCCCTGAACCGCGTGGAACTTCTCTGCTGCGGGCGGCTGCAGCTGCCCCCACTCTCTCCTCCTGCCGCGGCGAGCGGAAAATTCAATTAGAATTAGATTACTCACCAGTCAGCGCAGCTGCAACCTCTTTCGTCTTTTGTCGAAAGGAAATGGAGACTCGCGCAGGCGTGCTGAAAATTTCCCATCCCAGCCAGCTCACTGATTGGCTGGAGTCCAGGCCAATCCAATCAGTGAGCGGCAGGCTGGGCTGGCTTAAATTTGTAGGTAGTAGGTAAAAGGCTAAAAGCACGCTTTTTTTGGCGCTGGCAGCTCCCGCCCATCAGCTGCTAGCTTGCTGGGATGGCTCATCTGGTAGGATAGAGAACAGAACGATGAGCCAGCCCAGCAAGCTAGCAGCTGATGGGCGGGAGCTGCCAGTGCCAAAAAAAGCGTGCTTTTTAAAAAAGCGTGCGGGACGCGGGAAAATGCATTGGAAAGTGGGTGTGTCCCGCCAAAAGCGGGACGTCTGGTCACCTTAATATAATTACATCTCAGGGAAGTTGCTTCTGTTTTTCCACCCAAGAGTTAGCACGATAATTTTTTTCAATCTGCCAGTCAAAGTTGGACCCCGGTCTTTCCACCAGACGGTCAAAAGCCTCTGAAAAAATCTGCTTCAAGTTCTCCTGTTTATCCTCACGCAGCCCCCTGACTCTTAATGCAAGCTCCATCTGTGTGTACTGCATCATAACAATTTGTTTTTCAGCGTTTTCAACTCTTTGTTGCACCACTTCAGTTTTGGAAGTCAAGTTAGTGTTAACTTCTTCCAGAACCTCTAGCTTATCTTCCATTCCAGAAACATATTCTGTCAATACAGTTACAAGTCCCAGCATATCATCATTTGTTTTGGCAATCTTAGTATCAAGCTTATCATATAAGTCTGCTTTAAGTTTCTTTTTCTCCTCTCTGAATTCTCTGAAAGCTTTTGAATTCTGCTCTCTGAATTCTCTCAAAGTTTCAAAAAAAAGTTCTTTTGTTAGCAAATCTCCAGTAGGGGGCATAGAGGGTGGAAGCTGCGGCTTTGTGCCAAGTGTGTGAGATGTACTCCTAGGAAGCGGTCTCCCCGAATTTAATTTTGATGCCATTATATCTTTTCTTCAAACAATTATTCAACAATTATTCAAACTCTAATGGCCCGCTATGTAGTTTACGAGGAAAGAGAGTATTAAGTCCCCCCTTTATTTGTTCTTAGAGGTTTTTCAAAAGGTTTCAGAAAAGAGCATTGTAACAAAGCAGGTTTCAAAAGATTAGCATTGTAACGAAACAGTTCAGCATATTCATCTCTGTTTGGAATGTCTCTATATTAACAAGGAGTCTTTTAAAACTTTTAAAAGTTGATAAGAAAAAAGTCTTGTACGCTCTTCAGAGAAAGGAAACTAATTAGTGAGAGATTGCTGTCTGGCTGTTCCTTTGATCTTTTTTATCACTGTTCTTTGCCGGATAGTTAGGAATGTGGCACAATCGCCATTTTAGGACCTTATTTTTAAGGAAAAAAAAAACCCTGTGCACGAAGGAAGTTCTTGTAAAAAGAAGCTAGGATTTTTTTTTTAAAAAAAGGCAGATAAGGTTCTCAGGTACGGACTCTGCTTGTATTAATCTCAAATAAATATATCAAAAGTTGTCCTAAGTGGGGGGATCCTTACTTTGCGCCGTAATAAATACAGCCGGGGTTTCTGGCACGGAGATGTGATTCAGCCTTTGGTCGGGCCCCCCTTCCATTCGCAGCAAAAAAAAGCTGCAAACTTCAAAGAAAAGCTCTTACCAGCTGGATCTCTCTCTCACTCTTCTTTGCCTGAAGAATGAGGTATCTACCACATATTTAGGCAGATAACACCACCAGAACTGAAGAAGCTTCTTGAATGAGAAGCAAAACGTCTTCAAAGAAAAAACAGAAAGTCCAGTCTTCTGAGGACGCCTGCTGGAGCCCATCTTCAGGGAACTTCTCTCTACCAGAATATATGCTTCAGATTATTCTATGCTTCATACTTATGTGGTGCCTTCCCATTGGTTGAGTGGTGTGTTGATGGCTGGCAATTGGCTGTTCTTTCCTTGTGCTGCCAAGCCTCAGCTGCTAGGTACCTGATTGGGTTCCACCACAAATGTGCGCACAACAAAAGTGCGCCTGACTAAACCGCAGTGACTAAAGCGCGGTGAGAAAACCGTGCGACGAATGAGCGACTAATTAGCCCTAAAGAGCGCCGACAAAAGCGTGCCGACAGAAGCGCGCTATAACGGAACCCTAAACCTAACCCTAAACCTAACCTTAAACCTAACCCTAAACCTAACCCTAAACCTAACCCTAAACCTAACCCTAAACCTAACCCTAACCCTAAACCTAACCATAACCATAACCCTAAACCTAACCGTAAACCTTACCTTAAATTAAATTGCGCTTCTGTTGGCGCGCTGTTGTCAGCGCGCTTTTGACATTGTGGTTTTAGCACCGCGGTATTGTCGGCGCGCTTATGACGTTCACGCTTTTGTCGGGTCACGCCTGATTGTCTGGTGGTAAATCAGCACACCTATTGACTGACGAGAGCTCCATTTCCTGGAGCCCTCATCATCCCCGTTTAATGATTTCCCTGACTGTTTTTGTACCTGCTCAGCCAACAATCTTAATAGCTGCAAAATTGAATGCATATCCTTCTTCATTGCAATGTTAGGCTACCAATAGGTTTGGGTAATGTTGATTGACTTTCTATTTACCCACAACCTTAACACAGAATATGGATTTTAAGATGCTAGTTTAATGAAAAGAAGGACCAGTGGTGACATGATTGAAGTCTTCCAATATCTCAGGGGCTGCCCCAAAGAGAAGGGAATCAAGCTATTCTCCAAAGTGTCTGAAGGCAGGACAAGAAACAAAGAACAGCATAGCATAGCATACCATGGAATAGGAATAGGAATAGGAATGGAATGGAATAGACATATGTAGGGTTTTTACAGTGAATCATCTGGAAGGGCCTTAGAACTGAGGTTACACGTGTAAGCACAAACTGCAGCAATCTGCAGAAAATATTTGCTTGTCAGCTATTCTTTGCTTGCAGTGTGTTCCCAGGCATGAAGGACACTGGATGATGAAACAAAGTATAACCTGCAACATTTTGATAACACTTGATTCATTCAGCTGCAACAACATGCACATTCTCACAAACACCAATGATGTAAGGACTAACCAATTATTGTGCCTTGGAGACTTGTTAGCCAGTAATGATATAACACACAAAGTAGGTGGAACTAAAGAAGCTGCAAACACTATAAGAATGATGTTTCATGATTAATAATTTTGCTGTTGATTCTGCTATCTATGGAATGCTTTGTTCAATAAACTTTTGTTGGGTTAGCTATTCGTGGGTGGATTACATTCTTTCATCTTCAGCCTTGGGACCCTAATCACTACAGACATAGACATAGAAATTAGAATAGAATAGAATAAGAATAGAAATAGAATAGCATAGAATAGAATAAGAATAGACATAGACATAGAAATTCAAATAAAATAGAAGAGAATAGAAAGAGAAAGAGAAATAATATAACATAGCATAACATAGCATAGAAATAGAAATGGAATAGAATAGAAAGAGAATAATATAATAATAATAATAATAATAATAATAATAATAATAATAATAATGATTTTGCATCAGTCAAATGCAAAAAGCCGCACTGCTTGGATCTGCACGCATATTATGAAAATACATTACGACGTCCTAGGCCCCTGGGTGGGGCCCGACTAGTAACCAATGCCAAATCCAGACAAACAACTGGCCGCTGTGATACAATTATATAATAATAATAATAATAATTATTATTCACCATCAGTCAAATGCAAAAAGCTGCACTGCTTGGATTTGCATGCATATTACGAAAATACGTTATGACGTCCTAGGCCCCTGGGTGAGGCCCGACCAATGCCAAATTGGCGAAACAACTGGCCGCTGTGATACAATTGTATAATAATAATAATAATAATAATAATAATAATAATAATAATAATAATAATAATAACAAAAAAACAACAAAAACAACAACAACAACAAAAACAACAACAACAACTCCGCCATTGCTGTTCCCAAGCCCAGATGAGAATGGAGGAGGGTTGGGGTCAGGTTGGCAACTGGCCCCATTAAAAAAAAACCGCCAACCCATACAATATGGTGAAAGAAACGAATAAAAATTTTATACCGCATCGGTCGTCGCGCGGGTTAACAAGGGCCGCGGCAGATGTTGGGGTCCCTGGACATCCGTCGATAAGTGGGCTACAAGTGGACCAGCCAACAAAACGACAAAAATATAGTGCAGATGAAAACCATGCCATAATGGCCTGTTACTACAACTCAGAGCCAGAAAAAAGAGGTTATTTAAAGCGAATGTATGAATTATGGAAAGAACAACATCCAGATTCAAATGTTAGTGATACGGAATAAAGTGTTTAGTGAAGTTGAACTTGTGGAAATTCAGGCAAATTGCAAAACCAAAAGAACAATATCACAAGCAGAAATAACTGATATTCAAGACACAACTAAAGACATTATAGTAGAACTCCCAGAAGAAGCTCTCGGGGCGGAAATAACACCACCACCACTAGAACCAGTTATCACTAAACCAGCTGATGAACTAACTCAAAAACAAAAAGAATTGAAGGATAAGATCATGGAGCATTTTCTGCTTAATGAGGAAAGGCAATGTTTACCATCACTAAAAACTGTGCCTAAGAAAATTTTGGCCCCTATCATGAAAATGGTTAATGCAGTGTTTTCAACAATTGAATCAGGATCCATCTTGGAAACGAACCAGTTAATGTACAGCGCAGCTGTAATAGTCACTAATGAACTAGGCATTAAAAACAAAGTACCTAGTCACACAACAGAAAAAGCATCAAAGCCAAAGTGGAAAATCCGATTAGAACAAAAAATAAAAAAATTAAGGGCAGATGCTAGTAACTTAAAGAACATGCATGAGCAACGGCTTAAAAACAACAAAATCATAGATCGGCTAATCAGGAGATATAGATTGGATACAAGAAACATCAATGAAGCTGTAGAGATTGTAAAACAGCAGATAACAGCAACAGCTAGAAAAATTGAAAGATATGAGGCACGAATCATCCAATATAAACAAAATCAGCAATTTCGATCAGATCAACGGCGTTTTTATCAAAGTCTTAATGTAAATGGTGACACCAAAAGTGAAAAACCAGAAAAACAGGCCACAGTTGAATTCTGGAAAGAATTGTGGGAAAATGCAAAGGACTACAACAAGGAAGCAAAGTGGATACATGACTTTGAGAAAAGCATTGGCAACAAACAAATGCAAGTATTAGAAATAACAACTGAGATGGTCAAAAATCGAGTTAAAATGTAAAGAATTGGACATCACCTGGAAGTGACCAATTACATGGTTTCTGGCTCAAATATCTGACCAGTTTACATGCAATATTGGCCAGGCAACTGAATGAAATTTTACAAAAGGGCCAAATTGATGAATGGTTGACAACTGGAAAAACATACTTGATTCAGAAAGATCCAACTAAAGGAACAACACCAGAAAACTATAGACCAATAACATGCTTGCCAACAACCTTCAAATTACTCACAGGCATTATTGCAGATAACATGATGGATTATTTGGAAACAAACAACATCTTGCCAGTAGAGCAAAAAGGCAACAAAAGAAGGAGCAGGGGCACAAAAGATCAGCTTCTAATTGATAAAATGATATTAGAAAATTGTAAGAACAGAAAAACGAACTTGAATATGGTCTGGATTGATTACAAAAAGGCATTTGACTCACTGCCACATAGTTGGATCATAAAATGCTTAGAAACAACTGGCATTAGCAAAAATATTACATCCTTTACTGAAAAGGCAATGAAACAATGGAGAACTGAGTTGGCAGTAGGGAATGAGAGCTACGGAATGGTTAATATCAAGCAAGGAATTTTCCAGGGTGATTCACTTTCACCTCTTCTCTTCATCATCGCAATGATCCCACTATCAGTAATCTTAAAAAAAATGAAATTAGGCTACCAAACAGCCAAAAAAGCTGAAAAAATTTCGCATTTACTATATATGGATGATTTGAAACTCTATGGAAAGTCAGAAATAGAAATCCAATCATTGACAAATACAGTCCGAGTATTCAGCACTGATATTTCAATGCAGTTTGGCATGGAAAAATGCGCCACTGTATCCATAAAAAGGGGCAAAATCACTGCATCTGAGGGAATTGAAATGCCCAATGGCCAACTAATTAAATGCAAAGAAAATGAAGCCTACAAATACTTAGGCATTCTGCAGTTGGATAACATCAAGCATGGAGAAGTAAAAACTATTGTCAGACGAGAGTACACCAACAGAGTTAGGAAAATTTTGAAATCTAAATTGAATGGTGGAAATACAATCAAGGCCATAAATACCTGGGCAATACCAGTTATAAGATACACAGCTGGCATAGTTAACTGGACACAAACTGATTTGGACCTTTTGGACCGAAAAACCAGGAAACTAATGACAATGCACTACAGTTTACATCCACGTGGTGATACTGATAGACTATATCTGCCCCGAAAATCAGGTGGCAGAGGATTATTACAAGTGAAGCAAACAGTTGAAGAAGAAAAACATGCACTGGCTGATTATTTAAAAGAAAGTCAAGAACATCTATTAATTGAAGTAAAGAACAAAAATCTACTGAAGGCCCAACAGACAAAACAAGAATACAGAAAAGATGTGATAAAATCAAGAATGGAGAGTTGGCAGAACAAAGCACTGCATGGTCAATTTCTGGAAAAAATAAAAGATAAAGTGGACAGGGAACAAACTTGGTTATGGTTAAAAACAGGTACATTAAAGAAAGAAACAGAGTCACTAATCCTGGCTGCGCAAGAACAAGCTATCCGCACAAATGCCATTAAGGCCAAAATCGAAAAATCCTCTGATGATGCCAAATGCAGACTTTGCAAAGAAGCTGACGAAACTGTTGATCACATTCTCAGCTGCTGTAAAAAAATCGCGCAGACTGATTATAAATTGCGGCACAATTCAGTAGCACAAATGATCCATTGGAATTTGTGCAAAAATTATAATATTAAAACAGCAACAAACTGGTGGGAACATCAGCCTGAAAAAGTCACAGAAAATCAGATGGTCAAGATCTTGTGGGATTTCCGTATACAAACCGACAAAATACTGGCGCATAATACACCAGACATCAGGACTTCCTGGGGGCGTGGCCTGTTGCCGAGGAGGGCTCAACCGAGCTCCTCTCAGAGATCTGGTCTGTATATCTAAATAAGATCATAGATATCACCCCTTTTTGGCTAAGAAAGGGGCAGGGAGTAGCTCTGTATGCTAGGGTCTATTCGTAATCCACAGCCTTTTTCTTTTTTTTGGCTGTGGACAGAGATTAGATCCAGCGGGAGCGGAGCTTTTATCTCCAGCCAGTTCTTCTCGCTGCCTTTTTTTTTGGCAGCCCCAGACAGGCTAGCCCCCCCCCAGGACAAAGCAAAGTTTTTTCAAGCTAGGAATGATACGGGCGGGTCCCACTCCTGTGAGATTTATGCTTTTATTACTATCTTAAATACCAGCACCATTTGTCTTAGAGACTTCTTTGTCTAAAAGGACTTCAAAATGGCGATTTCTCTCCGTGGGTGATTGATAGTGGATGTACTTAGCCGGTTTTACCTTCCTGCAGACCGCTCCTTAACAAAATAAACCCTTCTTCTTTGGAAACAGAGGGGAGCAAAAGCGCTGCTTATTTGTTTATTTATTATGGCATCCAGGTCAAAGAAGCGCCTTGCTACAAATGTGTCTAAAGAATCTAAAGAATTTTTACTGGAACCACAGCCTTTGTCTCCTATGCCCTCTACTGGAGAATTTTTAACACAGGAATACCTCTTTAAAATGTTTAATGATTTTAAACAAGAAATTAAGGAATTTGTATTGGAACTATATGATGATTTAAAGTCTAAAATTAATCAAATGAAGGCGAATACGTTCGCAGCCGTGTCTGCCCTATCAGATTACTCTGCTGAAATAGAGAATAAATTGGAAAGCTTGGAGAAGGCTAATTTTAATTTGACTACCAATATTCAAATATTACAACAAAAAATTAGAGACACTGAACAACAGCTTGTGATGATAAATTTTAATAGGAAGGCATTTGCAATAAGAGTTAGAGGATTCCGTGAAAAGGAGCAAGAGAATCTGAAACAGACCTTTGCTGAAGCCTTCAGCCATGCGGTGGGAAGCCCGGGACTTAACTTTGATTGGCAGATTCGGAAAATCTATCGCCAGAACTCATTGGTAGCGGAACAGCGACAGCTCCTGAGGGACATAATTATATATTTCTCCACAAAAGAATCTAGAAACGCGATTGTGCAAAAGTTTCATAATAACAGTCTCCGAGTTGATGACCAGGACCTGATTGTCTTCAAAGATATACCTTTCCAGATGTTGAGAGCAAGAAGGGACTACGCCTTTTTAACTAAAGAGCTTAGGAGTCAACAGATTCGATACAGATGGGAGGCCCCTGCCGGCATTACGGTTACATTTGAGAATCAAAGATTTTGTCTTAACTCTGTTCCGGTGGCCCGAGATTTCTATTGTAGGACTTTGAAGGCGGGACTTCCTGACTCACTTGGAAGAGAGGAGAGACAAGCGGAAGGAGAAGGCAAGCGGCAGGCCGCGTGGCTGCAAGATGGAGGGGGTAGCCTTTCCTCCCTCGGAGAAGCAGAAAAACGGAGATCGAGAATTTAGACATTTCAAAATATTTGCCAAAGTTGAGGACTGAATGGGGGTTTGAGACCTCTCTCCGGTAGAAAAAGCGGATTAATTCTTATTAGAAGGGAAAGTTGGGTGAAACTATTTTGAGCTAGATCTTAAACTAATGTCAGCATAAATTTGATAGTGGTAAACATCAGACAAGCAAGGGATGAGGGTAAAATATATGCGGAATGATTTACGTTGTTTAAAGCTTATTAGAAGAGAAAGCCGGTTGGGATTATCTTAAGATAGATGTAAAAAGAATGCGGAATGATTTATGTTGTTTAGATTTTGTTAGAAGGGACTACTTTAAAACAGAAGGTTAACTGACTCTTGCTGAAAGTATTATTTGAATATGTGGAATGATCCATGCTATTTAATTCTTATTAGAAGGGAAAGTTGGTTGAAATTACTTTGAGCTAGATTTTAAACAAATGTCTGCATAAATTTGATAGTGGTAAATATCAGACAAGCAAGGGATGAGGGTAAAATGCATGTGGAATGATTTACGTTATTTAAATCCTATTAGAAGAGAAAGTCGGTTGGGATTATCTTAAGATAGAAATTGATTTTTGTGTAAAGTAATAACTGATCTATGCTGCTTAAACTTTACTAAGAAGGGGAAGCTTGGTTAGATTATTTTGAATTATTGTTTGAAAAGGAGGTTAAGAAAGATTATTTACGCTGTTTAAATTTTATTAGAAGGGAAAGTTTGATTATTCTTCTGTAAAGTAATATTTGAATATGTGGCTTGAACCACGTTGCTTAAATTTTATCGGAAGGGATCATTTTTGGTTAGATTGTATATTGATGCCTACACAAATTTGTATAAATGTTTATTTGAATATAAGGTTTAGGAAGAGGAACGGGAGAGTCTACAGAAGGTTGGGGTAAATAACAAAGAAGTAAGAGACGAGAATAAAATATAGATAGAATGACTTATACTATTTAAGCATAGATAAAGATGGGGGGCTGAGATCAACACAAAGAGTGGTTTATTTTTTTTTTTCTTTTTTTTCTTTTCTCTTTTCTTTTCTTTCTCCTTTTTTTCTTGTTTTTCTTTCTTTTGACATATTACTTTTATTTTTAATCCATACGTATACAAGATATTTTAGACAGAAGGTAGTGCCAGGTGTGGGCCCTGGGAAGTCGGGAGGATTAGGGATGGGGATTCGTGGGGGGGTGTGTGTTAATATAGTCTCAATAAGAACAAGAATGTATTTATATACGGTGGTTCTTTTTTTCTTTTCTCTCTTTTCTCTTTCTTTATATATATATATATATATATATATATATATATATATATATATATATATATATATATATATATATATATTTATTTATTTTCCTTGGTTTATTTTACTTTTATCAGATTAAACAACACTCGAATAAAGGCATACACCAAGGAGGGAGGTAGAGGGAAAGAAGAGGGAGGAGTAAGGAAGGAGTAAGGGGAATGTAAGGAGGGTGTGTGGGGAGTAAGGGGAGAAGGAAGGTTTGAGGGGAAAGGGAAGTAGGAGGGGAGTGTTAGAGGGAGAAAGGAAAGTTGGAGGGGGTAGATGGGGTGTATGGAGGATGGAAGTGTTAGGTGGGGTTGTGAATGATGAGTTGTGTTTCCTTTTTATTTGTTCGTTTTATTTCTTTTTTTTTCTTTTCTTATAGCAAATACCCTGTATATAAGTGATTGCAAATGGAATGTGAAAATGAATAAAATATATTAAAAAAAAAAATACACCAGACATCACACTGGTTGAGAAAAATAAGGTCACAATCATAGACATCGCAATACCAGGTGATAGCAGGGTCGCCGAGAAGGAACATGAAAAAATCGCAAGATACCAGGACTTAAAAATCGAAATTCAACGACTATGGCACAAACCAGCAGTGGTAATTCCAGTGGTAATTGGCACACTGGGTGCTATTCCAAAAGCACTGGAATTACATTTAAAACAGTTAAAAATTGACAAAATCACCATCAGTCAAATGCAAAAAGCCGCACTGCTTGGATCTGCACGCATATTACGAAAATATGTTACGACGTCCTAGGCCCCTGGGTGGGGCCCGACTAGTAACCAATACCAAATCCGGCGAAACAACTGGCCGCTGTGATACAATTGTACAATAATAATAATAATAATAATAATAATAATGGAAATGGAAATGGAAGAGAAGAGAAGAGAATAGGACCTTGGAGGTCTTCTAGTCCAGCCCCCTGGTCACGCAGGAGGACCTATACCAGTAATGGGTATCCTTTTCCGGACTGAGTGCCCAAAGTGCGTGTGAATTGGTGTGAATGCGCACATGTGCACCCAAACCCTCCAAATGCAATGTGCATGCAATCCCACGGCAAGTGACACGCCTCCTGTGCTTGCATACATGCCCCCCCTCACACACCCCATCTTCTGCACATGTGCGGCAGGGACCTGAAGCCCAGCTGGCCAGTGGGAGGCAAGCACTGTGGAGATGAACTGAGGAGATAGCTTGTGTGCCCACAGAGTGGACTCTGCATGCCACCTCTGGCACGTGGGCCATAGCTTTACCATCACGGAGCTGTACCATTTCAGAGAAGTGACTGTCTAGTCTCTTCTTAAACGGATGGAAACTAATGAAGGAGAGAAGCAAGCTGCAATTAAGGAGAAACACCCAGCGAGTCAGAACAATCAAGCAGTGGGACAACCAGTCTTCATAACTTGTGGTTGCTCCAATTCTGGAAATTTTAAATAAGAGGTCGGACAACCATTTGTCTGAAGTGATATAGAGTCACCTGCCTAAGCTAGGGGTTGGACTAGAAGACCTCCAAAGTCTCTTCCAACTCGGTTATTCTGAAATAATTGGAGAATTCCACTCAGTTCAAAGTTTATTCTAATTACGACAATAGCTGTGATGCATGATAACAGCAGATAACTGTGTTCAGCGAGAGCATTGAAGATATCCATTTTTAATAGGGTATTTCTCTAACAGACACTGGGACTCTGAATGTAACACCATCTCATATTATTGTTTAACATATTATCTTTTATTTCGTGCATAAAGTCTTTTCCAGTAATGAAACTGCTTTTGTCCAATCCAGGAAACGTCCAGCAAATGAAGGGCAGCTCAAATCTCTGGAGAAACCGCAGATGCCTTGATATGCCCTGTAACCCCATAAGAAAGAAGGAATTGTTAGGTGCAAAACTGATTCCAGGGAGATCTGAAGCCACGAAGGTCATTCAAAGCGGAAGAGGTCAAGAAACTCCGAAATGGAAAAGCTGCTGGTGTCTAAAGCCACTGAAGCAAACTCCGCTCTGGAACCAGAAGCTGCATTGAATCACAAAAAACTTCACAATGAATTTTATTTATTTCTTCATCTAAGTTGTCCATCTCACAAAGAAGAGATTCTGGAAGGTCTGCAAGGAAACTAAAATGCAGGGAGTCTTTGACCTGCGACCCCAGTCGGGTCCAAAACTTTTGTTGCTAAGCGAGATGGTTGTTAAGTGAGTGTTGCCCCATTTTACAACCTTTCTTGCCACCTTTGTTAAGTGAATCCCTAGAGTGGAATTAAGGAGAAACTTCCGGACAGTGAGGAAAATTAACCCCTGGAATAGCTGCCTTCAGGAATCGTGGGAGCTCCATCACTGGAGGCTTTCAAGAAGAAACTAGAGAGCCCCTTATCAGGAAATAGTGTAGCTTCTCCTGCTTGAGCAGGGGCTGGACTAGAGGACCTTCAAGGTCCCTTCCAGCTTTATTCTGTTCTGTTCTGTAAGTTAGTCACGTGGTTGTGAAATGAATCCAGCTTCCCCATCGACTTTGCTGGTGAGAAAGTCACAAAATGGGATCATGTCCCTCCTGCGACAGCGTGACCGTCATAAATGTGAGTCAGTTGCCAAGCATCTGAATTTTGATCATATGACCGTGGAGATGCCGCAACGGTCATAAGTGTGAAAAACAGTCATAAGTCACTTTGTTCAGTGCCGTTGTAGACTTGAACTGTCATGAAACAAACTGTTATAAACCAAGGACTACAAAATATCATATAAGATAATGTAACATCACATCACGTAATGTCATATATCATATATCATGAATCCTGTATCCTGCATCATATATCATGTACCATGTAAGAATAAGGTGGATCAGCCATAATCTTGGTTGGGGTCTTTGGAGATCCAGCAGGTGGAGAGCCTCCCTCCCTCCCTCCCATTGGGTCATTCTATAGGAGACCCCTGGCTTTGCTCCCCATGATATGGCCAATGTGATCAAGGGGACCCTCCATATCCCACCCCCATCACCTGGGGGAGTGGGAGGCCCCTGGAGTCATGGCCTCAGCTGCCCCCATGAGACATAAAGGATGCTGTGATGTCATAGCCCCTGAGGGCAGACTGGGAAAGGCCCAAAGGAGGAGAGGAGAGCTTTGGAGCCTTGAGTTAAGCAGCTCTGCTTTCTCTCTGCTGCCTGTTGCTTGCTCTCTGTCTTCTCTCTCTAGAGGACTTTTAGTTTGTTTGCGGTGCCAAACCAGACAGTTGTAGAGGTACAAAGGACAATCATTCCTCTGTAGAATCAGCAGCTCCTTGGGCAGTCTGAGCTTTCCGAGTTGACCCAGGAAGAACATGGGATAGGTAGATAGGTGGAGAGAGAAAGAGAGAGAGAGAGAGAGAGAGAGAGAGAGAGAGAGAGAGAGAGAGAGAGAGATGATTGATAGATAGATAGATAGATAGATGATAGATAGATAGATAGGTAGATAGATAGATAGATGATAGATAGATAGATAGATAGATAGATAGATAGATAGATAGATAGATGGATGATAGGTAGGTAGGTAGGTAGGTATGTATGTAGGTAGGTAGATAGATGATAGATAGATAGATAGATAGATAGATAGATAGATAGATAGATAGATGGATGGATGGATGGATGGATGGATGGATGGATGGATGGATGGATGGATGGATGGATGGACGGACAGACAGACAGACAGACAGAACCACCAATGACCCCTCTGGAGTTACAAACCTTCTCCTTTGTTGATAGGATCTGCTTCCAGGTCAAGTGTTCATTCTTCACGGCAGGATGTCTCACAAGCTGAACAAGTTGCCCTTCCTGAAGAAGGACAGCCAGGAGGCCCATCCACAAATCACTAATAATGACCCACAGCTGTGGAACAACCATAAAGCCCAATTCTCGGGCTCCCACCCATCCACTTCTTCAGCTGCTCAGCGAGCCACACAGGTCGTGCCTCTGCTGATGAAATCTTCTCCAGCTCCAAAGGAAGGCAGGAAGAAAAGTCAGCTTCCAGTACTGGGGCTGCCTGATTTGGCCCAGAAAGGAACTGTCAAGACCCCTTCAAGGGCTCCTCAAAAGGAGGTCAAGCATGGCCAGAAGGAGCCTCCTTCCCTGCAAAGAAGGCCTGAGGGGGAAAAGGCTGAGAGAAGCAGCATTGACCAGGGGAGAAAATGCTCCCAAGATGCCATCCTACCTTTATATCCAGGTATCTATGCTACAGGGCTGGGCTACCTCTGGAAGCAGCCTTCTCTGCAATGCACTCTACATGGGGCTGCCCCTGAAGAGTGTTTGGAGACGAGTTGGTCCAGAATGTAGCCGCGCGAGTGATATCGGGTGTACCTAGATACACCCATGTTACACCTATCCTCCGTGAGCTGCACTGGCTTCCTATTGGTCTCCGGATGTGCTTCAAGGTTCTGGTTATCACCTTTAAAGCCTCTACATGGCCTAGGACCTGGATATCTGTGAGATGGCCAATAAGATCTCACAGGCTGGGCCTCCTCCGAGTGCTGTCGACCGGACAATGCTGGCTGACGACCCCTCGGGGGAGGGCCTTCTCTGTAGCTGCTCCGGCCCTGTGGAATGATCTACCCGCAGAGATCCGGACCCTTCCCGCTCTCTCAGCCTTCCGAAAAGACAGTAAAACCTGGCTGTTCCGGCAGGCCTGGGGCTGTTAACCCATGAATGAGGTCCAGCCCCATCTAGGTTTGAGTGTATGGTGTGTTGCTTTTAAATCTGTTTTCTTTTTTCCCTATTTTATTTTTATTTCACTCTTGTATTTGTAAGCTGCCCGGAGTCCTATGGGATTGGATGGCATATAAATTTATTAAATTACAATTGCAATTACAATTAATTCTCCTATCACAACAGCCCATCCCACCCTATCAATCAATCTGTCTATCAGAACAGAGCCAGAAGGGACCTTGAAGGTCTTCTAGTCCAACCTCCTGCTCAAGCGGGAGTCCCTATACCATATCAGATTTCTGGTGGCAAGCTATTCCACTGGTTGGTTGTCCTCACTGTTAGGAAGTTTCTCCTTAATTCCAGCTTGCTTCTCTCCCTTGATTAGTTTCCATCCATTGCTCCTTCTTCTGCCTTCTGCTTTGGAAAATATGTGGACCCCCTCCTCTTTGTGCCAGCTCCTAAAATACTGGAAGACTCTTCTCATGTCACAAACACACACGCACGCACGCACAAACACACACCGCCCTTCTTTTCTCTAGATGAGCGAAACCCAACTCCTGCCACTGTCCTTCATCAGGCAGGGAAGAAATGGCGGCGACCCTCTCAGCTCTTGGGTTTTTATTTACTGCTTTGAAATTTCACAATGTTTTAATCTTATCATTTTTTTTAAAATGGCCACCCTAAATCAATCTTCATATTTCATGACTAATTTTATATGCTGTTTTATATCTTGATTTCTCTGTTCCTTCTCCAGAGGGTTGTCTAAGGACATGAAGATCAGGGACTCGAGGCTTGTGACACGGTTTGACCCCTCTCTCAGGCTCAGCCTGGCCCTCCCATACACACCCCTTCAAGCCCTCCAAGACAGAGTGGCTGTGGTTTCTGTCATCCCGATTTGTGCACCTTATTCCATCTTTGATGACAGGGGGAGAAATTTTAGCCCCCTCAGAAAGGGCCCACAATCTGGGCGTCCTCCTGGATACGTGGCTTAGTTTAGAACAACACCTGACGGCTGTGACCAGGGGGGCCTTTTATCAGGTTCACCTGGTACATCAGTTGCGCCCCTTCCTGGATCGGGATGCTTTGTGCACAGTCACTCATGTCCTCGTCCTTTCTCGCTTGGACTACTGTAACGCTCTCTACATGGGGCTGCCCTTGAAGAGCACCCGGAGGCTTCAACTGGTCCAGAATGCGGCTCCGCGGATTATCATGTGGGCACCTAGGTGCTCCCATGTTACACCCCTTTTAGGCAGCCTGCACTGGTTGCCGGTTGTCTTACAGGTGCAATTCAAGGTACTAATTATGACCTTTAAAGCGCTCCATGGCTTAGGCCCAGGATACCTGAGAGACATCTACTGCCACCGGTAGCCTCCCACCCTATAAATCAATCAATCAATCAATCAATCAATCAATCAATCAATTAATCCATCTATCAGAACAGAGCCAGAAGAGACCTTGAAGGTCTTCTAGTCCAATCTCCTGCTCAAGCGGGAGTCCCTATACCATAACAGACAAGTGACTGTCCTGTCTCTTCTCAAAAGCCTCCAGTGATGAAGCACCCACAACCTCTGGTGGCAGGCTGTTCCACTGGTTGGCTATCCTCACTGTTAGGAAGTTTCTCCTTAATTCCAGATTTCTTCTCTCCCTTGATTAGTTTCCATCCATTGCTCCTTCTTCTGCCTTCAGGTGCTTTGGAAAATATGTGGACCCCCCTCCTCTTTGTGCCAGCCACTCAAATACTGGAAGACTCCTCTCATGTCACACACACACACACACACACACACACACACACAAACACAGCTCTTCTTTTCTCTAGATGAGCGAAACCCAAATCCTGCCACTGTCCTTCATCAGGCAGGGAGGAAATGGCGGAGACCCTCTCAGCTCTTGGGATTTTATTTACTGCTTTGAAATTTCCCAAAGTTTTAATCTTATCATTTTTTTAAAAATGGCCACCCTAAATCAATCTTCATATTTCTTGACTAATTTTATATGCTGTTTTATATCTTGATTTCTCTGTTCCTTCTCCAGAGGGTTGTCTAAGGACATGAAGATCAGGGACTCGAGGCTTGTGACATGGTTTGACCCTTCCCTCAGGCTCACCCTGGCCCTCCCATACACACCCCTTTCCCCTCAAGCCCTCCAAGATGGAGTGGCTGTGGTTTCTGTCATCCCGATTTATGCATCTTGTTCCATCTTTGATGACAGGGGGAGAAATTTTAGCCCCCTCAGAAAGGGCCCACAATCTGGGCATCCTCTTGGATACGCGGCTTAGTTTAGAAGAACAACTGACGGCCATGACCAGGGGGGCCTTTTATCAGGTTCGCCTGGTACATCAGTTGCGCCCCTTCCTGGATCGGGATGCTTTGTGCACAGTCACTCATGCCCTTGTCCTTTCTCGCTTGGACTACTGTAACGCTCTCTACATGGGGTTGCCCTTGAAGAGCACCCGGAGGCTTCAACTGGTCCAGAATGCGGCTCCGTGGATTATCATGGGGGCACCTAGGTGCTCCCATGTTACACCCCTTTTAGGCAGCCTGCACTGGTTGCCGATTGTCTTACAGGTGCGATTCAAGGTACTAATTATGACCTTTAAAGCGCTCCATGGCTTAGGCCCAGGATACCTGAGAGACCACCTACTGCCACCGGTAGCCTCCCACCGTCCAGTGTTATCCCACAGAGTTGGCCTCCTCAGGGTGCCATCGGCCAGACAGTGTCAGCTAGTGACCCCCAGGGGGAGAGTCTTCTCTGTGGGAGTGCCATCCCTCTGGAATGAGCTGCCCCCGGGGCTTCATATAATCCCCGACCTCCGGTCCTTCCGACGCGCCCTAAAAATTGGCTTTTCCAGCAAGCCAGCCTGGCCTGAACAAAACAATATAAATTATTGATCACTGTTAATTTTAATTTGATTTTTTTTAAAAAAAATGTCATTGTCAATTTTAATTGGGTTTGGGATATTCTAGTTAATTTTTTTAAACTTTGGTATTATGTGTTTCTTTTAATGTTGTACACCGCCCTGAGCCCTTGGGAGAAGGGCGGCATATAAATCTAATAAACCTAAACCTGAACCTCTTCCCTTCAAGAAGGCTCCTCCCGCCCAATTGCCCCTCGATCTCATCCTGTGTCTCCTTCCCAGAACTCTCGGATGAACATTTCCGCTATTTGTGGGACACGAAGCGGTGGTTCAAATGCAGATCGGTGAAAGAAATATTGGACTCGATGGAGGAGAAGCAAATTTTGGATACCATCTTGGAACATCTTCATCCTCCCCAGGTAAGCAGCTGGGTTTGTGTCACTGGGGTCCCGGAGGTCCTTTGTGGAGAGGTTGCGGAAGCCACTGCTGCCACGATGGAGATAACTGACCCCCAAAGTAGACAAAGATGGTTCTGGAGAAGTGGCTGGACGATGGGGCCCTTGGTGGGAGGAGCATGGAAGGATCAGGGAATGATCGTCTCAACCATTTCAGACTTCTCCTGAACATCAGGACAATGCGGTCCTTAGAGTCAGTCACCAGCCCTGGAACGCTTCCAATCCATGGAGAAAACCCAAAGAAGGTGGAGATTTTTGCGTATCTGGGATCCCACCTCCAAGGCAAAGGTCTTCTGACCCAGGCTTCCTTAAAAAGCAAGAAGTAGAGTCTTGGTCACAACTGTGAATTCCTTTCATTGAGAGTCAGCCAGGCTTGGCAACCAGTCTTTCAGAGGAATATTTATCTACACGAACCTTATCTCGCTTGGAGAGCTGCCAGATAATCAGTTTCCAAACACAGGGCAAGGCAACACTTGGCATGGAGTCTCTCATAATCACAAACAGAACTTTCCACTCTTGAAACAGCCAACCGACCAAATGCCTGAGCCCTCGTCTGAGCTTCCCTCAGTCCCCAGGACTGGCCCATGTTTTTCCACAACCTCCTCACTGTCCAACTCTGCTGCCAGCTCCACTGGAGGGCCACAATAAAAGGGAACATTAATGGCAAGGTGCAAGCAAGGATGAGTGCAGCCTGGATGCGTTGGCGAGAACTCACTGATGTGTTACAGGACACACAGATGCCAACCCGTCTTGAATCTAAGATCTACGAGAGAACCATCCTCCTGTTGCACTGTATGGCCCTGAATGCTGGGCAGCAACAGGAGGGGGCAAAATCTCTCTCCATGCCATGGAAATGCAAATGCCCACTTGGATATCGGGCACCTCCCTTCCTGTCCACATCACACATGACACCATTTGACCACATTTTGGTGTGGCACCAATTACAGAGAAGATGAGAGAAGTCCAACTCCGCTGATAAGGACACATCCCGAGAGCAGCACCTTCCACTGTGGCCAAGACTGCCTACCAACTGGAAGTCAGTGACTGGTGACCTTATGGGCATCCAAAACAGGGATGGCAAGAGGCCATCAACAAAGATATGGAAGTAGCAGGCCTTCTCCCAGGCGATGTAGGTGACGGAGCTAAGTGGCCCTCAATGATCCAAAAACCAGACCCTGCACCTATGGGAATACGCTAGGAAGAAGAAGATGGGGCCCTTGGTGCTCCCTGAACTTGGTTGTTTAGTTGCACACATTTCATGACCCAACTACACATCAGTGCTGGTGAGTGTGATGTTTGCTCCCTGCTTATTTAGGGCAAGCTACTGTGTATAAACAGAGAGCAAACTTCACTCCCTTCTAGCTCTGATTATGTTTCCTAGTTGGGCCATGAAATGTCTGCAAGAAAACCCTTCTTCTCCTCCACTCTGAAAACCTTGTACTCCCTTGTACTACTGATAATGTTCCCTATGTGAGGGATGCCCCAATTAATCATGAGCCTCAACCCAACCTTCAAAAGAAATCCAGTTATTTATTAGGAGCTTCATATCCACCCTATCCAATTGGAGCCAACTCTGACCTCACTTTTTGCGTGTTAGCTCTGACCCTGTTTCCCCCTCCCCCAAGGTGGGTCATCAGTCACATTCCCCAACTAAGCAATTTCGCAGGTTGTAGATGTTGCTAAATCAAGGACTACCAACCTCTGGAGACAGACAGAGGAAGAAAATCCAGACTCTTCATCTCACCATTTGTGGCAGAGCTTTTCCTTCTGTTCCTCTCAAAAGCTCTCTTTGCTCCAGCTGATGCAATCCAGATGGTCCTTCTTAGGTGCTTCGTGTCTGTCCCAGCTAGAAAAGTTGAATCAATGATCCAATGCACCCTGAGGCAGAAGGGAGACCAACCCTCCCCTTGGAAACACAGAAAAACGTCTTCCTTCCTCTGCTCCTTCACTTCCTCACAACTTCTTTTTTGTTGTCCTTGTTGTTGTTGTTGTCAAAGCAGATTCCTGCAGACCACAAAGTCACCAGGGGGAAAATGAGTGGATGGCAGCCCATCAACCAGAAGCTTTTAAGGCAACAAAACGCTTCCTACTTCTGGTCTAAAGAGAAGGTAAATATGTTGAGCTTTTCCCCTTTTAGGGCATCAGTTTGTCTCAGGCAAAGGTCAGAAAAGGACAACTTGCTTATCTCCATCAATTTTTCTCTCTTTTCTTCTTCTGTGCTTTGAAGTCTGGGGTAGAGTTCCAATCCATCCATCTCCCCTTTCCATATTCCGCTCTTGCCATTACCAACCACGCTCACTTTGTTGTCAGTATCCACAGTTTTCTTATCTCTTTGCTCATTTTTTCCTTCCATCTTTCGAATTCTGTCCTTCACTTTCTTCATTTGCTAAACATCCTCAGTTTCTCCATCAGATTTTTCTGTTTGTATTCCATATTCTCCAATCTCTTTTCATTTCTCTCTGTCACAACTAATAGATTTTGAATTTCAAACATAACCATTTGCAATATTACAGTTTCTTTTTCCTGCTAGGCCATTCTTTCAATTTTTCAGATACTGCCACTATAGGCTTCAAGGCTATTTTAATAAACTTCAAACAGGTTCATTTATTTTCTTTCAAATCAAAATGTTGTCTTCCCTCCAAAGAGAAAGAAGAAAAAAGAATTTATCCAGCCTCCAGCCTTCAAGTGGCAGCGTAACTGCTTTTCCTCCTGTTGTTACAACCCTCTTTATAATCCTTATTTTATTCTTTATATTCCAAGCTTAAGAAAGAAAACAAACCCTTAAATGAAGATCAAAAACAATCCAATCAATCAAATCAAGCATTATAAAAAAAAGAAAAAAATTAATCCATAGGTGTAAGCAAAAGTGAAAACAAAAGAAGAAAAAATTAATCCATTCAGTTTAAAAAATAGGGAGCCCCTGCAAAAGTTCTATCCGTGAAAAAAAAAAGAAATTAGAAACTGGATAAGGCACTAAGTTCAATGCAGATCAATCTCGCTGCCTACAGTCTTTTGTCTTCAATCTTAACTTAATTTTTTTCTTGGGTAGTCTCTTCCTCACCTATTTGACACACTTTTTCTTTCTGCTTTCTTTCTGCTTTCCGGAGCTGTCCAAACTTCAGCAGCTTCCTTAGCTGCTTTTCTGTCACTGGAAAAAAAAGGCTATTCCTGGATCTTTCAGGGACTTTGCGATGTCCCTGAGATCAGCAGGAGGGGCCCTTTTCAATCACCGTCTCTGCGGGACAGTTTAGGTCCAAAAGGAACGTCCAGTGGCAGGAATCTTGGTGTTTCAAGATCGCACATCGTGCCATCGCGATGTCAGCTACAGGTTTTTTTTCTTTCTTAAGCTTGGAATATAAAGAAGAAAATAAGAAGGATTATAAAGAGGGTTGTAACAACAGGAGGAAAGCAGTTACGCTGCCACTTAGAGACTGGAGGCTGGATACATTTTTTTTCTTCTTTCTCTTTGATCACTTGAGATTCAAGGTTCTTTCAGCTTGTTTACTGAGAGTGATAGTTGGAAGAGCACAAGTTGTTTATACAGGTGCCTTTTGGAAGTTCTATCACTAGCTATTGGAGAGAAGACAACATTTTTGACTTGAAAGCTAATAAATGAACCTTTGAAGTTTATTAAAATAGTCTTGAACCCCATAGTGGCAGTATCTGAAAATTTGAAAGAAAGATGGAGAAAAAAATGAGCAAAGAGATAAGAAAACTGTGGATACTGACAACAAAGTGAGCGTGGTTGGTAATGGCAAGAGCGGAATATGGAAAGGGGAGATGGATGGATTGGAACTCTACCCCAGACTTCAAAGCACAGAAGAAGAAAAGAGAGAAAAATTGACGGAGATAAGGAGAGAAATCTTGATAGAAGCACTAGTGATAACCAAAGATAAGCTGATGAAAAGAGCAGGTGTTGGGTTTCAAGCTTTTGTGAGATACGAAAGGAACAGCATGTTGCCGAGGGAGGTTTATACAAGATTTATTAAGAAAGTAACTAGAACATTAATGCCACAAATGGCAAGAGATATAAGACTGTACTATTGCTGGAGCGATACAGGCTGATGCAATGAAAATGTATAATAAAAATTAAGGTAAATTTAGTTTATTAGTAATATGTATAAAATGAAGTGACAATAGCTATAGTTAAATAATGATTAATAATGATAGCAATACACATAGATATATTAGTTTGATAAATATGATATTTTATATAAACAATACATGGAGATTATGAAGAGGTTTAAAAGCTTTATCTAGAATATGTTATAAAGATGCATTTTGATTGGATGATTTTAGGATGATTTAATGGAATGTTATCATATAATCCTATTCTAGATTTTGAATATTATATATAAAATTGTAAAAACAATTATAGTCAAATTAATGTTGAGATATAATAATTGCAATATACATGAATATGGGTGAATTTAAAATATGTGATTTGATATGAAAAGCAGGTGATGACTAAGGAAGAGATGCATGGAAGTAGTGTAACCAACTCACACACTTTCTACAATTTGTAATGGAAGATGGCTTTTTTATTTTTATTTTTGTGTTTGTCCTTGTTCAGAAACAAATAAAAATTGTTTAAAAAAAGAGGACAAATTCCTGTAGCCAACTCTCCACTGCCCACTAGTCATGGCCAACTGGCTGTGGGTTAATTCAACAATTGAAATGCTTTCCTATAATGTTAAAAGTCATTTTAACATTTGTCGTTTCATTTTGTCTCTCCTTTGGCATCCTTTTTTTGATGCTTCCACATTTCTTCGATATTAGACAGACAAATGAATATTAGAATTACAGACTTGGAAGGGGGCCTTGGAGATCTTCTAGTCCAACCCCTTGCTCAAGCAGAAAACCCTTTTCCATTTTAGCAAATAGTTGTCCAATCTCATCTTAAAACCGTTAAGTGATGCGGCACTCACAACTTCTGGAGGCAAACTGTTCTACTGGTTAATTGTTAGGAAGTCTCTACTTAGTTCTGGTTGGCTCATGCCTTTATTAGTCACAGAATAACATATTAAGAGAGTTGGAAGGGACATCGGAGGTCTTCTACTAAGATCTTCCACTAAGAAGTTTCTACTTAGTTCTAGGTTGGTTCTCTCCTTGATAAGTTTTCATCCATTGCTTCTCGTCTTGACTTCTGGTCCCTTGGAGAATAGGTTGACTCCCACTTCTTTGGGGCCACCTCTGAGATATTGGAACACTGCTATTAGTGCAACTCTTGTTCCCTGCAGATTTGACCATGGCAAGTAAGCCATGCTTAGTTGGAAATGGCTCTGTGCTTGAACACACTTGCTCCTTTTCTGATCATCCTTTGTCCTATGCTTCCTTTTCCTGGATGATGGATGGAGCTCCTTCAGACTCACAAATTCTTTTTCCAACCTTCAGATAAACCTTTACAAATATTACGGCTTAAAATTGAGAAATACCAAGGAGAAGGACATTGTGAAAGATCACCTCAAGAAGCTTCTGGCAATCTCATTTGAAGATGAGACAGACAGAGAGGTGAGTGGGAGTGGGCTGCCTGTGGGGGCTGAGACCTCCAACTTTGTGGGGTCCTTGGTGCTCTCTGAGTTTGGTTGCAAGAAATGTAGACCTTTTGCGACCCAACTAGGTCATTTCATCAGTTCTAGAAGGGAACAAGTTTTGAAGAGGGGAGGTGAAGGGAGGAGAAGGGAATAGAGAGGAGGAGGAGGGAGGAGGGGACGAGAGGAAGAAGAGGAAGGAGGGGAGGAGGAGGAGAACTATGGGGTTTTTGGAGGAGGAGGAAGAAGACTGTGGGGTCCTTGGTGCTCTCTGGCTTGGTTGCTTTCTTGCAGACATTTTATTACCCAGTTAGGTAATTTCATCAGTGGTAGAAGGGCCTGGGGCTTGCAAAGAGGAGGAGGAGGAGGAGGAAGAAGAGGATGATTAAAAAAAGAAAATGCAAATGTCCTAATTCACAAGCATCGCTTTGCCTAGGGAATCTCGGAGAGCATCCACCTAGCTGCACACCATCATCTTCCCGAAATTCTCTTGGTCCTCAGGGAGGTCGGTAACATCGCACAGCCCAAGAGACCATCTCTCTTGGAAGACTCCCATGAGGTAAGACAAGGGATGGGGTTCCAAGGTCCAAAACTCAGTAGAGAAGAAGGCTGGGGGATTCTGGGAAGGAAAGTCCTAGATGTTTAGAAGGATGGATGCTCCAGGCCATCTGGTCTCTTCAGGCTAGTCATAGATCTCAAAGACTTGAGACCAGCGGGGGATTGTAGGTGGGGCTGGAAATTCTCCACCTCCATCTCCTGGAGGACCATTTTATAAGTCTAGAGAAGATCATTAATTGCCCAACAAACATCTCAAGTAGACTCAAAGGTGCTTTTTCAAAGAGCTTGGACTTTGTTTGTCCTTGAAGACATTTCACTTCTCATGCAGGAAGCTTCTTCTGTTTTGACCGAAGTCAGAACTGAAGAAACCTCTTGGATGAGAAGCGAAACCTCTTCAAGGAAAAAAAGAAGTCCAGTTGCCTTTGGAAAAAGCCCCTTTGGGACAACAATGACCTGGATGACTAAGAATCTCCATCTGTTTCCATCCATGACTTCTTGTCTTGTCTTCTGGTGCTTTGGAAAAGAGTTTGACCCCCTCATTTTTGTCCTGGCAGGACCCAAAGTTTGTGTCTGACAGAAGGATTAGGACAACATTAATCCTCTGCTATGGACAAGCAGCCCAGGGAGCCTCACCTGAAGACCTGGGTGTTTTCATCCAACCCATCGTGTCCAATATTCTCATCCAGTACTCCACCATGAACAAGGTAGGCTGGTTTCCACCCTCGTGTCAATGCTAGCAGAACTGTTGCTTTCCTCTTGTTAGTTCCTTGATCTGTTGTTTACTGCTGCCTTGTTTGTCTGGGGTTAATCCCTGCTTCTTTGGATTTCAATTGATGGTGAAAAAAATATAAGAAACGTCTGTAAAAACCAACCAAGCTCAGGGAGCACCAAGGGCTCCACAGTTGAACCATGAGCTACAAATATCCCCTTTTGGTGAACAAGGACAACCCGACTGCAGTTCTTAGAGGTTGCTGGGGAGAATCTAGTTTAAAACAAGTGACCTCCAGCCCCCAGTTATGCCTCCCATTCAGATATGCTTCCTGTTCCAATTGCCCTGGAGATGATGAAATGCTAGTGGGTTCTTTATCTATGGTCATATCACATTCATTACACTCAAGGCAGTGCATTATCCTCTTTCTTCCTTTTCACACAACCACAACAATCCTGTGATGTGTGTTGAATTGAGAGAGAAGAACTGGGCCAGATGTGGACTCACCCAGCTGGCTCTCATTCTGAAGGTGGGACTAGAACTCACAGACTGCTGGTGATTGGCTCAGACAGTTGACTTTCATGGCTCAAGTGGGACTAGAACTCTCCATCTCTTGATGATTGGCCCAAAGTCTCTCAGCTGCCTCTCCTGCCTAAGGCGGGACTAGAGCTCTCCATCTCTTGGTGATTGACCCAAAGTCTCTCAACTGCCTCTCATGCCTAAGGTGGGACTAGAACCCAGAATGTCCAGGGAGTATTTTGATTGGGAGCCCCCCGGAGTTCAAGAAAAGATGGTCGGCTATGTAAAGTTTGAAATAAATAGATGCACTCTCTTCCTCCTGGTGTCTTCTCACCTCACCCTCTTCCCACTTGGGTTTCCCAGGACGAAGGCCTGAAGAAAGCCTTCATGAGGTCCATCATCATGGTCACCAAAGCGGCTGCCTTCAGCAGGAGGCAAGACCTCCATCTACCCCACAAACAGGAATTGGCCACCAAGATCAGCGTAAGTGGGGAGGGGGGGCAGGTGCTCCTGGGCGCATTTAAGTTTGAAAGAGAATTTGAAGTGAATTTAGTTCCAATCAATTGGGCCCCAAATGATTCTGTTGCTAAGTGGGAGAGCTGTTAAGTGAATTCTGTCCCATTGTATGACTTCTCTTTCCTCCGTTGTTAGCTAAATCACTGTTAAATTAGTCACACGGTTGTTAAGTGAATTTGGCATCTCCTTTGTTTTTATTATTAGTATTTATTTTTATATCCAAAGACAGACAGACAGACAGACAGAAAAATAGATGATGATGATAGATGATAGATAGATAGATAGATAGATAGATAGATAGATAGATAGATAGATAGATAGTGTTCTGACCCCTCCTCCGTCCAGCAATGAATGCCGAGACAAACTTAACTGGAATGTACTTTATTAGCAAGACACCAAAACCTCGGTGGCTGAAAGACAAGCACAACAACAGATAAGGACCTTGGCAGCAACTCAGACAAGCCTCGGCAGCAATCCAGCCTGCCAATCTAGTTACAAAAGTTCTCCAACTTTTAGTCAATGCGTTAACTTCTGCAAGAGGGTCGTGTGCACAAGCAGTCCTTTTTATAGTCTGTAGAGGAGCCTAATGACCACCAGCTGTGTGCAATTACCTCCTGTAACTGCAACTGTTCCTGACGTCTAGTAGTTCTTCGGTGCCGAGCATCCAGGAACAACTCACTGCTGACCTCAGGGTCACTCTCCCTTGTTTCCTCCCCACTGGTCCAAGGCTCAGGTGCCTCCTGGTGGCCAACCAGCTTCTCTGCGCCCTGCTTGGAGTTGGAACACTGTCCAGGGTCCTCCATATCCTCCAGAGCCAACTCATCTGGCCCCTCACTGTCAGAGTCTGGTGGCAGCTCCAACGGCTTCTGCTGGGCCACAACAGATAGATAGATGATAGATAGATAGATAGATAGATAGATAGATAGATAGATAGATAGATAGATAGATATGGATGTATGGATGTATGGATGTATGGATGTATGGATGTATGAATGTATGGATGTATGGATGGATAGTGAGAGAGAGAGAGAGAAAGAGAGAGAGAGAGAGAGAGACAGACAGACAGACAAATATTTAATATATAAACTAGAATGAAAAATAGAAATGGGAAATTAAGGGAAGAAAGAAGAAAAAAAAAGGCATTGAAACTTTCTTGAAGAAACTACACAGCCAATGTCCAGAATGGCAGAGGGCGGAATTGTATAACGTTAAGAACGGTGGATTCAACTCCCAGAATCCTCCGGCCTTCAGGGATTCTGGGAGTTGAAGTTCACAGGTCGTAGTGAGGCCCTAGTTACCCATCCCTGACTTAAACCATGGTCAGGAGACACTGCAAACTCCTTCAATGCAGGCTGATTGCCAAGCGACCAAAATATTATCCTCTGATCCCTGAGGAAGAAGAGCATCTCAGAACTTCAAATCTGGGTCATAAGTAGTCCTTGGGTGTTAGAATAAGAAGAACAAAGTTGGAAGGGACCTTGGAGGTCCTCTAGTCCAGCCAGGAAACCCTATACCACTTCAGACAAATGGCTATTTGGAAATGGAAATTTCCCCTTAGTTCTAAGAGGGATCCTGGAGAGATCCGTCATAACTTTAAATGGTGGCTAAGCGACCAGTTGCAAGTTAAGGACTTCCCATGTCAACCAGGAAAGGCGTAGAGATGGGAATAGTGCCAGCTGGATGGTGGCCACATCTCAGGAGCTTCCTTACATGTCTTTCCTTCTCCTTTCAGGAAGTCATTGAAGATGAGCCTGTGAGACCCTTGTCTGTCATAATTCTCCATCAAGCCATCCTCACCATCACCTGCATGAGGTACGTATCTGCATCACCCTCCCCACCAGTTGGGGAGGAACTTGGAGTTGCACCAAGTGATGGGATTTCCATGGAAAGTGCCCATGCTCTAGAGCAGGGGGAGGGGTGTCAAATGCCATTTCATTGAGGAACACATCATGGCTGTGATGGGTGGGTGGATGGATGGTTCGATGGATGGAGAGAGAGAGGGAGGGAGGGGGGAGGGAGTGATAGATAGATAGATAGATAGATAGATAGATAGATAGATAGATAGATAGATAGATAGATAGATAGATAGATAGATAGATCCAGGAGAGCAGGAGTTCAAATTCCATTTCATTGATGTGTTGAAAGAAATGTCCTTCTGGTTTCGGCTCCAAGTGAGGAAAAAGACACTGGAGAGATGGAGGCTGCTTGGAAAGATGGTTTTAATGGTGAGCAGGAGCACATGACTTGAGCCCTGAACAGAAAAGGTGATTACATGCTTCAATGTTGGTGGAGAAGAGAAGCTGAGTCTCTGGTTTTATGCCCTCTCTGGCCTTTGATCTTGAGCTTGCATTCTGATTGGTTGTCAGACTCCCATGGGCCCATGCAGGGGCAACTCTCTAGGCTGCATTTTGAATACAGGTTTGGTTGAGTTCTCAGATGCCATGTGGTGAATTGGGTCAATATTATCATGCCTTAATCCCATCCCCCTGGAGCTGAAGGGAAGAACTCTTCATTATGCAAAGGGACTGGCTTGGCCATCTTAATGGCCAATTGACAAAGTGGGTGGGGGCAGGAAGCTGCAGGGAGCTATTCTCTCTTCCTTTTCACATCCAGGGAAATATTCTGCCTTTTCAATATTTCCTAGGATATTTCATTTTTCTGGGAGAGGGCTGAGTGATAACTTTCCACAATCCCTACTTTTTTTTAAACATATGAGTGAGACACACACCTTCTTGGCAAAAGATTTAAATTGGTCTGGTTAGGGAGTCTTAATTGTTTTTCCTGATGGAAAGTCATTGAGTGACAGCAGAAGGATCTCTTCAGTGCCTCCCAGAGAGCTTTTAACCATGAAAGTCTAGCAGCCAGGGCACAATTTCTGGAAAGAAATTTACAGTATCCAATTTTCCTTGCCAATTAATATCAGATATCACTTTTTGTGAGCTTCCAGACAAGTTTCAAAGGTTTCAAAGGTTTATTTCACTTGTATGCTGCCTTATTCCTGGAGGGACTCAGGGCAGCTAACAAACCGAGGGGAGGGGGATAGTACAAAACAAAAACAAAGAACAAGCAACAAAATACAAAGACAATTTAAAAACAATCAACAGCCACACAATTCGAGCGGGGATGGGAACTCATCAGCCCCAGGCCTGCTGGAACAGCCAGGTTTTAACGGCTTTGCGGAAAGCCTGAAGGGTGGTGAGGGTCTGGATCTCCACGGGGAGTTCGTTCCAGAGGGCCGGAGCAGCCACAGAGAAGGGCTTCCTCCGAATGGTCGCCAATCGACATTGGCCGGCGGATGGAATTCGGAGGAGGCCTAGTCTGTGGGATCTAATAGGTCTTTGGGAGGTAATTGGCAGCAGGCAGTCTCTCAAGTACCCAGGTCCAATACCATGAAGGGCTTTATAAGTTGCAACTAGCACAAGGAAGCATATCCAGAGACCAATAGGCAGCCAGTACAGCTCAGGAGGATAGGTGTAACGTGGGTGTACTGGGGCACACCCACGATCGCTCGCGCAGCTGCATTCTGAACAAGCTGAAGTCTCTGAATGCTCTTCAGGGGTTGCCCCATGTAGAGCGCATTGCAGTAGTCCAGTCTTGAGGTCACAAGGGCATGAGTGACTGTTGCAAGAGCCTCCCGGTTTAGGTAGGGACACAATTGGTGCACCAGGCGAACCTGGGCAAATGCCCCCCTGGTCACAGCTGACAAATGATGTTCTAAAGTCAGCTATGGATCCAGAAGGACTCCCAAATTGCGAACCCTGTCTGAGGGGCGTAAAATTTCACCCCCCAGCCTGAGAGATGGAATACATGACCAATTGTTGGGAGGAAAAAACACAAGCCACTTGGTCTTGTCAGGATTGAGTACAAGCTTGTTTACCCCCATCCAGACCCTAACAGCCTGCAGGCACTGACACTTCACATAAACTGCTTCACTGAGTTGGCATGGGGCAGACAGATACAACCGTGTATCGTCCACATACTGGTGATATTTTATCCCGTGCTGCCGAATTATCTCACCCAGCGGCTTCATGTAGATGTTAAACAGGAGGGGGGACAGGACCGAACCCTGTGGCACCCCATATTTAAGGGGCCTAGGGGTCGACCTCTGCCCTCCAACCAACACCGACTGCGACCTGTCCGAGAGGTAGGAGGAGAACCACCGAAGAATGGTGCCTCCTACCCCCACCTCTCGCAACAGTCGCAGAAGGATACCATGGTCGATGGTATCGAAGGCCACTGAGAGGTCAAGGAGCACTAGGACGGAGGCATGAGCTCCGTCCCTGGCTCTCCAGAGATAATCGGTCAGTGCGACCAAAGCAGTTTCCGTGCTGTAGCCAGGCCTGAATCCAGACTGAAAGGAGTCTAGATAATCGGTTTTATCCAAGGACCACCGGAGCTGAAAGGCCACCACTTTCTCAACAACCTTCCCAACAAAGGGGAGGTTGGAGACTGGACGATAGTTATTTAAAATGGCTGGATCCAAAGATGGCTTCTTCAGGAGGGGTCTCACCACCGCCTCCTTTAATGGTAGGGAAGAACCCCTCCCAAAGGGAGGCGGTAACTATTGTCTGGATCCAGCCCCGTGTTACCTCCTTGCTGTTTGCGACCAGCCAGGAGGGGCACGGGTCCAGCGCACATGTGGAGGCACTCACAACTCCCATGGCCTTGTCCACTTCCTCAGGAGTAACAAGTTGAAAATCAATCCAAAGATGTTGCTCAAGACCCACCCCCGGTACCTCGGCTGGCTCTGCGCAATTGGGGTCTAGGTCTGTCCGAAGCTGAGCAACTTTATCTGTGAGAAATCGGACAAATTCCTCAGCTCTACCTCGCAGGAGTTTACCCATATCCCTCCCCTTCAGGAGGGAGCGGGTTATGCTGAACAAGCAAGCAGAGGTCCCAAAATTCTTCACAGCCATGCTTTTCCTTTAAGTTACAGCTGCCCAGGGAGGGACTTGAACCTGCCTTAGCTCTTATTTTAGTGAGGCCATATTGAGTTTAGCTAGTATGCAATCCAGGCTATTTCGTATTTTTAAAATTACACACAATGAGCCCGGGGACTCCTACTCATGAGATCACCAGTCCAACATATCTTGCTTTACTGGGCAATGGGGCAGCATCATTTTTGAGTCAGTCAGGCTTGGATTTTGAAGATCCTTTTTGTTACTCTTCAAGTGGGAGAATTGCCTGAGGGGAATTGACCCTCCCCCATGGGATTAACAATTTTCCAGATCCAAAACGATCCAAATCTGAGGTGGGCCTCTGCCCCTCTGCAGTGAATACCAGCACCTCCTCTCTTTACACACAATGGGCCTTTGCTTTTTTGCTTTCAGAGGACAAAAGCAACAACAACAACAAAATTTCATTCACTTTTCCATCCATTTTCACACACACTCTCCTTTCCCTAACAGAAGGTCCTGTGCTCTGGCCTGACCCTAATACTTTCCAGGCTCTCTTGATAAAACACACAGGAACCAAGATCCAGCTGTGATTGGGAGAAAAATTTCACGATCACTCACATACATGCAGGCATACACATATTTCCATGGTTTGCCATGCTTTAAAATTAAATTTTAGAGAATTAAAATTTAAGTAATCGCCCTCTTTCCAGGCAGCCTTTGAGCTCAAAGTCAAAACCCCTTTAAAACCTAGATCCAAATGGCTAAGGCCAAGATAAAGTCCACCCACAGACTCATTGAGGTCTGTGCCAGCATGGGAGGCTTACCTAGGCTATATCCATTGGTTAGGCTAGCTTAGGGTGCCATTTGTTGGAAGAAATGTCCTTTTGGGTTCGGCTTCAAGTGGGGAAAAAGACACTGGAGACATGGTGGCTGCTTGGCTGCTTGGTTTTAATGGTGGACAGGAGCACATGGCTTGAGTCCTGAACAGAAAAGGTGATCACATTCTTCAATGTTGGTGGAGAAGAAGAGAAGGGCTGAGGGAGGGGCTTGCTAGGCTTTTTATAACCTGTTCAGTACCACCTCTGTTTCCTGTTCCTGTGTAACAAATGTATTCTGATTGGTTGTCAGACCCCCATTGGGCCATGCAGGGGCAACTCTCTAGGCTGCGTTTTGAATCCAGGTTTGGTTGAGTTCTCAGATGCCATTGGGTGAATTGGGTAAAGGGCCAGTATCATCATGGCTTAATCCCATCACCTGGAGCTGCAGGGGAGGATTCTTTATTATGTAAAGGGACTAGCTTGGTCATCTTAATGGCCTCTTTGACAAAGGGGGTGGGGGCAGGAAGCTGCAGGGAGCTATACTCCTGACTGGGATGGTTTAAGGACCATCAAGCAAGAGTTGGAGTAGAAGACATCCAAGGTCCCTTTTAGCCCCCTGAGTCTAGGATCTCCTCACACCTCCCTCCTCTTTTCTTGTCTTTCATCAGCCGTATGAAGCCCCCCTTGAACTCTGAGGTGAGGTCTAAAGTGGTCAACCAAAGCATCCAGAAGGTGTTTTCATTGCCAACTATCAAAGTGCCCACAATGAAAACTGATAGCCAACCCCCATCATCTCACTCTCAGGTGAGCAGTCCAGATGGAGCAAAGTAATAGGGGATCCACCTGAAACAAGGATGCAGTGAACAGGATTCCTGATCTCCTCAACAGCCCTGGATCCATCCCTCGAGCCAAAGGTCCCCTTGGCTTGTCCCTTCCTCTTTGGTCTTGAAAGTCTGCTTCCCCTTCTCGTTCTATGTTTCTGGATCCCAGGAGTCCCTATATTGAAGCCCTAAACATTTCCAGGGGGGTTTCCTCCCCATCTTTTCTCTCTTCCTCCACTTCTCTTTTATCTTCTGGTTGTAGGATCTTCTCAAGACCAATTCCCATCTCCTCCCTTTGCCCCCAACAAAAGAAGGGCCATGGTGGGGCAGAGCAACCATGGTCTGCAGGCACTAGCTATGATTCCTAGCAGAGGTGGGTTCCTACCAGTTTGCACCCGTTTGGTAGAACTGGTTCGTCAAATCCACCAAACCGTTTAGAAGAGGTTCCACCAGTGGACCCGGAAAGCAGGCCACACCTACAGAAGAGGTTCCAAATTTTTTTGAAACCCAACACTGACACACACACATACACACACACAAACACACACGCACACATGCACACACAGAGAAAGAGAAAGAGAAAGAAAGGAAGAAATAAATAAAGAAAAAAAGAAAAAAAGAAAGAAAAAGTGAGAGAGATGAAGGAAAAAAAAGGAAAAGGGGACAGAGAGACAAAAGGAAGAAGAGAGAGAGAGAGAGAGAGAGAGAGAGAGAGAGAGAGAGAGAGAGAGAACACATGGCCAGCAAGCTACTCCCACCAGGTCACATGGCTGGCAAGCCACTCCCACAAAGGAGGCCACACCCACAGAGTAGGTTCGAAACTTTTTTGAAACCCACCACTGATTCCTAGGTAGTCTCAGATAACCCTCAGAATTCACATGCTTAGCAACCGAATCAGATTTATGATGGTCGGAGTATTATAGGGTCACATGACCCCCCCTACTGTGACCTTCTGACTAGTAAATAGGGAAGCTGGATTCACTTAACAACTGTGTGACCAACTTAACAGCCAAAGTGATACACTTAACCACTGTGGCAAGAAAGTTTGTAAAATGGGGGCAACATTCACTAATGTCTCGCTTAGCATTGGAAATTTTGGTCTCTATTGTGGTCGTAAGATGAGGACTGCCTGTATTTGAATCTCCCAGAATTGTTAAGGAAGAAAAAACGGCCCTGCAAGGTCAGCTACTCCATTTACTGCAGACCTCTGGACTTCAACTCCCAGAATTCCATGGGTGGCTCAGAAAGGTTGGGAGCTGCAGTACCCCAGTCGTAAAAGGGCCATCAGTTCCCCACCCCTGGATTTCTGCCTCTTTCAGGAGCCGTTCCTTCCTTGACCCCCCTCCTTCCTTCTGACATTTTCTCCTTTTTTTAGGATTTCTATCAGCAGATAGCCACTGCCTGCAACAACATGCTGACCGGATTGCTGTCTGAAGCTCCCAATTTGGATGCCCTGCAGGAGATCCTGATGGTAAAGAGAGATCCTTTCTTGGGGTGGGTCGCCCGGTCAGCCAGATGTTCAGGCTGGATTTGGCCCTTCTGTCCCCCTGTGGAGTCTGTGGTTCTCCAACTGGGAATGACCCATTCCTCCTTTCCTCCTTCTCCTTCGTTTCCCCTGGCAGCACACAAATCCCTGGATCGATTCTCCCAAGAGCCACGAGAGATGGAGGGCCCTCAAGACCATCAAGCACCTCTTCAATTTCGTTTCAGAAAATGTCAATTTCGACGTAAGTCTCCCTTTGGGATGAGAAGGAAAATGTTTTCAAAGAAAGGAAACCCCCCAAGAAAGTCCAGCTGCCTTTTGGGAAAAGCACCTTTGGGATGTGACCAGGAGGATACAAGGAGTCCTGCTTGAGCAGAGGATTGGAGGAGAAGACCTCCACGGTTCCTTCCAGCCACTGCGGTTCTGTCATGCTGTGATACTGAGATTCTATAATTCTCAGGTTCTGTGATTCAAAGATTCTGAGATTCGGTAATTCTCAGGTTCTGTGATTCAAAGATTCTGAGATTCTGAAATTCTCAGGTTCTGTGATTCAAAGATTCTGAGATCCTGTAATTCTCAGGTTCTGTGATTCAAAGATTCTAATATTCAAATATTTGATAATTCTATGATTCTATCATTCTGTGTATCTAAGATTCTGTGGTTCTGTGGTTCTTATTCCCTGATTTCAGCCAGCTGATAGCTTCATGAGCCCCCTCCCCTTCTCTCTCCTCTTTCCCCTCCTTTCCCCTTCCTTTCTTTAGACCACAGCTGACTTTTCTTTGCTGGGGCAGCTGGTTGCTTTGCTGGCCCTGCACATTGGCGACACCAGTCCAGAAGTTGGCCAGACATCTGCAGAGGCTGCCTACCACCTGCACCACCTCCTCATGAGCAAAATGGGTGAGAACTTTGGACTCCAAGGGTTGACTTGCTGCAAGAAGACCAGGGATGCTCCCTGCCCAGGAGAGCATTGGGTGGCACAGTCTGTGGCTTAGCCAAGAAACGTTGGGTCGTTGGGCTTAGCAGAGATGCCTGGAATTGGCAGTTGATATTGGCATTTTTCAGGGCCAGGGGTCCTTTTAAGAAGGCGATTCTCATGTTGTGAGTCAGCTAGGGAGGAGGAAGAGGAGGGGGGAGAGAGAAGGAACGATGAAGAGAGGGGCAGGGAGCAAGGAGGGGGCGGGAGCGAGAAAGGAAGACAGGGAGGAGAAGGAGGAGGAAGAGAAGCAGCAAGTGGAGGAGGAGTTGAGAAGGGAGGGAAGAGAGAGGAAGAGAGGGAGAGGAAGATGAGGAGAGGGAGGAGGAGGAGGGAGTGGGGGAGGAAATCAAGGGGGAAAGGAAGAGGAGGCAATGAGAAAGTAGCGAAGAGAGAGGGAAAAGAGTTAGAGGAGGAGGAAAAGGACAGTGGGGTCCTTGGTGCTCTCTGAGCTTGGTGGTTTTCTTCTTGACATTTAATGACCCAACTAGGTAACGTCATCAGTACTTGAAGGGAGGGATCTTTTTTCTGTGCTTCCATAAGAATTGATGGTCATCCCCCCTGATGATGTTCCCCAGTTGGGCAATGAAACACCTGCAAGGAAACCCCCCAGGTCAGAGAGCACCAGGGACCCCTCAGGTTGACCCTGAGCTCCAGATCTTCTCTTTTCTTGCAATGACTAAACTGGCCGTCAGACGAAGGAAGTTCCCAGGTTCCGAAGGCCAAAATCTGACCTTGTGGTTTCTTCCCCTCCCTCCCAAGCAAAAGAAATGGACAAGAAACAGAAGAACAAACTGGGCAACTTTGTAGATTGGCCGAGGGAGGATTTATTTGTTTTGGACTCTTTCTATAACAACATCTCCAAAATGGCGAAGGTATGTTTTGGATCAGCCTTTGGCCTGGCTTCCTTTTCCTCCTCCTCCTGACCTGGAGAGCCTCAAAGGAGTCAATCTCACAGTGGGGATGGCATCCCCCAAGGTTGGGCTTTGGGTACCCCTTCCCCCAATGCCTAGGAGGAAGAAAGGGCAGCTGCCATGTTGGCTTCTTTGACCCCCATCCGAATTCCACCTGATGGAGGGCATGGAATAAGGCTGCATCTCTACATGGTGTGCTGTCCCCCAATCTGGGTCAAAGTCTCAAGAGAAGGGCATCAAAGCTCTAAGGCATCTCTGCATGGTTTCCTTTCCTTCTCTCCGATAGGCCTTTGGGGAGAATCTGAGCCCATTGCAGCTAACAAAGCTGATCTTGGCAACCGTGGACGCTTTGACACACCAAGAAAAATACATCTCACACTCTGCGGGGCTGCTCCTGAACACCATGCTAGTGGAGTTTGGCAAGGATATGGAGAAAGTAAGGACATTGCAGGGTTTGGAGCAAAAGGGATGTAGGAGATTTTGTAGAAAACAAAGATGAGAATAGCTGAGACTTTTTTGGCTCAGTGACGACACTTCTGGTTTTAAGAAGGCTAAGGCTGGATAGGAGGCCACTGAGCGATCTTAGGGCTGTTGAGAAAGTTGTCCAAACCTCCCAGAAGAAGGTAAGGGCAAAACAAAGGAGCCATTTTTTTTCATGAAAAATAACATTTGGTGAGCCAGTGTGGCAGTGGTGAAGGCTCCAGATGTTTTTATGGCTTTGTCAGCCGCCTTGAATCGTCATGTGTGAATAGGTGGCAATATAAATCTCCTAAAATAAACCAATAAATAAAATATCACAGGTAGCTGGACAAATCAGGAGTTTTAAAAATATGTAGGGCAAACGTTGATATTGTGAGGGCCAATTTATTTCCCCCAATGGGTGGGAGTTATTGTCTCTACTGCATCTCCAATGGAGACCAACACTGAATGTCATCCTCCAATCTGTCTTTTGCCATAGCTACCCATGTTCTTGAAGGAGATCTACCAGCGTCTCCCGAATATTACCCACCCAGCAACAAAAGCCCTCACCCTCAAGGCCGTATGTCACTTGGCCTCCAAGAGGGTCAACCAAGTTGTGGACATATTGCTGGAATCCTCCGTTGGCTGTGATGGGTAAGAAGAACTTCAAGGAGATGGGCATCCTGTTGTCTTGGATTCCTCAGAGTCTCTCAATCCTTTGCAATGGATTGAATCCTTGTAGCCTTTAAAGCCCTATATGGCCTAGGACCCGGGTATCTGCGAGACCGTCTTCTGCCACATACTTCCCTCAGACCAATAAGATCGCACAGGATGGGCCTTCTCTGAGTGCCGTCAGCGGGACAATGCCGGCTGGTGGCGCCTAGGAGTAGGGCCTTTTCTGTTGCCGCTCCGGCCCTGTGGAATGAGCTGCCCCCTGAGATCTGGGCCCTGCCCACTCTCATGGCCTTTCCAAAGCCATTAAAACTTGGCTTTTCCGGCAGGCTTGGGGCTGTTGACCCCATGATTGAGGTCCAGCCCCCTCCTGATTGGGTGTTTGTTGTGTTTCCCTTTTTAACCTTGTTGTGTCCAATTGTTTTTAAAAATTCTTTTTAATTTTTTTCATTTCTGTAAGCCACCTGGAGTCCTCCGGGATTGGGTGGCATAGAAATTTAATAAATGAAATGAAATGAAATGAGCATAGGTGGAGGAAGAGGGTGGAGGTTGGTTCTCTAAGCTTCTGTGTTGGTTTCCAAATGTTTTGTTACCAGGCAAGGTAACATCTTCAATGGAGTTTAAGGAACACTAGTGCTGGTGATCTTCTGCCTGTAAGGGCTTGGTGTGGTTAGTAGCTCTTGTGATGGAAAGGTCACATCAGGTGTGGGTTGTCTCAGGTGAGGGTCATATCAAGTGAAGGTCTTGTGATGGGGAGATCACTTCATATTGAGGGTCATGTCAGGTGAGGATCTTGTAATGGGTCTTCTGATGGACCAGGCGAGAGTCATATCAAGTGAGGGTCTTGTGATGGGGAAGTCACCACAGATTGAGGGTTATGTCAAGTGAGGATCTTGTGATGGGTCTTGTGATGTGGAGGTCATGTCAGGTGTGGACCATATCAAATGAGGATCTTGTGATGGGTCTTCTGATGGACCAGGTGAGAGTCATATCAAGTGAGGGTCTTGTGATGTGGAGGTCACCTCAGATTGAGGGTTATGTCAGGTGGGGATCTTGTGATGGGTCTTGTGATGTGGAAGTAATGTCAAGTCATATCAAGTGAGGGCCTTATGATGGGGAGATCACCTCAGATTGAGGGTCATGTCAGGTGAGGATCTTGTGGTGGGTCTTCTGATGGACCAGGTGAGGGTCATATCAAGGGAGGGTCTTGTGATGGAGAGGTCATGTCAGGTGTGGATCATATCAAGTGAGGGGCTTGGGAATGGGAAGATCACCTCAGATTTAGGATTGCGTCAGGTGAGGATCTTGTGATGGACCAGGTGAAGGTCATATCAAGTGAGAGTCTTGTGATGGGGAGGTCACCTCAGATTGAGGGTCGTGTCAGGCGGGGATCTTGTAATGGGTCTTGTGATGTGTAGGTCAGTAAAGGTCGTGTCAGGTAAGGGTCTTGATGGATGTTTTGATGGGCCATGGGTGTGTCACAGATGAAGTCTTCTAGTGGGAGGTCACATCAGATGAGGGTAGAGATGGGAATGAACTTTGAAAGATATTTTATGACTTTTCTTGTCACATTTATTAAGTGAATCACTGCAGTTGTTAAGAGGGAAACATGGTCGTTAAGTGAATTTGACTTTCTTATTGAATGTGCTTGTTAGAAGGTCACAAAATGTGATCACTTGACTTTGGGGTGGTCATAAATCTGAACCAGTTGTCCAGGAGTCTGAATTTTGGTCAGATGATCCTAAGGATGCTGGAAAGTGTGAAAACTGGGAATAAGTCACTTTTTTCAATGATGTTGTTTCTTTGAATGGCTCCTGGAGAAACGGTTGTAGGTCGAGAACTACCTGTGTATATATATTTTTCTGGCATGAGAGCCATTCATTTGGCCTTTGGTTTTCCAATCCTTCCTTCTGTTTGGGGGTGGGGGGTCATCTCTCTGCCTGGCCGTCTCTTCCGAAATGGGGAAAGGATCTGATTCCCTCCCAATCGGTTTCTCCCCCTCTGCAGAAATGCCAGGGAGATTTGGGAGGTGCTGGCTGAAGACCCTTGTGTCAACCTCAAGATCATGAAGCCCCTCATGAAACGGCTGGAAGACCAAGACCCCAGCACCGATGCCCTTTCAAGGAGGAGCAGCAAGTCCCTCATGCCCATTGCTGTAAGCCCTCCACTGGTGGCTCTCTTTTCCTTGGATCTAGAGGTGGGGAACACCTAAGGGAAGGGGAGAGGGAGGCAGTGGGAAAACTGCTGGGGCTAAAATTGGAGCATCATTTGGCATAAGCCCCTCCTCCTTTTTAGGTGGAGGCAGATGTTTCTCTTCCTGGGCTCAATGAGAATGTATCTGTCGAACAAAACTCCTCATTGGCAACAGGATGGGCATCTGGCCAGTAAGCCCTCAGCTCCGTTCAGTTGGCCAGACTCCACCCTGCAAGGGATTCTGGGGAAGAGGAAGAAGATGATGAATCTAAGTAAACTGGGGAGCCCAAGGTGACTCTCTCTTCATCCCATTTCTAGGCCACCAATGCCCTCTCTTTCCTCCTGTCCCTCCCGAACGCTGCTGAGCTCCTCACCAACAAATTCTCCAACCTGCTCCTCGCCCTGGTCACGCAGCTGTACTTCCTCCTGGGAGCCAGCAACAGTGGATCCAGCATGGACCCTTCAGAACAGATCAACCTCTTGAGGTAAGGAATCTCCTGGGACCAATCTGGATCCAACTGGATATCACTGAAAGGGGAAGAAATAAAGGGAGGGTGATTTGCTGTTTTTTTTTTTTTGTGGTTGTTGCACAAGCCGCCAAGTGAAAGCTGGAGCTCTCCTGAAGGGCAGCGGGAGGCCGGTTGGGGTCAGGGGAAGAAGCATGGCCTTTGCAGGAGGCATCAGCTGAAGCATTGGCACCGACTCTTCTCCCTTCCTTTGATTTAGCACGGCAGTGCAGGTGATCAAAAACCTCATCCTGTCTGCCGGATACAAAGAGGAATACAAAGATTTGGGGATGCTGGGATGCTGGGAGATGTTCTTGAGCCCAGATAGTCTGTATGAGGCCATTTTCCACCTGGTCCGGTAAGAACTTCAGAGTCCAAAGAACTTGGCTTTGAGTGGCAGTGGGTGAGAGAGGGAGGGGAGGGCTGAGGGAGAAGAGGAAGAAGAGGCAGAGAGAGAGAAAGTGAGGGAGAGGGGGAAGAGGGAGAGAAGGGGGAGGGAGAGAGAGAGGAAGAGGGAGGGTTAGATAGAGGAAAAGGAGAGAGGAAGGGAGAAAGAGAGTGAAAGAGAGAGGAAGGGAGTGCAGAAGGAGAGGAAGAAGAAGAGGCACAGAGAGAAAGAGAAAGAAACGTGGGTTGAGAGGGAGGAAAGAGAGAGAGAGAAGGAAGGGGAGATAGAGGAGAAGAAGGGAAGGGAGAGAGCAAAAGAGAGGGAGGCGGAAATGGACTAATTCATTGAGTAATTCATTTATCCATAATTCAGATAATCGTTTCTCTAGCTTGGTGATTTTCTCCTCACTCATCAGCAGATCTTATCTAATTTCTCCCTATTTGATCTTTAGGAAACTCTTCGCCTATTCTAAAGTGGACCTGAAGCTGATGTTCAGACATGCCAACACCTACCTGTACCGTCCCGACTTAAGGGAGAAGACAATTGGCATGGTGTTCTTCTCGGAGGTAAGGATGCACCACAACATTGTGGAGGTCCAGAAAAGTTGTGCAGGGTTCAGGGGGACTTTATGATTAGGAAGTTGAAGTTGTGGGGGCTCCATCACTGGAGGCCTTGAAGAAGAGACTGGACAGCTGTTTGTCTGACATAGTAATGGTCTCCTACTTGGTCAAGGGGTTGGACTAGAAGACCTCCAAGGTCTCCTCTTACTCTGTTAATCGGTGGAATTAGAGGGAGGGAGGGAGGGAGGGAGGAAGATTCAATGATCCCAAATTCTGTTTCCTCTTTGCATTATAGACAGTTTTGTATTGCCATTCTGTAGTCCCTGACATAAGACCATCATAGAACCTCCAGTGGTCACTAAGTGATCGCAGAAGCCCTTAAGCCAATGCCGTGGTCATACACTTAGGATAAACCAGATATTTCAGTGATTTCCTTCTACAGGTTGTCCTCGACTTATGACCACAACTGAGCCACAAATTTCTGTTGCTCAGTCCCTAAGCAAGTTTTGTCCCATTTTACCACTTCCTTTGCCACAGTTGTTAAGTGAATTGCTGCAGTTGTTAAGTTAGTCACACGGTTAAGTGAATCTGGTTTCCCCATTGACTTGGCTTATCAGGCGGTCACAAAACGGATCACGTAACCTCGAAATACTGCGACCGTTAGGATGTGAAGCTGACATCACAACAATACGATGTGCAATCCCACCATCGATATGTCTGCCGCTGGACGGTTCTTTTGTACCTTACCCGTCCCATAGAGACAGTGATAGAGAAGGGCACATCCTGGTGATCCCAAGGACATCGCAAAGTTCCTGGCAGATTCAGGAGAAGGCCTTTTTTCTGACCACAGAGAAGCAGCCATTGAAGCTGCTGAAAGTTGGGACAGCTCCAGAACAGAAGGAAAGCGGGAGAGAGAGTGTGTCGAATTAGTGAGATAAATTTTATTATTAGAGAAGAGAACACCCAAAAAGATCAAAAGTAAAGTTAAAATTGAAGACAGAAGAGGTTAAGCTGCGAGATTAAGCCTGAGTCAAACTTAGTGTGTTCTTTAATCTTTTTAAATATATTTTTATTATTTTTACATTTAAAACAATGCAGTACCGCAAAGTCGAAGCGACCATACATTCACATTATATACAGCTAGTCTCAACCATTAACATTTAGCCTACTTAATACATTGTGTATCCTTCTGTCCAATCACAAAATATACAGTTTGTTCCAGTCTTGTCACCTTGTCTTATATCAATTATAAAATCTGTTCCAGACTTCAAAATATTTTGATTCCCCTTTATTTTTAAGTTCAAGAGTGAGCCTATCTGCTCCCACACAGGCCAACACTTTTCTGATTATATCTAGCTCTGATGATGTATTTTCTTTTTTCCAATATTATGCATAAATTATGCATGCCGCAGTTAGTACATATAAATTAGATAAAGTATATCTTTCTTAAACCCCTCCCGTATTATACCTAGGGGAAAGATTTCTGGTTTACACAGGATTTTGTCTCCCACCATTTGTTCTAACCATGATTGAATCATTTTCCAATATTTTTTTGCCTCATTGCACGTCCACAACATTTGATAAAAAGTGCCTGGTGGTTTTTTTTACACTTCCAACAATTTGGGACCAGATTTTTAAACATTTTGGAGAGCCATGCTGAGGGGGAGATGCCATCTGTAGAACACCTTATAAAGATTTTCTTTATAAGCTGTAGCCATTGTTAGTTTCTGATTGTATCCAAAGTTTTTCCCACTTAGCCAATTCCACATTATAACCAAAATTTTTCGCTCAGACGACTATAGTTTCTTTGACATGTTCCTCCTCTATCTTATATTCCAACAAAAATCTATCTACACTTTGATCAGCCTGTTTTCTGTCTGTATCAAAAGTTTATCTAATATTGTGTAATCTTTGGCAATACCTTTCTTCTTCCTAAACTGTGCAAACCTTGATTGTATCTGTAATTCTGAATCTTCAATCTCTCCAAGTTACCAGTATGCCCTCCAGCATCAGCCATCTGAAGTTAATTTCGTATTTATTCAGCACAGATGTTAAAAATTGATAGGGCCTTCTTAGTTCTCTGATTCTCCTTGGTAACTGTTTTAAGACTGTTAGTTGTCATTGATTGTGTATTATCAGATCGTCTCTTCTTCTATTCAGCATCTCGTTGTGTATTGAAGTTTTAACAAACTTTATATGGACTTCCATCAGGAGATTGTTCTTTTTTGTGAGTTTGTCTGAATTCTATATGTCTTATTGATCTCAATTGCCATCTCATCCTTTCCTATTCCCAAAGCCTTTGCCATAAGGTCTGCCATCATGTCTGATAAATCCTCGACTTTTTCTTCCTTTCCATTCTGAAATCGTAGAAATTGGGCTGCTTTCTCTGATTCTAATATGAGGACCATTAACTCAAGTTCTTTGTTTGCCTGGATCAGCCTAGAACTCAGCTCCTCCATTTCCCCCACCCCTCGTTCTCCAACTTTCCTTCTATTACATTTTGTTCATGTTTATTGATCTGTTCCTGGAACTTCTCAAATTTATCATCCATCTTCTGCATTTTCTCCTTTAGTTCTCCAGTATCATTTCTTATTTCTCTAATATCCTTTTTAGTTCTTCGTGATTTTTAGCCATTGCCTCTTGCATAGTCTGTAATATCATCTGAAGCTCCTTAGTTGAAATGGATCTTTCTCTCTGGAGCATATCCTCCAATGATCTTTGGTTTCAAGGGCTGGCAGCCGCTAGAGACAGCTGGGGTGCTGGCTTCCTCCCCGTGCCAATTCTTGTTAGATTTGTAGTGCTTGTCATTTTTTGGAAGAATTGGATCCGTAATTTAGTTATTTTCCAGAACTTCCACTTTCTTCTCTCCTTCGTAACTTTCTCCAGTCCGTCCTTCCTTCCTTCCTTCCTTCCTTCCTTCCTTCCTTCCTTCCTTCCTTCCTCCCTCCCTCCTTCCTTCCTTCCTTCCTTCCTCTCCCTCTCCTCACTTTCCCCCTCCCTTTCCCTCTACTCAATAATCAATTTTAAGGAGTATTAAGGTGTGATATAGTCTATATATCAACAGATTCATATATTATAAGAAAACAAATATCATAGGATAGAAAGAATGAGTGAGACTTATTAATTTACCTCTATGTCGGACATAGCGGCAGGGCGGCCAAAAGCCGCTTTCTTTCTTTTTGCCTCACCAGCCATAAACTTCACCGCATGTCACTGAATCAAACCATCTCCTTAGTTAATCAATAATAATGCCAATAATATCAAAATAATAATCTTATAGCATTAACAATACCAATGACAATAACAATATATTCCTTTGATAGTAGTATTATAACATTAATTCCTATTCTTTAAGTTCATCCTTACATATGACCCTCCTGGATTAAGTAATTATATAAATATTCTAAGTCCTTTGGTCCAGTAAATCTTTTCTCTCTCTCTCCAATTATTTCTTTTAGTAATGTCCAAAGATTAACATCAGTGTTCTCCAATAGTCAGGTTTCTTGTTATCCAAGGGGTATAGTCACCAAAAGTTCTGTTTTCTCTTAAGGTGTACTATGGGGTGGGGGGGATTCCATAGTTCGCCAGTAGATGTCACTCTTCCACAAGCTAATCAGATACAGGTTAACAAGAAACATACTTGACAAAATGCACTGCTATGAGTCAGCTTTTTTTCTTCTTCAAACCTTCTTCAAACCTTCAATAGTTAACTCATTTCCCCCTGAAGGCATCCATGTAATCAGAGTTATTTACAGCTGGCCTTTGTTGTGTCAACTAATTAAGTTTAGATTCAGCTCCTCAGACAGTTCAGAGAAGAAAAGAAAAAAGCCTTCACTCACTCGCCGCTATAAAGGGGGGGCGGGATAGAAAAAAACAACCACCCCACTCCTTAATCTTAATCTCGTGAGCTGTTTTGGAATAAAAATACCTTCCTCCAAGTTCAGGAATCTGTTAAGCCACCCGCGACTCCTGCAGCTTCTCCCTTACTTTGAACTGCTGTCAGTACTCTGGGACGGCCTTTATAGATTGCCCTCTTCCACGCCCAGAGTTATGAATGAAATTTCAACCGCAGACCATGAACTGCCATCTTTTGGTCCAGAGATGGGTTCCTATCAGTTCGCATCTATTCAGTAGAATGGGTTCGTCAAATCTACCGAACCGGTTAGAAGAGGTTCCACCAGTAGACCCGGAAAGCAGGCCACACCTACAGAAGAGGTTCCAATTTTTTTTGAAACCACCAATGGTCCTTGGATATGATTATTCTACACTATCATGCTCCTATTTATAAAATCCAGTGCCTCTGTGAAAGGTAAGGATGACTACTGCGTTTGTGGTGCAATCAGAACATTGCATGTGTTGAAGTTGTTTTAACGCAAACCAAAGATGCCTTTTAAAAAACAGGTTTACATCACATTCTTATGCATGCCAGTTCTGTGTATGAGGTAATTTAAGGTGGTTCTGAAAAGTGTCGTCGGCATCTTCATATCCAATCGCATGGGCAGCAAGCCACTCCCATCTGGTCACATGGGCAGCAAGCCACTCCCACAAAGGAGGCCACACCCACAGAGTAGGTTCGAACAATTTTTGAAACCCACCACTGCTATGGTCGTGCCAAACCAACCTTCTCTTCAGTCTTCCCTACAGGAAATCTTCGGTTTACAAAAGTCTTTCCAGAAACCCCTCCGGATGCCAGATCCAGCTGCTCTTCATGGACCTCTCCATTCAAGCAGCCATTCGTCCTGGCAGCTAGCCCCACCCCCTCTGTTCTTTAATCTTTTTATTGATGGAATTTTTTCAAATGCTTCTTACTTTTTAAACTGGAGCGGATTTTTCTTCTTCTTCTACTTTCTTTCTTTTTCTTTTTTCAATTCTCTAGTGCATATTATTTTAAAAAAAATTTCTTTTTCTCCTGAAGTTTGGAATATAAAGAGGGGAGTAAAAGTAGAAGAAAAGAAGTTACACTGCCACTTACAGGCTTGGAGGCTTGGAAACATTGTTTTTCTTTTTTTTTCTTTGCACATTTGATTTACATTTCAAGGTCTCTGAGCTTGTTTATTGAAAATGATAGCCAGATGAGCATGGATTGTTTATACAGGTGCTCCTCCGGGGTATTATCAGTAGCTGTACTGGAGTAAAAAGAAAGCCTTGAAAGAGAGAAGAATTGCAGTGAACTTGTTTGGAACTTAATAAAAAAGCCTTGGATTCTATATAGTGGCAATGTATACTATCTGGAGGAATGTTGCAACACGAAAAAGAAAAGAAAATGCAGAATATTGAACAAAGAACAGAAGAATTGAAGAAAAAGATGAACAAAGAGATAAGAAAATTGGTGATATTGACAGGAGATTGAGGTTGGAAAACACAAGAGTGGAATATTGTTATGGGAGACTGATAGATCAGAATTCCAGAATATAGAAGAAAAAAAGGAAAAAAATTGGGCAGCTCTAATGTTAGAAATTTTGGCAGAAGCATCGGTAATAACCAAAGTGAAGTTGATGCAAGGAACAGACGAGGGGTTTCAAGTCTTTACAAGATATGCAATGAAAAACAAGTTGCCAAGAGAAGTCCATATAAGATCTACCAAGAAAGCAATTAGAACACAAATACTACAAATGGCAAGAGATATAAGATTTCACAACTATTGGAAGGATACAGGATGATGTAATGAAGTGCTGTAATAAAAACTAATTTAAATTTAGTTAGAATATTACGCATAAAATGAAAAAAAGTTAAAGTCAAATAAATGATTAATAATGAAATTCTATATAAATTGTAAGTGAGGACTATGGAAAGGATGCATGAAAGTTTTGTAACCAAAGATAAATAATTTTATATAGAATACAATGTAAAGATGTAATATTACTAGATGGTTTTAGGATGATGTAATGAAATGTCATAATATAAATCTATTCTAAATTTAGAATATCTCATATAAAAGGAAGTAATAATAATTATAGTCAAATAAATGTTAAATAATTATAATAATTGTATACATATATATTAGATTGATAATATGAGATTCTATATAAATTGTAAGTGAAGACTATGGTGAGGAGGCACAGGAGTTTTGTGACCAATTGACATACTGTATGTAACTGGAGGATGGTTTTTATGTTATATGTTTATTTTGTTTGTTTAAAAAGAAAAAAAAGAAAAAAAGAAACACTGTGACCGTCATAAATACGGACCATCAAGTACCCAATTTTTGATCAGGTGACTGTGATCAATGGTCATGAGTCTGAAAAATGGAGTTGTCCCTTTTATCAGTGCCATGGTGACTTTCCGCCGTCACTATATGAGGACTGTCTTTTCTTTTCCTCTCTTTCTGAATGTGGCATCTCTTCACAGAGGCTCTGAGGAAAGTTCCCTTCCTTTGCTTGGTTAATAATCCATCACTCCATTCTTCTTTCTCAGCTTCTCTATCACCCGGAGCTTGGACACTTCTTCATCATGAAGGACATCCTCAGTGTCCTCCAAAAATGGATGGCTGAGCCATATCCCCTCATCCAAATATTTGCTGTTCGTGGTCTGGGGTATTTTCTCCAGCACCCCTTTGAGGTAAGAGATGGGGGGCAGGAAGTGAGGGACTTTCAAGGGAGCAGCAGGTGCGATCTTACTCTCTAGGAATTCTACAAAGTTAGGAAGGGTAGAAGGAGGAGAAGAAGACAACCACCAGAAAGAGGATGCCCTCAGCTACAGTGGCCTCTCTTCTACAAAGATGGAGGCATCTCTGGAAGATCTGAAGGATCAATTTGGAGACAGATCCTCTTGGAGGACATCCAAAGCAGAACAAGAAGCAATGGATGGAAACCAACGAAGGAGAGAAGCAACCTAGAACTAAGGAGAAATTCCCTGACAATAAGGACAATTAACCAGTGGAACAACTTGCCTCCAGACGTTGTGGGTGTTCCAATACTGGAGGCTTTCAAGAAGAGACTGGACAACCATTTGTCCAGAATAGTTTAGGGTCTCCTACTTGAGCAGGGGGTTGGACTAGATGACCTCCAAGTTCCTTTTCAACCCTGTTATTCTATGTTCTGTGGGCTTCCCTGTGTTTGTCATTCCTAGACTCAGAGAACTCCAGTGACCATGTTTAATCGTTTCCTCCTTTCCCTCCTTCCTCCAGAATACGATGTTAGAGCCGGTGCTAGTCCCTGTGGTCAACTGTGCTTGTCACCCAGACAAGTCTGTAGCAAAGGAATCACTCCGGACTCTTCGGTTCCTTTTCCGGCATCTGAATGCTCAAACCTATGGATGGAAAGCTGTCAATCTTATTCCGGTCCTGGGGAAGTATTTTGCTGATGTACGTCAACCAAATCAGAACAAACTACCCCCCCCCTCTCTTCTTCTCCCACCCTCCCTCCCTTCTCTCTTTTTCTCCCACAAAAATCACCTGGGTACCATCTGACGAATTCTAATTTTATCAAAAAGTCTTAGAAATAGTTCAGCAACAACTGTGTTGTTCTCATCTAAAAGAGTGTGTGAGCTTGCAGATGATCATTGAGCCCTTCCAGAGAGCTGGAGAAGTGCCAGATGAGGTGGAAGAGAATGAAGGTTGCCACTCTCTTCAGCTTCACCAAACCACCATCAATCACCCTCCATATTTATTAAAAATCCCGATTGGTGTTGCTTGATCTCAGACACTTTAAGGTGTGTGGATTTCAACTCTGCTGGCCTGAGAAGGTTGAAGTCCCCACATCTGAAAGCTGCTCAGATTGGGAAACTCTGGTCTCTATCAGTATTTCTCCCTCTTGGCAACTTGAAGAGGTGAGGACTTCAACTCCCAGAATTCTCCAGCCAGCATACTGGAGTTGGAGTCCTCATATCTGAAGGCTGCAAATATGGGAAAACAACTCCTTGATCACACTATAGAGGTTGGTCTGCAAGCCTTTTACACCCATGGCCAACCATTGGCATGGCCTTGTCTAGAGAAACAGTTGCCAGACTCCCCTTGCTTTGTCTTGTGAGTGGGAAACTGAGGCAGATCAGATGAAGAGGATGGGAGTTATGAAGGCTTTTATTGTAGGTTTAGTGGATCCCTTCCTGCCTTTCTCTCTTAAGGAAACAAAGGAGAATCAAATGTGAGACGTTTTCTCACCTGAAATTTCTGCTCTCAGATTTTGCTCAGCTGACTGTTGTGTATGTTGCAGTTTGTTCTTCTAGGTTCTCACAACACCTCCCACTTCCTAAATGCTATTGGAGGGACTGACACATTTCTCTTCCTTGTAGGAGGACAACGAGTTGCGCAACACCTCCATCACCCTTTTTGGCCTGCTCTTAAAAGGGGTCAAGGAGGCAGAGGGGAATCTTACCAAATCCATCCTGCGCAACCTGATTCCTCTCATAATCCAGTTGGCTAATAGGTGGACCCGAGAGGTGAGTTGAAGGGTGGGGTCAACTAAGTCTCTTCATGCTCCCTTCTCCATGAGACCACGCTGTACCCCCATCTTCACTCAGAGCAATGTGGTTGCATCATGTGGACCCTCTGGAAAAGGCAAAGAAATTCTGCAATCCTGAAGTTGTGAGGTCCTCTGAACCTGGTTTTCTTGCAGGCCGTTCTGGACCCAACTAGGTGAAAGCATCAGTAGGTTGGAGGGGAGGGTTTGATCTCTGCTTAATGCTGGATCATTTTGATATGGGTGTAGGTTTTCTGTTGGGTCATTCTTGGATTAGGGGTTTGTTTTCTTCTTGATGGTTTGCTTGGTACCAATATAATAGAATCAGGGTTGAATTGTGGGGAACTCTGGCCTTCAGGGCCCCCCTTGCCCTGCCATAGCTTCCTCCTGGGGTGGCTCATCCCCTTTCCCACCCCTGAGCAAGGAGAAGGCTGGGTTTTCTCTGCAGAAGATGGACAACCTCAGAACCGGCTCCTCTGACGCCTCCTTTCCTCCCTTGGCTCAGATCTCCAGGAACACCCTGATCTCCTGCGTCTCCTTTATGAAGTGGGAGGAGGTTCCAGAGACTTTGTTTGACTACAAGATTTACACCAGTCTCCGGAGCATGTATTCCAGCATCTGCTCGAAGGTGGTAAGTACGAGCCTAGCTGGTTCCTTTTCTTCTGGATTAGAGTATAATGTATTTTCTTTTTCTCCTGCCTTTCTTCTTTAGATAAATCATTCAAGATGGTGGATGTCCCTAATGCTTCTCCTCCCCCTCCCCCTCCTCTAATTTCCTTCCCAACAACCCTGTGAGGTGGGCTCCCCTGAGGGAGAGAGACTGGACCAAAGTCACCCAGCCAGCTTTCATGCTTAAGGGCAGGACCCAAGTCACTCAGGAGGCTTTCATGAGAAAGGTGGGACTAGAACTCACAGGCTCCTGGTTTGTTTGCCTGATGCCTCAACCACTAGACTAAACTGGCTAGAGGGATTCTTCTTGGGTTGTTGCTCCCTTGGGAATACCAGAGGTTCCATGCCACCATGAGGACTATAAACCTTACTGATTTGTGGGTTTGAGGATCAAAAATGGTAGTTTGTGGAAAAGGGAAATTACGATGTAAAGAGGGCAAAACATAAATGCATTTATGAGATCAGAAGCCATTTCCTTATCATCTTTATTTCCCTTTTCTTTTTTTATTCTTTTTTCACTATACTATTTTTCTTTATTTTCCTTTATGGTTTTAACTTGGATAAAACTGTCTTTAATAACATAAATGTGTGTATGTGTGTGTGTGTGTGTATAATACAATACAATATAAAACTGTATTATACTAATACTTACAATATACTATACTATATAATGTAATATTATATTGTATTGCATTGTATAGTAGTCCAGTCTAGTCCAGTCCAGTCAAGTCTGTTAGGTAAGCTCCCCAGTTGCAAAACTTACAATAGCTCACGCTGATCACTATATGACACTTCTAACAGCCAGCTTCCAAACACTCAGATCAGATCAGCATCTAACAGTGATTCTGGCTCCATCTTATGGCTGCTTGAGGAAACAACAACCAATCACATTTACACTATTATTTAAAGAAACAGGTACAGCATTGTTACATGATTTATATATTAACAACCCAACCGTTAGATTATATGCCTAACAAAATCCAATATAGTATAATAATATTGTTTAGTATAATAAAATATAGTATAGTATAACAATCTTATAGTTTAAAATGCAATACGATACGATGCAGTATAATAAAATTTAATATGTTGTGGAAGACATTGTTGTTGAGGACATGAGGACTAGAAACCTTAGAAAGAAAAAAGAGGAAGCTACAGAGTTCATTGCCTTGTTTGTGGCCATGTGTTCCTCAGATCAATCGATGCAAGGAAAAACTGCCGGAAATGTTGAAGCAGATGCTGAAATTCCTGAAGAGCCAGAATTCTTCATCCCGAAGGGCAGCTGCCCTCTTAATTGGTAACCCCAAATGCAAACTCTGGAAGGAGGGGAGGAAAAACCAGGGCATGCTCACCATTATCTCTCTCTCTCACACACACACACACACGGCCCCGTTTCTTAAGGGTATCACTGTGGTTAAGTGAGTCACGTGGTTGTTAAGTGAATCGGGCTTCCTTCCGGAGTTTGCTCACCCGAAGGTTGCAAAAAGTGATCAGGTGACCCCCCCCCCAAGACTCTGCAACCATCATAAATATGAGTCATATGAAATTCTTTCCCTCCGATCTCTAGACAGACCCAATTCCTGGGACCATCCCATAAAATCCCAAAGCGACTCTTCCAAATATAAACAAAAGAATTCTGCATTTTCTTTCTTGAATCAGTTGATTTAGCCATATATGCCAACTCCACCAATCCTTTCTTTGCATGTGTTTAGGCTGCTGTGCAGAATACATGAAACGGAATGTGGTGACTTCCAAACAAATCGAAGAAGTTTTCCTGGGTGAGTTTCAAAGTTCCCTCACTTGAAGCGGAGACTTTCTCTCCAGAAGCTCTGTCGCTGATCAGAGTTGGTTCTCAAGGTGGATCCTGGAAATCATTTCTTTTCTGGATTCCTTCCAGGTCTCCGGGATCTGCATGAGGATTGTGAAGCCTCCGTGGCTCAGGCTGCAGCTGAGTCCATGAAAGTACTCTGCCGGCAGTGCGGCCATCGGATCAAGCCTGATCTCATTCTTAGCCATTTTCTCTCCAAAGCCATCCGGAACCTACCTGCGACCAAACTGTCATAGTTAAATAGTTTAATCCTTTACTTTATTGTCTTGGCACCCCATATCACAAAGTTGTGCCTTCTTCAGTGTATATTATATATGAAAAATGAAACTATACAATTGTATTCAACTGTACATTCTATACAATGAAATTGGAAACTCCTAATATTGCATTTGTGTTGCCCTCTACAGTAGAATTCAAGATAGTTACTGCTCTGGGATGGAAGCTCTTTTTCAGTCTACTTGTCCTTATTTTTATTGTCCTGTACCATCTGCCAGATGGTAATAGTTCCAAAAAATGGGTGCCCAGGAGGAGATGGATTTTTAAGGATGTTTGGAACTTTCTTAAGGCAGCAGGAGCTATAAAGCTCTTCCAAAGAGGGGAGGGGGCAACCAAGGACCCTCTGGGCATCTCCCTTTCATCTGGTCTTTGGGAAAAGGGAGGAAGCGTGAAGATAATTCCTATGTTGTGAAAGACCACAAAGGAACATCATGGAAACAGGACCTGGAAGAGAGATTAGTAACTCATAGGTACCTGATTGGCTGTTGACTGACGAGGAGCCTGTTTTCTGGGCTTCAAACATTTCCCTGGCTGTTTTTGTACATGCTCGGCCAACAATCTTAGTAGCTGCAAAATTGAATGCATGTTCTTCATTGCAATGTGAGGCTACCAATGAGTTTGGGAAATGTTGATTGGTTTTTATATTTAACCACAACCTTAACATGGAATGTGGCTTTTGAGATGCTCAATTTCAAATTAAGATGTGGATGGTGGTAACAGCAGATATTCTGTTAATTATGTTCAATTAGGACATTCAAAGTATCTAGGGACATTATTGGACAGCCACTTAAATATGAGGTAGCATGTGATGCAGCAGCCAAAAAACCCACCACAGTTCTAGTTTTGGTTGCCACGATGTAGAAAAGATGTGGAGATGCTAGAAAGAGTGCAGGGAAGAGCAACCAAGAGGATTAGGGGACTGGAGGCTAAAACATATGAAGAACGGTTGCAAGAACTGGGTATTTCTAGTCTAATGAAAAGAACAACTAGGAGAGACATGATAATAGTGGTCCAATATCTCAGGGGTTGCCACAAAGAAGAGGAAGTCAAGCTATTCTTCAAAGCATCTGAAGGCAGGACAAGAAACAAAGAATAGAATGGAATGGAACAGAATGAACGGAAATAGAATAAGAATAAGAATAGAAACAGAAAAGGAATAGAATAGAATAGAATTAGCATAGCATAGCATAGAAATAGAATAGAAAAATAGAATAGAATAGAAGAAAATAGAATAGAATAGAATAGAATAGAATAGAATAATATAGAATAGAACAGAACAGAAACAGAAATAGAATAAAAATAGAAATAGAAATAATAGAGATAGAAATAGAAATAATAGAGATAGAAATAGAAATAGAAATAATAGAGATAGAAATAGAAATAATAGAATAGAATAAGAATAAAAATGGAAATGGAAATGGAAATAGAATGGGAGAGGGGGATAATGTCGCGGTGGTACGACGGGTGATCTTGCAGCTCCAGAGATATCTCTGACCTAAACCATCCCGTAGAGACGGTGACAGGGAAAGCCATATCCTATTGATCCCAGGGACATTTCAAAGTCCCTGGTTGATCCAGGAGGAGCCTTTTTTCCAGCAGCTGTGAGGCAGCCATCAAAGGTGCTGAAATCGGGGACAGCTCCAGTACAGAAAAAAGAGAAAGTTTGTTGATCTGGTGAGAGGACTTTTCATCATTATTATTCGAGAGAACACTCTAAAAGACTAAAAGTTAATTTAAAATTGAAGACTGAAGAGGCTAAGCGGCGAGATTAAGTCAGAGTCAAGTTGAGTGGTTTTTTTCTTCCTTTTTATTGTTGGAATTTGGCTGGATTTTTACAAAGGCCTTTTACTTTTTAAACTGGGTTTTCTTTTTTTTCTTTCTTAAATATTTGCATAATAATTTTTGCTGTCTAAGACTTTTTCCTCCCTACTTTTTTTTTCTTTCCAAGGCTCTAAATGTATTTCCTTTTTGAATCTATTTTTCTTTTTTGAGTATAAGGAAAATAAGGGAAGTGGAAGAGAATAAATAACACTGCCATCCAGAGGCCTGGAAACATTGTTTTGTTTTTCTTGTATGAGTGTTTAGAGAAAAGTAAAAAAAAAGTTAAGACCTGATGTTATATTTCAAGAACTTTAAGCCTGTTTATGAAATGATAGTGGGATGAGCATGGGAGATTGTTTATACAGGTACACTTCTAGGATACTATCAGTGAATGGAGTTTGGGCATGAAAGAAAATTTGGAATTCAAAGAAAGAAGAGTGTAGTGAACTTGAAAAGACAATTGCTAATTTTGTTTGGAACTTAATACAAGAGCCTTGGATTTTACAGTGGCAATATTTCTCTCTCCCTTTTTCTCTCTGTCTTTTTACTCCCCTACTCTCCTTCTCATTTAACCACTGCCAGCTGGTCTGAGGCCTTCTGCAGAAGAAGTTTGGCTTCCCCCTTTTTTTCTTAAAGAAGGTGTGTGCTTTTTTTCTGTTTTTCTTGTCTATTTTGGGGGATGCATATATAGACATATATTTTCCCCCTTTCCTGCTGGATTTTGTTATTTTATTTCACTGAACTTAATTAAGATAAAGAAGAACATGAAGACTTTTATTATTGTTCCTTTTATTTATTTATTTTGTGAATGATATGTTTTTTTCTTTTTTTCTTTTAAACAACTGGAACCAATTGGATTAGGACAAACAAGAGCCTGAAGATTTTTTCCTTTTTTCCTTTCCCCCCTTTTTTCCATTTCCTTTTTTCTCTCTCTTCTTATTAGGGCCACTTGGGATTATAACTGTCCTTTATGTAAGTGGATTAAGGTATAGAAGAACCTGAAGACTTTGTATTTCTCAACTACCATATAGTATATAAACTGTTTTGAAATGAGTAAAAAGATAACAGCCGCTGGCTCTGCAATACCAACTTCCTCCTCTTCATCATCTGGAGGACAAAGATCAATATACACAATGTTGCAACAGGAAAAAGACAAGGAAGTGATACTGTAGATGATTATGCAAGGAATACAAAAAATACAAGTAAGACCAGAGAATATAGAAAAGAGAACAGATAACATTGAAAAGAGAATAGAAAATATAGAACAAAGAAGAGAAAACATCAAACAAAAAGCAGGGAAAGGAGATGGAAAAATTGAGAATATTCACCAAATGATGATGAAATATGAGAACAGACTTCAAAAAACTGAAGAAAAAGATGAGCAAAGAGATAAGAAAATTAGAGATATTGATACCAGATTCAGTGTGGTTGAAAAAGATAACAGTGGAATACTGGGATGGGAGATCAATGGATCAGAATTTTATCTCTGATTTCAGATTTTATTTCAGATTTAGAAGAAAAGGGAGAAAATCTGGCAGAAATAATGATAGAAATTCTGGCAGACATCTTGGAGATAACCAAAGAGAAGATGATGGATGGTATAGACAAGATGTTTTGAGTCTATATAAGATATGCAGTGAGAAACAATCTCCCAAGAGAAGTTCATATAAGATTTACTAAAAAAGCAATTAAGACACAAATATTAGAGAAGGCAAGAGACAAAAGACTGGAATTAAAAATAAGGAGATTGCGGTTTTGAAACAAGTACCAAGAAGAGTGAAAGAAAAGAGAAGAGAATACCAATTTGTGACTAAAATGTTACTTTAAAAAGTTGTTAATTATAGATGGCTGATATCAGAAGGTCTCATGTTTGTATGGCAAGGACAAAGATACAGAATAGATTCAACTGTGAGAGCAGAACTATTCTATGCAGAACATTTGAGAGGGAAAGATGAGGAGACAGGAAAAGAAAAACCACTAATTGTACTCCAAGAGGAGTACAGAAAGAAGAAAGTGCGGTAGGCAGCATTGACCTTAGAGAACAACAAGAACCGAGATCTACTAGAGCAGTAAATCCTTCTTATAAAGTATAAATATGGAAAAGAAAAAATTGATTACAATTAATATAAATGGACTTAATTTGGCTATTAAAAGAAGGAAAACATTTCATAAATTACAGAAATTAAAATTGGACAAAATCTGCCTACAAGAAGTACATATTAAAAAGCAACATGAACAAATACTGATGCAGCCAAAATTAGGGAAAATATTTACTGTGTTGCCAAGATGTAAGAAAAGAGGAGTGGTTTTGTATATCAAAGATACAATCCCAGCAGAACAAATCTACACAGATGATGATGGAAGAATTTTGATGGTGAAAATTATGGGCAATAATAAGAAAATACTTTTAGTAGCAATTTATGCTCCTAATGACAACCAAGATGAATTTTATAGAAAATTACACATGAAAATATTTGCCAATCACCTCCAAGATGTGGCTTTACTCCCAAGTTCACCCTGTTTTTTTTAGTAGTTCTTGTCTTCTGGCATCTCTGTGCATGCACACACTGGGAAAAGGTTCCAGCTGTTCCTCTGCCACACTGCTGTCTAGCTCCTTCTCTACCTCCAATGCTTCAGTGAACTTCCCTCAGTCCCCAGGACTGGCCCATGTTTTTCCACAATCTCCTCACTGTCCGACTCTGCTGCCAGTTCCACTGGTGCCCCACAACAAAAGGGGACATAAATGACACGGTGCGAGCAAGGATGAGTGCAGCCTGGATGTGTTGGTGAGACCTCACTGATGTGTTATGTGACAGATTGGGGCGGGTGTGAGGTGGCATTATTCTTTGAACTTTGCTTAAAGGTGCTAAAGACGCTGAAGACGCTGTAGCCGGCATTGTGAGAACTAATGCGGCTCAGCTGACTGGGAGACTTTGCCTGAGGTGTTATTTGTTCGCTGGGACTCTAGACCAGCTGGGAGCGTCGTGATTGCTGTGAACAGCGCCTGAAAGACCACTATAGCCCAGCTGCCAGGAGGGGGGTCCCCTCACTTGATTGCTACAACTATCATAGCCAACCGACAACTATCATAGCCACCTGAGAATGCCGTGGCTGGCAGGACTGCCGAGGCTTTTCCGTGTGAGTTGCTGAAAATTGAACCTTTCTGTAGGCCATTTGTCAAGACTATTTGGCGCATGTGCGCATGTGCGAGATCGGAAATAGCTCCCAGGCGTCCTCGTTGCGGTGGGGTCTCCCCTTGTGTTTTCCACCCGCCATTTAGCGCTTCCCTACTGTGGCATTTCAACATCTTGCCTCCTCTAGCCGCGGCCTCTGGATTTTTAGACCCGCTGGCACACACCCACCTGGCTTTGAACATTATCACCATCATCACCCGCCATTACCCTTGGGGCTCTATCTGGGATAGCGCCTGTGGAAGAAGGCCCCCTGGCTCCCTCAATTGCTCCAAACTCTTTGGACCCTTTCAGATCTGTAGAAGAGGGGGACACGGGTTACTCCCCTGTATACCTTCTTTGGACCATAACTGGACGCTAATTATTCTAACCATCTTGAACACTGAGAACCATTTGGCTTTGCCTGAACTCGCATCCTAACAGCTGCGCAACCTATCTTTCTTTCTTTCTTTCTCTCCTTCTTTTCTCTTGCTTTGTATGGGATATGTTTGTGATATGTATGCAATTGAGTGAATGATCCCACTTTTTATTACCATTATTGTTGTATTCTGTGTTTTTAACTACTACGTAGGCACTGCCTGGGTGAGTGAATGAGTATGCTTGATAGTGTGCTTGATTCGGAGGACCTGCTGGGGAATGCGGGGGTCACTGGGGTGGTCGGGGGGACCACGGATACAGGAGTGGGCCGGAGCATCACGGTCATAACAGGGAGGGGCAGATATGGCGGGGACTTTAGGGCTGGCCATTACCGGGGAAGGAGGGCTCGCTACGTCACAGAGATCCCTCCTTCCGGCCCTACGAGTCCCACTCCGAGGCCAGATGGCGCGAGTAATCAGGACCTTGGCCTCAGGCTGTTGTCGCTAAATGCCAGGTCTGTAGTTCACAAGGCTCCCCTCGTCCGGGACTTAATTTTAGACGAGAGGGCAGACCTGGCATGTATTACTGAAACCTGGCTGGGCCCGGAGGGAGGAGTCCCCCTCGTAGAGATGTGCCCAGAAGATTTCAGGTGCTTCATCAGCTGAGAGCTCAGAGAAGGGGTGGGGGTGTGGCTATTGTTATCCGAGAGTCTCTAGCACCTCGTAGGATCCCTGCTCCGGAGCTTGTCGGGTGTGAGTCCCTACTGGTGAAGTTGGACCTCAAGGGTCAAGTGGGCTTGCTGTTAATGTACCTGCCTCCCAACAGCATTGCAGCAGCCCTCCCCTCGCTCCTCGAGTCGGTAGCCGAGCTAGCAATTGAGTTCCCCAGGCTTATGGTCCTGGGGGATTTCAATTTGCCTTCGCTCGGTGAACACTCTGATGGGGCGCAGGAGTTCATGGCTTCCATGACAGCCATGGGCTTGACCCAAGTAATTCGGGGCCCAACTCACTCAGCGGGTCACACGCTCGACCTCGTATTCCTCTCGGAGCAGTGGACTTGTGATCTTGGTCTGAGGGGTAATGAGATCATACCCCTGTCATGGTCAGACCACTGCCTACTGAGGCTTGACTTTCGGAGAACAAACCCCCACTGTAGGGAGGAGGAACCGACCAGGTGGTTCCGCCCCAGGTGACTTATGGACCCCTTGAGGTTCCAGACGGAGCTTGGGGTTATTCCTGATACCCTCGCCCACAGTCCGGTGGAGACTCTGGTTGCTGCCTGGAACTCAGCAGCGACGGAGTCTCTTGACCGGATTGCGCCACTACGGCCGCTCCGAGGCAGCGGATCCCGGAGGCCTCCTTGGTTCACCGAAGAGCTCCGGGAGAGGAAGCGCCGGAAGCGACGCGTAGAGCACCTATGGAGGTCCAACAAGTCCGAATCGAACCAAGCACTTTTGACATCGTGCATCAAGGAGTACATCAGGGCAATTAGGACGGCAAAAAGATCTTACATTGCCACCTTGATTGCGTCCGCTGAGTCCCGCCCAGCCGCCCTGTTTAGGATAACCCGCTCCCTTCTAAATAGGAGGGAGACAGGGGACCCCTTGCAGGGTAGGGCTGAGGAATACGTCCAGTTCTTAGCGGACAAAGTTGCTCGGTTTCGATCGGACTTGGACTCTGACTTTGCAGATCCAGCCGAGGCACAGGGGGATAATCTGGAACACCATCGCTGGGTTGAGTTTCAGGATGTTGCCCCTGGGGATGTGGACAAGGCCATGAGAGCTGTGAGTGCCTCCACCTGTGTACTGGACCCGTGCCCCTCCTGGCTGGTTGCTAACAGCAGGGAGGTGACACGGGGCTGGATCCAGGCGGTTGTTACCGCCTCCCTTCGGGAGGGGGTCTTTCCCTCCGCACTTAAAGCGGTGGTGGTGAGACCCCTCCTGAAGAAACCATCTCTGGATCCAGCTGTTCTTAACAATTACCGTCCAGTCTCCAACCTCCCCTTTGTGGGGAAGGTTGTTGAGAAGGTGGTGGCCTACCAGCTCCAGCGGTCCTTGGAGGAAGCTAGCTATCTCGACCCCTTCCAGTCCGGCTTCAGGCCTGGTTACAGCACAGAAACCGCTTTGGTCGCATTGACCGATGATCTCTGGAGAGCCAGAGATGGAGGCCACGCCTCCATCCTGGTTCTCCTTGACCTCTCAGCGGCTTTCGATACCATCGACCATGGTATCCTTCTGCGACGACTGCGGGAGGTGGGGGTGGGAGGCACTGTTTTGCAGTGGTTCTCCTCTTACCTCTCGGACAGGTCGCAGTCGGTGTTAGTTGGAGGGCAGAGATCGACCCCTAGGCCCCTAACATATGGGGTGCCGCAGGGTTTGGTCTTATCCCCCCTACTTTTCAACATTTACATGAAACCGCTGGGCGAGATCATTCGGTGGCACGGGATAACATACTATCAATATGCGGACGATACCCAGCTGTATCTGTCCGCCTCGTGCCAACTCAATGAAGCGGTGGATGTGATGAACCGGGGCCTTGAAGCTGTTAGGGACTGGATGAGGGCTAACAAGCTTGTGCTCAACCCGGATAAGACCGAGTGGCTGTTGTGTTTCCCTCCCACTAACTTGGCTAGTGTCCCATCTCTCAGGATGGGGGGGTCAAACATTATACCCCTCAGACAGGGTTCGCAATCTGGGAGTCCTCCTGGACCCACAGCTGACCTTCGACCACCACTTATCAGTTGTGACCAGGGGGGCATTTGCACAGATTCGCCTGGTGCACCAGTTGCAACCCTCCCTGAACCGGGAGGCTCTCACAACAGTCACTCGTGCCCTTGTGACCTCTAGGCTGGAATACTGCAATGTGCTCTACATGGGACTGCCCTTGAGGAGCATCTGGCGACTTCAGCAAGTCCAGAATGCGGCCGCGCAAGCGATCGTGGGTGCACCTCAGTACACCCACATAACACCTATCCTCCACGAGCTGCGCTGGCTACCTGTCGATCTCCGGGTGCGCTTCAAGATGCTACTTACCACCCATAAAGCCCTTCATGGTAGTGGATCTGGATACTTGAGAGACCGCCTCCTGCCAATTACCTCCTCGCGACCCATTAGATCACATAGATTAGGCCTCCTCCGAGTTCCATCTGCCAGTCAGTGTCGACTGGCAACTACGCGGAGGAGAGCCTTCTCGGTAGTAGCTCCCACCCTTTGGAACGATCTCCCCGTGGAGATTCGTACCCTCACCACCCTCCAGACCTTCCGCACAGCCCTTAAAATCTGGCTAGCCCGTCAGGCCTGGGGTTAAAGAATGTAACTCACCCCCACCTGAATGGTATGAATGTTGTGCTCTACTTTTAATTATGTATTGCTCTTATGTGTTATTGTTTGTATCCCCCTCCCCATGAGTTGTGAGCCGCCCTGAGTCCCCCCAGGGAAAAGGGCGGCCTATAAATAAATTTTCAAATACTCAAAAATACTCAACCCAATTCTGAATCTAAGACCTACAAGAGAATCATCCTCTTGTTGCACTGTATGGCCCTGAATGCTGGGCAGCAACAGAAGGGAGCAAAAGCTCTCTCCATACCATGGAAATGTGAAGGCTTCATTGTATATAGGGCACTTCCCTTCCTGACCACATCACACATGACACCATTTAACCACATTTTGGTGTGGCACCAATTACAGAGAAGATGAGAGAAGTCCAACTCCGCTGATAAGGACACATCCTGAGAGCAGCACCTTCCACCGTGGCCAAGGCTGCCTACCAACTAGAAGTCAATGACTGGTGACCTTGTGGGCATCCAAAACAGGGATGGCAAGAGGTCATCAACAAAGATATGGAAGTTGCAGGCCTTCTCCCAGGCGATGCAGGTGACGGAGCAAAGTGGCCCTCGATGATCCAAAAACCGGACCCTGCACCTGTGGGAATATGATAGGAAGAAGAAGATGGGGCCCTTGGTTCTCCCTGGACTTGGTTCTTTAGTTGCACACATTTCATGACCCAACTACATCATTAGTGCTGGTGAGTGTGATGTTTGCTCCCTGATTTTTCAGGGCAAGCTATTGTGTATAAACAGAGAGCAAACTTCACTCCATTCTAGCACTGATGATGTTCTATAGTTGGGCCATGAAATGTCTGCAAGAAAACAACCAAGCTCAGAGACCATCAAGGACCCCATAGTCCTCATCATCATCCCCCTCCCTCTTCTTTCCTCCCCCTCACTCCTTCCTCCTCCCCTTCCTCCCCTTCCTCCCCTTCTTCTCCTCCACTCTGAAAACCTTGTACTCCCTTGTAGTACTGACAATGTTCCCTATGTCAGGGTTCCAACTGATGTCCTAATTCAGTGGTTCTCTACCTTCCCAATGCCACGACCCTTTAACACAGTTCCTCATGTTGTGGTGACCCCCAACCATAAAATTGGTGTCTCGGTTCCTAAGACCATTGAAAATATGTGTTTTCCGATGGTCTTAGGCGACCCCTGTGAAAGGGTCAAAGGGTCCTGACCCACAGGTTGAGAACCACTGCCCTAAGTAAATCCTGGGCCTCAACCAAACCTTTGAATGAAATCCAGTTGTTTATTAGGAGCTTCATATCTGCCCCATCCAAGTGGAACCAAATCTGACCTCACTTTTTGCGTGTTAGCTCTGATCCTGTTTTCCCCTCCCTCAAGGTGGGTCATCAGTCACATTCCCCAACTAAGCAATTTTGCAGTTTGTAGAAGTCCCTCCCTCCGGACACTGTAGGTCCCCCTGGAGATGACCTTGATGTTGCTGCTTGAATTTGCTTTATTTTGACTTAAATGCATACATGTCTGCCACACCTATTCATCTCCGCGCCCCCCCTTATCCCCCAGAGCTAGGGTGGGGCTTTGCTAGCAGCGGTGCCTCTTCCATCCCATAAATTTCCAGTGCTCTCCTCTCCTCTCCTCTGCCTTCTGGGCTTCCATGCATCAGGCACTGGGCCCAGCTATTCCTCCTCTTCCTCATCAGCCACCTCCAGACCTGGGGGCAGTTGAGTCTCCATCTGGGGGCTGAAGGACGGCCCAGGCTCCACACCTGTCACTCTCTCTCTCTGCCAGCTCCATTCCCTCTTCCCCCTTGGAGCTCCTAGGTTGCTTCAATGCTGACACTGCCTCTTACACTGCCTCCCCCCCCTCTGATTCGGCTACTGTGGCAGACAGGTCCCAAAAATAAATCAAGGACTACCAGCCTCTGGAGACAGGTTTTTGTCCTGGCCATTCCAGACAGAGAAAGAAAATCCAGGCTCTTCATCTCACCATTTGTGGCAGAGCTTTTCCTTCTGTTCCTCTCAAAAGCTCTCTCGGCTCCAGCTGATGCAATCCAGATGGTCCTTCTTAGGTGCTTTGTGTCTGTCCCAGCTAGAAAAGTTGAATCAATGATCCAATGCACCCTGAGGCAGAAGGGAGACCAACCCTCCCCTTGGAAACACAGAAAAACCTCTTCCTTCCTCTGCTCCTTCACTTCCTCACAACTTCTTTGTTGTTGTTGTTGTTGTTGTTGTTGTTGTTGTTGTCCCAGCAGATTCCTGCAGACCACAAAGTCCCCAGGGGGGAAATGAGTGGATTGCAGCCCATCAGCGAGAAACCTTCAATGCAACAAAGCCCTTCCCATTTCTTGTCTAAAGACAAGGTAAATATGCTGAGCTTTTCCCCTTTAAGGATGGCAGTTGTCTTAGACAAAGGTCAGAAGAGGACAACTTGCTGTGGCCAACTCCCCACTGCCTACAAGTCACGGCCGACTAGCCACGGGTTAATTTAACAATTTCATTCTTTCCAATAATATTAAAAATCATTTTTTTGAAATTTTTTTTATTTTATTTTCAAAACAAACTTACAACTCCTCCTTCTTTACATACTGTAGAAAGTGTATCAGCTGGTTACAAAAGGCTTTTGTGCATCTCTTCCACCGTCATCAAATATAATTCATATTAATTCAAATATCTTAACTCAAATATTTATTATGTTGCCATCATCATGCCTCCACTTTTATTTGACTATACTTATTTAAACGTCCTTCATCCTAAAATATACCAAGATTTAATACATAAACACATGCTGGCATTTCATTTACTTATTTGTAAAATCCTCCATTAACATTAAATTCTCATATCCTGTTTTAGCTAAACATCCATAATATTTAATACCAAAATTTTCTAATCCTCCATGTATATAATTTATTATCATTATCCTTTCTTTATTTAACTATATCCTATATCATAACATTTTCCCCCTATTAGTTAAAACTTGACTGTGTCTAATTTTGTTTTTTATTATTGTTATTAATAATCTTTATATATAGTCCAAAAATATTTCTAACCTTCCCTTCTCATATCCAATTATTACTTATCATAGCTCAACATTGTATACATTACTATCATTATCAATTTTTATTTAACTGTACCTATTATCACTGGATTTAACTAAGTTTAGCTAATTTTGAATTATACTCTTCCTTCTATCAACCTGTATCTCTCCAATAACAAAACAATCTTATATCTACTGCCATTTGTGGATCCAATTCTCCAAACTTTTTTTAAACAAGTCTGTACAAAGTCCTCTTTGACATTCTTGTTTGTAGTATCTCTCATATAATGTTGACGCCCTCCTTCTGTTTCCTTTGTCAGCTTATCTTTAATTCTCAGCAGTGTTATCAAATATTTTGCAAATAGTATTTCATAGTCCATAAGTTCTTTAAAGCTTTCTTCTCCTTCTATGTCCTGTCCTTTGAAATAAGTTTTCTTTCCATTTAATTTCTCTTCGAATATTCCATTCTTTCCTCCCTCAGAAATAAACCAATTGCCACGAATATCAACAGGTTCAAACTCTTGCATTTCAATTTTTTGAATTTCCATCTTCTTATTTTGTATTTGATGAACATCCTCAGTTTTTCATCACATTTTGTTGCCAAATGCACCAAATAGTCCAATTTTCTCTCAATCCTTTCCTCTGTATTAAACACCCTCTTCAAAGCTAAAAGTATCGCTTGAAGTATCGTTTATACGCAGTTGTATTTTTTCTTGGAAGCTCAGCAAGATTGAAACACTCACAAGTAAAAACAAACTACAAAGGGACAGCTGTACACTCTTATCAGATCTTAAGCCAGAACAGCCAAGCAATAAAAGTGTTGAGATGTAAACAGCCAATTTGTAGCTTACAGAGAGTCAGAAGAAATGTTAGAGTAATCCATCCATTTGAAAAGGTTTACTTAGAATCAATCCATGTAAATAACATTTAGAAAGTAAGATAACCACTGTCCAGAACCAATTCAAAAATCAAAATCACCACTAAGTTCTTCTATTCTTTGATTTAAGTTAGTTTTAAAATTTTATAGGCAGTCCGTTTTTTAAAAAACAATAAAAGTTTCTTACCAGCTTAACACTTCTCCTTCATATTGCCCTGACTTTGTCAGCCTTGATAGACTGGAATTTTTATTGCCAACCAAAGACTTTCCCCTTGCTTTTCTCGGAGATTTGCGATTTCCCTGAGATCAGCAAGATGTAATCTTCCTGTTCACCATCTCTTCAGGATGATTTAGGTCAGTTGGACCCCCCCCAGCAATAAAAGTGTCGAGTGCAATCTCAGAGCTTTGAGATCGCGCGTCGTCTCGTCACGGAATCGGCTCCTTCAGCCAATGTTAAAAATCATTTTAATGTTTGTCGTTTCATTTTCTCTCTCCTTTGGCATCCTTTATTTGATGCTTATTTCCACATTTCTTCGATATTAGACAGACAAATGAATATTAGAATTACAGACTTGGAAGGAGGCCTCAGAGATCTTCTAGTCCAACCCCTTGCTCAAGCAGAAAACCCTTTTCCATTTCAGGCAAATGGTTGTCCAATCTCTTCTTAAAAATCTCTAGTGAAGAAGCACCCACAACTTCTGGAGGCAAACTGTTCCAGTGGTTAATTGTCCTCATTGTTAGGAAGTTCCTCCTTAGTTCTCCTTGATTAGTCACAGAATAACATAATAAAGAGAGTTGGAAGGGACCTCGGAGATCTTCTACTAAGATCTTCCACTAAGAAGTTTCTACTTAGTTCTAGATTGGTTCTCTCTTTGATAGGTTTCCATCCATTGCTTCTTGTCCTGACTTCTGATCCCTTGGAGAATAGGTTGACTCCCTTTTCTTTGGGGCCACCCCTGAGATATTGGAACACTGCTATTAGTATAACTCTTGTTCTCTGCTGAGTGGGCCATGGCGAGTAAGCCATGCTTAGTTGGAAATGGCTCTGTGCTTGACCACACTTGCTCCTTTTCTGATCATCCTTTGTCCTGTGCTTCCTTTTCCTGGATAATGGGTGGAGCTCCCTTAGAATCACAAACTCTTTTTCCAACCTTCAGATAAATCTGTACAAATATTATGGCTTAAAATTGAGGAATACCAAGCAGAAGGACCTTGTGAAAGATCACCTCAAGAAGCTTCTGGCAATCTCAATTGCAGACGAGACAGAAAGAGAGGTGAGTGGGAGTGGGCTGCCTGTGGGGGCTGAGACCTCCAACTTTGTGGGGTCCTTGGTGCTCTCTGAGCTTGGTTACAAGAAATGTACACTTTTCGCGACCCAACTAGATCATTTCATCAGTTTTAGAAGGGAACAGGTTTTGAAGAGGGGAGGGGAAGGGAGGAGAAGGGAATAGGAGAGGAGGAGGAGAGGGAGGAGTGGGAGGAGGAGGAGGGAGGGGGGAAGGAGAACTGTGGAGTTTTTTGGGGGGGGGATGAGGAGGAGGAGGAGGAGGAGGAAGAAGACTGTGGGGTCCTTGGTGTTCTCTGAGCTTGGTTGCAAGAAATGTAGACCTTTCGTGACCCAACTAGGTCATTTCATCAGTTCTAGAAGGGACCATGACCTGGATGACTAAGAATCCCCATCTGTTTCCATCCATGACTTCTTGTCTTGTCTTCTGGTGCTTGGGAAAAGAGTTTGACCCCCTCGTTTTTGTCCTGGCAGGACTCACAATATCTGTCTGACAGAAGGATTAGGACAACATCAATCCTCTGCTATGGACAAGCAGCCCAGGGAACCTCCCCTGAAGACCTGGGTGTTTTCATCCAGTCCATCGTGTCTGAAATTCTCATCCAGTACTCCACCATAAACAAGGTAGGCTGGTTTCTACCCTCGTGTCAGTGCTGGCAGGACTGTTGCTTTCCTTTTACTAGTTCCTTGATGTGTTGTTTACTGCTGCCTTGTTTGTCTGGGGTTAATCCCTGCTTATCTGGATTTCAGTTGCTGGTGGAAAAATATAAGAAATGTCTGTAAAAACCAACCAAGCTCAGGGAGCACCAAGGGCTCCACAGTTCAACCCTGAGCTACAAATATCCCCTTTTGGTGAACAAGGACAACCTGACTGCAGGTCTTAGAGGTTGCTGCGGAGAATCTGGGTTCAACATGCGACCTCCAGCCCCTAGTTATGCCTCCCATTCAGATCTGCTTCTTGTTCCAATTGCCCTGGAGATGATGAAATGCTAGGGGTTTCTTTATCTATGGTCATATCACATTCATTACACTCAAGGCAGCGCATTATCCTCTTTCTTCCTTTTCACACAACCACAACAACCCTGTGATGTGTGTTGGATTGAGAGAGAAGAACTGGGCCAGATGTGGACTCACCCAGCTGGCTCTCATGCTGAAGGCGGGACTAGAACTCACAGTCTCCTGGTGATTGGCCCAAAGTCTCTCAGCTACTTCTCATGCCTAAGGCGGGACTAGAACTCTCCATCTCTTGGTGATTGGCCCAAAGTCTCTCAGCTGCTTCTCATGCCTAAGGCGGGACTAGAACTCTCCATCTCTTGGTGATTCGCCCAAAGTCTCTCAGCTGCCTCTCATGCCTAAGGCAGGACTAGAACTCTCCATCTCTTGGTGATTTGGCTCAAAGTCTTTCAGCTGCCTCTCCTGCCTAAGGCGGGACTAGAACTCTCCATCTCTTGGTGATTGGTCCAAAGTCTCTCAGCTGCCTCTCATGCCTAAGGCAGGACTAGAACTCTCCATCTCTTGGTGATTGACCCAACGTCTCTCAGCTGCCTCTCATGCCTAAGGCAGGACTAGAACTCTCCATGTCTTGGTGATTGGCCCAAAGTCTCTCAGCTGCCTCTCATGCCTAAGGTGGGACTAGAACCTAGAATGTCCAAGGGGTATTTTGATTGGGAGACCCCCAGAGTTCAAGGAAAGACGATCAGCTACATAAAGATTGAAATAAATAGATGCACTCTCTTCCTCCTGGTGTATTCTCACCTCATCCTCTTCCTACTTGGGTTTCCCAGGATGAAGGCCTGAAGAAAGCCTTCATGAGGTCCATCATCATGATCACCAAAGTGGCTGCCTTCAACAGGAGCAATAGCAATAATAATAGCAATAACAGTAGACTTATATACCGCTTCATAGGCCTTTCAGGCCTCTCTAAGCGGTTTACAGAGTCAGCATATTGCCCCCAACAACAATCCGGGTCCTCATTTTACCCACCTCGGAAGGATGGAAGGCTGAGTCAACCCTGAGCTGGTGAGATTTGAACCGCTGAACTGCTGATCTAGCAGTCAGCCTGCAGTGCTGCATTTAACCACTGCGCCACCTTGGCTCTTGGCAAGACCTCCATCTACCTGAGAAACAGGAATTGGTCATCAAGGTCATTGTAAGTGGGGAGAGGCGGGGCAGGTGCTTCTGAGCGCATTTAGGTTTGAAAGAGAATTTGAACTGTATTGAATTCCAATCAATTGGGCCCCAAATGATTCTGTTGCAAAGTGGGATGGCAGTTAAGTGAATTCTGCCCCATTGTATGACTTCTCTTTCCACCGTTGTTAGCTGAATCACTGCCGTTAAATTAGTCACACGGTTGTTTCATGAAACAGGCTTCCCCATTGTTTTTTTATTGGTGTTTATTTTTATATCCCGAGAGAGACAGACAGACAAAAAAGTAGATACAATACAATACAATAGTAGAGTTGGAAGGGACCTTGGAGGTCTTTTAGTCCAACCCCCTGCCTATGATGATAGATAGATAGATAGATAGATAGATAGATAGATAGATAGATAGATAGATAGATAGATATGGATGGATGGATGGATGGATGGATGGATAGTGAGAGAGAGAGAAAGAGAGAGAGACAGATAGATAGACAGATATTTAATATATAAAGTAGAATGACAAATAGAAATGGGAAATTAGGGGAAGAAAGAAGAAAAAAGGCATTGAGACTTTCTAGAAGAAACTACAGAGCCAATGTCCAGAATGGCAGAGGGCGGAATTGTATAACTTTAAGAGCGGTGGATTCAACTCCCAGAATTCTCCGGCCTTCAGGGATTCTGGGAGTTGAAGTTCACAGGTCGTAGTGAGGCCCTAGTTACCCATCCCTGACTTAAACCATGGTCAGGAGACACTGCAAACTGCCATCAATGCAGGCCGGTTGCCAAGCGACCAAAATATGATCCTCTGATCCCTGAGGAAGAAGAGTCTCTCAGGACTTCAAATCTGGGTCATAAGTGTTAGAATTAGAAGAACAAAGTTGGAAGAGACCTTGGAGGTCCTCTAGTCCAGCCAGGAAACCCTACACCACTTCAGACAAATGGCTATCCAATCTCTTCCTTAAAACTTCCAGTGTTGGAGCATTTACAACTTCTGGAGGAAAGTTGTTCCACTGATTAATTGTTCTGTCGGGAAATTTCTCCTTGGTTCTAAGAGGGATCCTGGAGAGATCCGTCATAACTTTATGGTGGCTAAGTGAGCAGTTGTAAGTTGAGGACTTCCTGTGTCAACCAGAAAAGGCCTAGAGATGGGAACAGTGCCATCCGGATGGTGGCTACATCTCAGGAGCTTCCTTACATGTTTTTCATTCACCTTTCAGGAAGTCATTGAAGATGAGCCCGCGAGACCCCTGTCCATCATAATTCTCCATCAAGCCATCACCACCATCACCTGCATGAGGTAAGTACCTGCACCACACTCATCTTCCCACCAGCTGGGGAGGAACTTGGAGTTGGACCAAGTGATGGGATTTCCATGCCAAGTCCCAGTGCTCTAGAACATCTCTCTCTGTGTATGTGTGTGTGTGTGTGTGTGTCAAACTCCATTTCATTGAGGGACACATCAGGGCTGTGGTGGGTGGGTGGATAGATGGATGGATGGATAGATGGATGGAGTAAGAGAGTGAGAGAAAGAGTGAGTGAGTGAGTGAGTGAGTGAGTGAGTGAGTGAGTGAGAGAGAGAGAGGGAGAGAGAGGGAGGGAGGGAGATATCCAGAAGACATACCCTTCCACTGAGAACAATCAATAAGTGGAAGGGTTTTCCTCCAAAAGTTGTGGGCTCTCCATTACTCAAGGTTTTCATGAAAAGAGAGGACAACCATATGACTGAAATGGTTTAAGGACCATCAAGCAAGGGTTGGAGTAGAAAACCTCCAAGATCCCTTTTAGCCCCCTGAGTCTAGGATCTCCTCACACCTCCCTCTTTTCTTGTCTTTCATCAGCCATATGAAGCCCTCCTTGAACTCCAAGGTGAGGTCTGAAGTGGTCAACCAAAGCATTCAGAAGGTGTTTTTGTTGCCAGCTATCAAAGTGTCCACAATGAAAACAGATAGCCAACCCCCATCATCTCACTCTCAGGTGAGCAGTCCAGATGGAGCAAAGCAATAGGGGATCCACCTGGAAACAAGGATGCAGTGAACAGGATTCCTGATCTCCTTAACAGCCCTGGATCCATCCCTTGAGCCAAAGATCCCCTTGGGTTGTCCCTTCCTCTTTGGTCTTGAAAGTCTGCTTCCCCTTCTCGTTCTACGTTTCTGGATCCCAGGAGTCCCTATTTTGAAGCCCTAAACATCTCAAGGGGTTTTTCCTCCCCATATTTTCCCTCTTCCTCCACTTCTCTTTTTTCTTCTGGTTGAAGGATCTTCTCAAGACCAATTCCCATCTCCTCTCTTTGCCCTCCAACAAAAGAAGGGACATGGTGGGGCAGAGAAACCATGGTCTGCAAAGGTGACATGCAGTCAGAGGAGGCAGGACCTCGCCACTGTCATCATGAAAAGAAAAAAAAAAAGGAAAAAGGCTGAGGTAGTTGCTGCCAGAGTCACAGTGGATGACTCTGCTTAGTGCTTAACTGTTTAAAAAAGCCTCTTAAAAAGTGCCCTCTACAGGAGGAGGCGAGAGAACCACATGCCTCATTTAGTCTATCTTTATGATCACTCGAGCAGAGTTAAGCAAGGGTTAAAAGCTGAAAAATTCCTTATGTAGATGAGACACGTGGTTCTCTCGCCTCCTCCTGTAGAGGGCACTTTTTTAGAGGCTTTTTTTTAAAGAGTTAAGCAGACTCATCCATTGGAGGCTCTGGCAGCAACTAACCCAGCCTGACCTCAGCAGTTCTTGCCTTTTTCTTTTTACATTTTTAAATCTTCATCATGGCAGGCAAGAGCAGAGTTGAAATCCTCTGTGATTGTGAAATAGCTGGAAAAGGATGTGGGTCAGAGGAAAGGGAAGGAATTCAAAATTAATGTATTTGTAAGTAATTGTATTATTGTAAGTAGTGTGTGTGTGTGTGTGTTGTACCCGCCTCTGCTGGCGCCCAGGCTGGCACTTTATTTTTTATGTGGAACATAGCAGCTGGCAGGGTTTTTGGACATAGCGGCTGAGTGGCTTTTGCCTCTAGCGCCGGGGTGGCAGGGTGGCTTTGGTTCCATCCAGGATTGATTCTTTGAATCTTTCTATAGGTCCTCTCTGCTTTTAAAGTCTTCCATTGGTCTAAGGAAGTTTTTCCTCTATGGCAGAGACAGCGCCGTGGCTTTAAAGCCCTGCCGCTGTGTCTGCCATAGAGTGGGACGCATCCTGCCAAATCCCCGCAGCTGTGGCGGTCACAGCACCGAAAGCCCTGCTGAAGCCCCACTGCTGGAAGACATAGGGCGGCAGACATAGGGCGGCTTTTGCCCGCTTGCCTCACCAGCCATAAACCTCATCGCATGTCACTGGTCTGCAGGGACTAGCTATGATTCCTAGGTAGTCTCAGATAATCCTCAGAATTCACATGCTTAGCAACTGAATCAGATTTATGACGGTCGGAGTATTCTAGGGTCACATGACCCCCCTTTCTGTGACCTTCTGACTAGTAAAAGGGAAGCTAGATTCACTTAACAACCATGTGACCAACTTAACAACCAAAGTGATTCTTTCAGGAGCCGTTCCTTCCTTGACGCCCCTCCTTCCTTCTGACATTTTCTCCTTTTTTTAGGATTTCTATCAGCAGAGAGCCAGCGCCTGCAACAACATGCTGACTGGATTGCTGTCTGAGGCTCCCAATTTGGGTGCCCTGCAGGAGATCCTGACGGTAAAGAGAGATCCTTTCTTGGGGTGGGTCGCCTGGTCAGCCAGATGTTCAGGCTGGATTTGGCCCTTCTGTTTCCATGTGGAGTCTGTGGCTCTTCCAACTGGGAATGACCCATTCCTCCTTTTCTCCTTCTCCTTCGTTTCCCCTGGCAGCACACAAACCCCTGGATTGACTGTCCCAAGAGCCACAAAAGAGAGAGAGAGCCCTCAAGAGCGCCAAGCATGTCCTTAAGTTCGTTTTGGACAACATCAATTTCGACGTAAGTCTCCCTTTGGGATGAGAAGCAAAATGTTTTCAAAGAAAGGAAAACCCCCAAGAAAGTCCAGCTGCCTTTTGGGAAAAGCACCATTGGGATGTGACCAGGAGGATACAAGGAGTCCTGCTTGAGCATAGGGTTGGAGGAGAAGACCTCCACAGTCCCTTCCAGCAACTGTGATTCTGTCATGCTGTGATACTGAGAGTCTGTAATTCTCAGGTTCTGTGATTCAAAGATTCTGAGATTCTGTAATTCTCCGGTTCTGTGATTCAAAAATTCTGAGATTCTGTAATTCTCAGGTTCCGTGATTCAAAGATTCTGAGATTCTGTAATTCTCCGGTTCTGTGATTCAAAAATTCTGAGATTCTGTAATTCTCAGGTTCCGTGATTCAAAGATTCTGAGATTCTGTAATTCTCATGTTCTCTGATTCAAAGATTCTGAGATTCTCAGGTTCTGTGATTCAAAGATTCTGAGATTCTGTAATTCTCAGATTCTGTGATTCAAAGATTCTGCGATTCAAAGATCCTGTAATTCTCAGGTTCTGTGATTCAAAGATTCTAAGATTTGAGGATTCAAAGTTTATTATTTTAAGATTCTGTGATGGTATGATTATATGATTTGAAGAATCAAAGATTTGATGATTCAAATATTCTATTATTCAAAGATTATATAATTATAATTTTAAGATTATTACAATTCTGAGATTCTATCAATTTAAAATTTTAAGACTCAAACATTCTATGACTCAATGATTCAAAGATTCAAAGATTCAAATATTTGATAATTCTATGATTCTAACATTCTGTGTATCTAAGATTCTGTGGTTCCATGGTTCTTATTCCCTGATTTCAGCCAGCTGAAAGCTGCATGAGCCCCCTCCCCTTCTCCTCTTTCCCCTCCTTTTCCCTTCCTTTCTTTAGACCACAGCTGACTTTTCTTTGCTGGGACAGCTGTTGGCTTTGCTGGCCCTGCACATTGGCGACACCAGCCCAGAAGTTGGCCAGACGTCCACAGAGGCTGCCTACCACCTGTACCACCTCCTCATGAGCAAAATGGGTGAGAACTTTGGACTCCAAGGGTTGATTTGCTGCAAGAAGACCAGAGATGCTCCCTGCCCAGGAGAGAATTGGGTGGCACAACCTGTGGCTTAGCCAAGAAACATTGGGTCGTTGGGCTTAGCAGAGATGCCTGGAATTGGCAGTTGATATTGGCATTTTTCAGGGCCAGGGGTCCTTTTAAGAAGGCTATTTTCACGTTGAGTGAGTCAGTTAGAAAGGAGGAGGAGGAGGAGGAGGAGGAAAAGGAGGAAGAAGAGAGAGAGAGAGAGAAGGAACAATGAAGAGAGGGGCAGGGAGCAAGGAGAGGGAGAAAGGAAGACAGGGAGGAGAAGGAGGATGAAGAGAAGCAGCAAGTGGAGGAGGAGATGAGAAGGGAGTGAAGAGAGAGGAAGAGAGGGAGAGGAAGATGATGAGGGGGAGGAGGAGGAGAGACTGGGGGGAGGAAGACGAGGGGGAAAGGAGGAGGAGGTAACGAGAAAGTAGGAAAGTGAGAGGGAAAAGAGTTAGAGCAGGAGGAAGAGGAGGAGAACGACTGTGGGGCCCTTGGTGCTATCCGAGCTTGGTGGTTTTCTTCTTGACTTTCCTGACCCAACTAGGTAACATCATCAGTACCTGAAGGAGTGATCATTTCTCTGTGCTTCCATAAGTATTGATGGTCATCCCCCCTGATGACATTCCCTAGTTGGGCAATGAAACACCTGCAAGGAAACCCCCTATGTCAGAGAGCACCAGGGACCCCTCAGGTCAACCCTGAACTCCAGATCTTCTCTTCTCTTGCAATGACTAAACCGGACGTCAGACAAAGGAAGTTCCCAGGTTCCGAAGGCAAAAATCTGACCTTGTGGTTTTTTCCCCTCTCTCCCAAGCAAAAGAAATGGACAAGAAACAGAAGAACAAAAAGGGGAACATTGTACATTGGCAGAGGGAGGATTTCTTTGTTTCGGGCTCTGGGATCTTCCACAACAACATCTCCAAAATGGCGAAGGTATGTTTTGGATCAGCCTTTGGCCTGGCTTCCTTTTGCTCCTCCTCCTGACCTGGAGAGCCTCAAAGGAGTCAATCTCACAGTGGGGATGGCATCCCCCAAGGTTGGGCTTTGGGTACCCCTCCCCCCAATGCCTAGGAGGAAGAAAGGGCAGATGCCATGTTGGTTTCTTTGACCCCCATCCGAATCCCACCTGATGGAGGACATGGAATAAGGCTGCATCTCTACATGGTGTGCTGTCCCCCAATCTGGGTCAAAGTCTCAAGAGAAGGGCGTCAAAGCTCTAATGCATCTGTGCATGGTCTCCTTTCCTTCTCTCCGATAGGCCTTTGGGGAGCATCTCAGCCCATTGCAGCTAATGCAGCTGATCTTGGAAACCCTGGAAGCTTTGACACACATGGACAAGAACATGTCTCAGTCTGTGGGGCTGCTCCTCAATGCCATCCTAGTGGAGTGTGGCATGGATATGGAGGAAGTAAGGACATTGCAGGGTTTGGAGCAAAAGGGATGTAGGAGATTTTGTAGAAAACAAAGATGAGAATGGCTGAGACCTTGTTGGCTCAGTGATGACACTTCTGCTGGTTTTAAGGCGGCTAAGGCTGGATGGGAGGCCACTGAGTGATCTTAGGGCTGTTGAGAAAGTTATCCAAACCTCCCAGAAGAAGGTAAGGGCAAAACAAAGGAGACATATTTCTTTCATGAAAAATAACATTTGGTGAGCCAATGTGGCAGTGGTGAAGGCTCCAGGTGTTTTTATGGCTTTGTCAGCCACCTTGAGTCGTCATGTGTGAATAGGCGGCAATATAAATCTCCTAAAAGAAACCAATAAATAAAATATCACAGGCAGCTGGACAAATCAGGAGTTTTTTTAAAAAAATGGAGTTTTTAAAATATGTAGGGCAAACGTTGACATTGTGGGGGCCAATTTATTTCCCCCAATGAGTGGGAGTTATCGTCCCTACTGCATCTCCAATGGAGACCAACACTGAATGTCATCCTCCAATCTCTCTTTTGCCATAGATACCCATGATCTTGAAGGAGATCACCGTCTCCTGAATATTACCCACCCAGCAACGAAAGACCTCACCCTCAAGGCCGTATGTCACTTGGCTTCCAAGAGGGTCAACCGAGTTGTGGACATATTGCTGGAATCCTCCGTTGGCTGTGATGAGTAAGAAGAACTTCAAGGAGATGGACCTCCTGTTGTCTTGGATTCCTCAGAGTCTCTCAATCCTTTGCGATGGGGCGAATCCCTGCAGCTCAGGTGGAGGAAGAGGGTGGAAGTTGATTCTCTGAGCTTCTGCTTTGGTATGCAAATGTTTTGTTAACAGGCAAGATAACATCTTTAGCAGAGTTTAAGGGATGCCAGTGCTGGTGATCTTCTGCTTGTAAGGGCATGGTGTGGTCAGTAGGTCTTGTGATGGAGAGGTCACATCAGATGTGGGTTATGTCCGTGGCATGACAAAACCACGCTCGACTAAGTCACACCCGATTAAACCGCGTCGCTGATGTCATCAACAGGGCGACAACAGCGAGCGCGGAGAAAGAAGGGTGCTTTAAATAGCGCTTTGAAAGCAAGCCGATTCCACTTAAGGTAAGGTTTAGGTTTAGGGTTAGGTTTAGGGTTAGGTTAAGGGTTAGCGTTAGGTTTAGGGTTAGGTTAAGGGTTAGGGTTAGGTTAAGGGTTAGGATTAGGTTTAGGGTTAGGTTAAGGGTTAGGTTTAGGGTTAAGTTTAGGGTTAGGTTAAGGGTTAGGTTTGGGGTTAGGTTTAGGGTTAGGTTAAGGGTTAGGTTTGGGGTTAGGTTTAGGATTAGGTTTAGCGGGGTTAGGTTTAGGTTTAGGTGTTAATTTTAGGTTTAGCTTTTACAGCGTGCTTCTGTCTCCGCGCTGTTGTCGCCCTGTTGATGATGTCAGCTATACGGTTTCGTCAAGCGCGCTTTAATCAAACGTGGTTTTGTGGTGGAACTGGTTATGTCAAGTGAGGATCTTGTGATGGGTCTTGTGATGGACGCGGTGAGGGCCATATCAAGTGAGGGTCTTGTGATGGGGAGGTCACCTCAGATTGAGGGTCATGTCAGGTGATGATCTTGTGATGGGTCTTCTGATGGACCAGGTGAGGGTCATATCAAGTGAGGGTCTTGTGATGGGGAGGTCACCTCAGATTGAGGGTCATGTCAGGTGATGATCTTATGATGGGTCTTCTGATAGACCAGGTGAGGGTCATATCAAGTGAGGGTCTTGTGATGGGGAGGTCACCTCAGATTGAGGGTTGTGTCAGGTGAGGATCTTGTGAAGGGTCTTCTGATGGACCAGGTGAAGGTCATATCAAGTGAGGGTCTTGTGATGGGGAGGTCACCTCAGATTGAGGGTCATGTCTGAAAATCAAAAAATGATCATGGCTTCCCCAAATATATCCAGCAAACTCCTGTGAGAACAAAGAAATACAGGCTCTTAGCTAAGAGCTGTTCACATTTATCTCGGTACTCTCTACAATGATCAGATTGCAGTTGTATTGAGTATTGCTTCTTGATGGCTACTACTGTTGTGGGATGTCCTCAGGCTTATCCCAGAACAAATATGGGACATTCCCCACATTCGTAGACCTCACTACTCTCATTAATATTGTAAAATTGAACATAATTGTGATTGTTTCCTCTCACTATATCAAAATAGTATATATATATGCCTCAAATATTGTCTATATAAGGGTGGGATACAAATAAACAAGCAAACAAATATATATAGGTTTATGACTCAGGGAGAATTGGCTGCATGTTTATGTTGTATAGTGCTGCCTTTTTAGAACAAAAATGTTTTTCTTTTGTCATTACTGCTTCAGAATTAAAATATTTGTTAATGTGTGGCTACTGTCATCTATTATCTAGACAGCTAAGAACACTGGGAGACATTTTATTAAAGCTTTAGCTATTCTAAATAGGTTATGATTTATTATTCTTATTACCCGTAAAGAAGTCAAATTTTATTTTATTTTCAAGTTCTGACATGACCTTGTCTTATTTAATTTCATCTTCCTATTTTGTATAGCTAGTTTTATCTTCTTACTGAAATTTTAAGGTCTTATGCAAACACTTTGAATGGAATTAAAACTTCTAGTTCTTTTAAACAAGAACATATAAAACCCATGGGCATAGGTTCTTTGTTCTAGAATAAACTAGTAATGTACATGAAGAAAGATTCTATTTTTTTCAATAACATGATTAGTTCTAGAATGTATAGATTTTTTGTTATTAGAATATGGCATGAGATAGGTACAACACTTGTTTACTGTTTATTCATTTACTTTTATTTGAGAAACGTGTACATATTTTAAGCACCAATATATGTAATCGTTTTTTACCATTGTGATGGTTAGTTGATTGATTAACCCATATATGTGTGCATGTGCGTGGGCGCACACCCACCCACACACTGAGGTAGAGAAGGAAAAGTGGCAAGTCAATAAAACCAGTTGTTTCAGATTATAGTTTTGTCCCCTTACCTTTTTCTCCCAGGCTCAAGCTAAAAACAAATCATCTGGGGCTTATAACATTTTTGAGCTCAAGAATGTCATTTTATAAAGGATGAAGGACTTAGGAAGAGCATAATAAGAACTAATGACCATTGGGGATGTTAAGCAATACAAATAAGTGATTTTCCTTACTACATTTCAAAATAAAAAGGTTAAAAAACAAAATATTTTTTTGGCACAGCAGTCACTAAAAGTGACAAGATTTAACTATAACAACTGTCTTAAAATAAATAGGATAACAGGCAAGTCCTGTGAGCAGATAAAAAAGACATTTCTGCTGATAATGCCAAGGATGCATTTTGTAATTCATTTTTGGATTAATATAAAACATGATTTTTCTATCTCAAAGAATAGACTTATAGGATTTTGTGCTTCAGAAAAACTGCAAGAATAAGTAGCCAGTGTTAGAAATTGAACTAAAACTCATATTATTTTCTATTGGAATGCCTATTCAAGTCATGATGTAATAGTATTAAAGGCTCAGTATCTAAAATACGGCTAAACAACATGATTCGTTCCAACTGTTTTAGGCTTCAGTTCCTCCATCTCCTTATCACTGGCTTTGCTCACTGAAGGTGATGGGAACTGAGGTCAAAAACATTAGGATGAAACGAGGATCCCTGCTTCAAACTGCCTTTTTATGTGTCACAGATTTTGGAAGCACAACTCTAAGGAAATCCTGGACTGGATCAATAAGCAGATTTTGAAAATAAAACTGTTCTTAGAACAATTCTTGCTCTCAGCACTTAAGCAGGGCTTGAAAATAATACTTTGTTCCGTGTGAGAAAAGACCTTGCCTTTGGTGTTTAAGCAGTTTTTGAAAATAAATCTTTGTTCTGAATAAGAACATCCATTGCCTTCAGCACTTAAGGCGATTTTGAAAAGAAAATACCGTGTTCTAGAGAAAAGAACCTGAAATTTCTTACCTAAAGTGTCTGCAATCACCAGCCAAATCCTAGACTGTACAGTACTGTTCTTTTTGTGATTTGGTAGCTAGCAGTTTTGGAAATATCTGCTGTTATTTCCAGCCCAGTCTCCCTGACAACTCTTGTCCCTTGTTACACCTGTGTCCCTGAGCAGAACAGCAAGTCAAGCCACTTTGGGATCAGAGGTGGTATTCAGCAAGTTTTGACTAGTTCTGGAGAACCGGTAGTGGAAATTTTGAGTAGTTCGGAGAACCTGTATAAATACCATCTCTGACTGCCCCTACCCTAGTCTCTGCCTCCTGAGTCCCAGCTGATTGGGAGGGAATGGGGATTTTCAAGTAGCCTTCCCCTAGAGTGGGGTGGGACTGCAAATTTTATAGTATCCTTCCCCTGCCACACCCACCAAGCCATGCCCACAGAACCAGTAGTAAAAAAATTTGAATCCCACCACTGTCTGGGATTCAGTTCATATCAGGCCCCACCCTATTATTCTCTAGACTGGTTATGCATGGGTAAGGTGATCAGACGCCCCGATTTCAGTGTGACAATCACGCTTTATAACAATTTGTCCCTTGTCCCTCCACATTTTAAAAAAGTTCCAATTTTTTTCTGGCATCATGTTGAAAGCCCAGTGGATTTGATTAAGAAATCCTAACCGGGGCAAGAAATCCTAACCGGGGCAAGACAAAAGACACCCTCTCTAACTAACTTCTCTCTTTGTCTCAGTACTTTCATTGAAGATATTAAAACTTTAAAGCAAGAAAATGGACCCCCCCCATGGCCCTTTTTACTCACTTTTATAAGAAAAAATGACCCATTACCATAGAGCTGCAGGAAACACCTGGCTAGAGAGGGAAAGACTGTTACTTCCTGAATTTTCCGGAGGGGAGGGGCACAGAGTTTGGAGGTCTGCTCATGTGGGAAAATGGTGCTCTTCTTTTTTCTTTGAAAAATATTTCCCTGGGACTATTTAACCATTTTAATTTGCTCAGTTCTTTGTATTAACATCTACATCATTATGGATTGACTTGGAGTGTCTGCTTACTGGTAAGTGGGGTTTTTTCTTTTATTTTTTAATGTATTTTAAAATAATATTTTATTTATTGTGCATAGGATTTATTAAAATAGTTTTATTCTGTGTGGATTTAAGTTAAGAACTCCCTGTTATTAAGCTTTCCTCAATTAATCTCTGAGTAGATTCCCACCAACGTCAAGATCTCAAGGCCACATCGGCTTCCTGGGAGGAGCCTACTGGTGGGGGCAGCAAAAAATCAGCTGCCTCCGAATTCCTGGCTACGTACCTGTTTAGAGGATCTTCCATCTGACGTCTTATCAGGTTTTCTTATCCTTCAGGCAAGAAGGAAAGAAGAAACTGTTTTGCTGGCAAATGCTCTTCGATTTTTGCAGCTTTTGTGCTTGCAAGGAAAGGGGGGCTAGCCCAAGGCAGAACGGCTGTCCGTGCTGGGAACTTCAAACTGCCTTGTGCAGGACAAAGTAGGTCTCTCCCACTCTGCTCAAAGTTTTGTTTGATTTAATCTTATCACGAGCTGAATCCGTTTACTGCGTGCACAATAATTGCTTATCAACATTTTAGCTTCTTTTCTTTTTCTCCTCCGAAAAATTATTTACTCAGAGGCTTTTAAAATGGCGCCGAGCAGGCTGGTTTCTCCGGTAATAACGAACACTTTTTGCTAATCCCCACAAGAATTCAAAATAAAAGAGATTGCTTATCATATGTTTTGGTTTCACAATAGAAGAATTTTACTCCTTCATTAACCTTGCTTATCTGGAAGTTAAATGGTGATGAATCTGCTGAACGGTCTTGTTACAATGTTTACTCACTGAAAGTTTTGCCAAGCCTTAAACTTCAAAATAAAAGCTTCTTTACTTAAAGCTGCATATTCAGGCAATAGAGTTTTATTAACTGCAGGCAGACAAATTTTGAAATGGCCTCAAAACCAAGTATTAACTTGAAGTCGTCACCCTCTACTTCCAGGGGCACATCCTCAGTGCCTGGCACAAAGCTGCAGCCTCTGCTTCCTACGCCCCCTGCTGGGGATGTGTTAACGAAAGAATTTTTTCTGAGTAATCTAAGCGAGGCTCTTAATGCACAGACAATTAAAATGGAAGATAAATTTAGAGATAATAGAGAGGAGAGAAAAGAGGAAATAAAAGAAATGAAAGAAGAAATTAAAAGTGAAATAAAAGGACTTAAACAGGAGCTGTATGAGAAATTTGAGGCTAAGGTTGATAAAATTAGAGACGACATGCTGAGTCTTGTAACTGTATTAACAGAACATATTTCTGGAGTGGAAGATACTCTAGAGGTTCTTAAAGATGCCAATGCTAACTTGACATTGAAAACAGAGGTGGTGGAACAAAAAGTGGAAAATGCTGAAAAAGAAATTATTATGATACAGTACCGACAAATGGAGTTCGCATTAAGAGTAAGGGGGCTGCGTGAGGAGAAACAGGAGAACCTGAAACAGATCCTATTGGAAGCTTTTGACCGCCTGATGGGAAGACCAGGGACCAACCAAGGCTGGCAAATTGACAAAGCTTACCGCGTTAACTCCTGGCTGGCAAAGCAGAAGCAGCTTCCTCGAGACATTGTTATATATTTTACTACAAGAGAGTTTAGAAATATGGTACTGCAAGCGTCTTATAACACTAAGCTTCAAATTGGCGGTCAAGACCTGGCTGTTTTGAAAGAGATACCACCTCAAATGTTAAGAGCCAGGAGAGACTACGCTTTTTTGGTCGAAGAACTCAGAAATCGTCAGATACAGTATAGATGGGATGCACCATTCGGCATCATATTTACATTTGATAAGCAAAGGTACCGCCTCAACTCTGTATGGAAAGCCCGAGATTTTTATTATAATATATTGAAGGCCGGACACCCTGCACCATCTGGACCTAGAGAAAGACCACAAGAAGGACAGGATAGACAGCAAACTACACAACCACCAGACAAGATGGAGCATCTCTCTTCTCTAGAAGTGCAAGGTGCTATGGAACCAAGACCTAGCCGCATGACTACTAGACGTATGGAGAAACAAGCTAAAAAGCAACAGCATCAACAATCATCGGCCATCGATCAAGGAACTACAACAACAAATCTGGAAGCAGTGGGAGGAGCTAGACCTAAGGTTAAACAGGCCGTGCAGGAAGCTCTAAAAATGCTTCAACCAACCAAAGATGACAACTAAGATTTTAACATGGAATGTCAACGGACTGAACTCTCCACAGAAGAGGAAGAAAATATTTCATTATCTCAAACAGTTTAAGAACGATGTAATTTGTTTGCAAGAAACTCATATCAAGTCAACTGATCAAAAATATTTGATCAACTCAAAACTTGGTCAACATTTTGCAGCTTCTGCTATGGAAAAGAAGAATGGTATAGTTGTATACTTAAGAAAAGATATGAAAGCTGAATTAATAGAAGCAGATCCCTTCGGAAGATATATTGCTTTAGACTTAATCTTAGAAGGGAAAAAGACATTACTTTTGGGAATTTATGCTCCCAATCAACAGCAAGATAGATTCTATAGAAATCTTCATGCTAAATTAGTACAGTGGGACTATAGTTCCTGTATACTATTGGGTGACTGGAATGGAGTGATAGACACTAAGAGAGATAAGAAGATTTCCCGCCTAAATACCAAGATGCGAGCAAAGTTACCCAAATCTTTCTTTGACATTATGGATGATTTTGAATTGAGAGATATTTGGCGAGAAAGAAATGCAGAGGAATGTGACTTCACTTTCTTCTCGGACAGGCATCAATCCCTCTCAAGGATTGATTTTATTCTAACCACTAATGATTTGCTTTCTAGGGTCAAGAAAACAAAGATTGCAGCTAGGGTCCTTTCGGACCATAACCCAGTTTGGATGGAGTTGGGAAGGGTAGTGCAGGCAAGAAGGTCTTGGAGATTGAATGAAAACTTATTTAGATATGAAAAGTATATTAATGATTGTAAAAAATTACTATCTGAATATTTTGTTTTGAATATGAATAAGGGTACATCTATGGAATTTGTATGGGACGCAAGCAAAGCATATATGAGAGGAGTTTTGATGAATATAAATAAAACACATAGAAATAAGCAAGGGTTAAAACGAACAGAACTGGAAGAGGAAATTTAGAGAAAAGAGCTGGAGTTAACAATGAACCCAGACGATACAAAGGTTAAGGAAGCTATTAACATATTAAAATCTCAATTTGACATGTTGATCTCTGACCAGGTAGCTACTAATTTATTATATGCAAAACACAATACTTTTTGTAATGCAAACAAACCTGGCAGATGGTTAGCTTATCAGATTAGGAAAAAAAGGAAAACTCGAAATATATCTAAACTGATTTACAGAGGGAAGGAGGTGTTTCAACAGGAAGAGATTCAAAAGGCTTTCCGGGAATTTTTTACAGAACTGTATAAAGGGGATAAAATTAATGGTTTAGACATAGACAAATATTTAGACAAAGAGAAAATACCTTCAGTTAGAGAAGAACACAGGCAAAAATTGAATCAACCAATAACCTCGGGGGAAATCCTGCAGGTAATTAAGCAATTAAAGTCAGGGAAAGCACCAGGTACAGATGGCTTGACAGCGGTTTACTATAAAAACTTACAGTTAGAAATGGTAGAACCTCTTAGAGAATTATTTAATATGATCCAAACGGAAGGTAAAGTCCCTCCATCTTGGAAGACAGCGTTTATATCTTTGATACCCAAAGAAGATCAAGATACTACTCAACCCAAAAATTATAGACCTATTTCATTACTGAATGTAGATTATAAAATTTTTACTAAAATATTAGCAAATAGGTTAATGTTGGTCACTCAACAATTGATACATACGGACCAAACAGGTTTTATACAAGGGAGACAGATGAAAAGTAATGTTAGATTAATTATTAATGCATTAGAATATTTGGGAAAGAACAACCAGATCCCTGCTGCGTTTATATTTTTGGATGCTGAGAAGGCCTTTGATCGAGTTAACTGGCAATTTCTGTTGAAGATACTGCAAAAAATGCAGATAGGAGATAATTTTTTACAGTCAATTAAAGCAATATACCAACAGCAAACAGTACAAATCATAGTCAATGGAAGTTTAACAGACTCTTTTCAAATTGGAAAAGGTACAAGACAGGGCTGTCCTTTGTCCCCATTATTGTTTATTATAACTTTGGAAGTATTGTTGAATAAAATACGGGGCTTGGATGGTTTAAAAGGGATCAAGATTAGGCAGCAAGAATATAGAGTCCGCGCTTTTGCGGATGATTTGGTCATAATATTGGAACAACCGCAGGAATCCAGTATGGTTTTAATGAATACGATTAATCAATATGGTCAAGTGTCGGGCTTTAAAATAAACTTAGGAAAAACCAAAATATTAGCTATAAATATGAATATTAAACAAAAGGAAGAATTAGGAGTGATGCTAGGATGTGAGGTAGTTAAAAAAGTCAAATATCTTGGAGTTAACATTTTAACTTCAAATGGGAAATTATATAAGCATAATTATGAACCACTTTGGCATAGCATACAGACAGAGATGAAACAATGGGAGAAATTGCACTTATCTTTGCTGGGTAGGATAGCGGCAGTCAAAATGAACATTTTACCAAAATTTTTATTTCTCTTCCAAATGTTACCTATACTTAAAAAAGATGCGAACCTTTTAGAATGGCAGAAGGGTATCAACAAATTTGTGTGGGCAGGAAAGAAGCCGAGGGTAAAGATGAAAATAATGCAAGATGTACGTGAGAGAGGAGGATTGAAACTACCTAACTTAAAACTATATTATGATGCAGTGGCATTATCTGTAATTAGTGATTGGATTCATTTAACCAATGATAGAATATTGAACATTGAGGGACACGATCTGGTATTTGGTTGGCATGCTTACCTGTTATTCAACAAAAAATTGGATAAGAACTTTAAAAGTCATATTTTAAGAAATGCTTTATTGCGGGTTTGGAAGAAATACCAATATAAATTAAATGACAAGATACCCATGTGGGCAATTCCTAGACACGCAATTGAAAATATGAATACAGCACAAAAACAGGACAGAATTACTTACAGACAGCTTCTTACCTCGGAAAGGGGGGTATTACAATTAAAATCTTTAGAGGTATTAAAAGAGGAGAAGGTAGTTCAAACATGGTTCCAGTATGGGCAATTACAGGCTAGGTGGAAAATAGATCAAAAAATTGGTTTTATTCAAGTTGAGGATAATCTGTTTAAACAAATAAGAGATCAAAGCTTAATGCATATAAAGAGGATATATAATGTATTAATACAGATGGATTCGGAAACAGAATTAGTTAAAGATTGTATGATAAAATGGGCTCAAAATATTGAGGAACCAATAATGTTGGATACATGGGAAAGAATCTGGGTAAGAAATGTGAAATTTACACAAGCTCAAAATCTGAGAGAAAATTTTTACAAGATGTTCTATAGATGGCATTTAGATCCTAAAAAGTTGGCTTCTATGTATCCGAATGTACAGCCTAAATGTTGGAGGTGTGGTTCTCTCGATGCTACATATTATCATATATGGTGGACCTGCCAAAAGGTTAAGGCATTTTGGATAAAAATATGGTGGGTCATGCAAAATGTTTTTAAAAGAAGGATAAAGTTTAGTCCTCAGTTATTTTTACTAGGTATATGTACTGACTTTACAGTGGTAGAGACCAATTTGATTCTGCACCTGATAACTGCAGCAAGACTGTTGGTGGCGCAATATTGGAAGAAGGAAGACTTGCCTACAATCCAAGAATGGACATTGAAAGTAACAAACTTAGCTGAAATGGCTAAAATATCGGCATATCTCAAAGATCATTCAAATGAGATATATAAACGAGACTGGAAAAAATGGATTGACTATATACAAAATAAATACGGGACTAAGAAATTCCAGTTAGCCTATGCTTAAGATCAGAAATGATTTAAACTGTTAAAAGTCAGTTCAGTAAGAAGAAGCTAAGGTCAATCTAGAATGTCATTAATTTCTTTATTTCTTTTTTCTCAATAGATTTTAGACTGTGTTAGTTAAAAATCCATACCGTGTACGGGTTCTGGGAAGTCGGGGGGGGGGGGGAAGGAGGAGGGGGGGGTGGGGGGGTGGAGGGAGGGAGGGGTACACACAACAAAAAAAAATTGTACTTCAATGTCTTAATGATTGACAAATGATGACATATTTGTGTTTTTTTTAAAGAAAAATAAAAAAGTTCTGTTCAAAAAAAGATCTCAAGGCCACATCTTGGAAGCTACACCTTTGCTTAGTTTATAGATGATGCCTTTCCTTAAATATGAAAATAAATACATTTATTGTTCAAATGTGTACATCTCAATAGAAATGACTCTCAGGGGTGACAATCCACTAAAATAGTAATATAAAACAGTAATTACAAAAACAGGAGCAACTATTATAAAAATTATTATTAAAAAATAAAGAATAAAAATGGAGTTATTAAGTATATTAATTGCAGCAACCACAATACAATACCTCGGTCCTTCTTTTCATTAAACTAGACATATCCAATTCCAAGGAATTAAAAGATGCTTGCTCCTGGGGAGGAAGGCTATGGCAAATCTAGACAGCATCCTAAAAAGCAAGGTGACCAGATTTTCAGTAAAGAGGGACACCTTTGACTGGGGGTGGGGACTTGATTAAAAATTTTATACGGAGCAACAAAAATTTTCATACAATGCAAAAATAGTATTGTAATATTTTTTTTATTTCAACATAACTACAATTTACAAATATAAATTGTAACTGTTGCCAAACATCAAAATTTTGATCACGTGACCATGAGGATGCTGCAACGGTCGCTAAGTGTGAAAATGGTCGCTAAGTGTGAAAAATGGTCATCAGTCACTTTTTTCAATACCATTGTAATTTTGGTCACTAAGCCCATTATACTAGCTTTCTTGCCACAGTTCTTAAGTGAATAACTGCAGCTGATAAGTTAGTAACATAAGTGAATCTGGTTTCCCCATTTGACTTTGTCAAAAGGTGATTATATTACCCCAGGACACTGAAACCATCATAAATACGAATCTGTTGCCAAACATCAAAATTTTGATCGTGTGACCATGAGGATGCTGCAACGGTCGCTAGTGAAATGGTTGCTAAGTGTGAAAAATGGTCATCAGTCACTTTTTTCAATGCCATTGTAACTTTGGTCACTAAGCCCATTATATCACCTTTCTTGCCACAGTTCTTAAGTGAATAACTGCAGCTGGTATTTTGTATTTTGGATAGAATCTTTTTTAAAATAGTCTAAGACAATTCTAATCCTTCTTTCCAAATCACTGTTTAAAATTTACATCCAGTTTCCTTATGTTATACCCATATCTATATATGCGTTGTTATCCTTATACCTCCTTTATTTAACTATATCCTGTGTCACAGTGATGTGCGGTGAGGTTTATAGCTGGTGAGGCAAGCAGGCAAAAGTGCCCCTATGTCGGACACAGTGGCAGGGCATTCGGATGCCCCGCCGCTGTGTCCGACATAGAGCCGAGGTGGCACAGTGGTTAGAGTGCAGTACTGTAGCCACTTCAGCTGACTGTTAGCTGCAGTTCAGCAGTTCAAATCTCACTGGCTCAAGGTTGACTCAGCCTTCCATCCTTCCGAGGTGGGTAAAATGAGGACCCAGACTGTGGGGGCAATATGCTGACTCTGTAAACCGCTTAGAGAGGGCTGAAAGCCCTATGAAGCGGTATATGTCTAACTGCTATTGCTATTGCTATAGAGGCCTCCCCTATCTATGGCGGACACAGCGCTGGGGCTTTTGGACCTTCACTTTCTGACTGCTTCTTGCCGTCGCCGTGCTCCACCACCTCGCCCTCCACCAAAAGCCTTGCCAAAGCCCTGCCAAAGCCCCGCTGCTGTGTCTGTGTGGGACGCCTCTATGTCGGACACAGCTCTGGGGCTTTCAGAAGGGCTCTACCACACCAAGGGAGAACCCATCTTTCTCCCCTCTCCTACAAAACAGCATCAGAAGGAGAAAGGGGCAGATTACATTAATGAAGACACCCCGCACTTAAAGTGGTTCCCCTTAGACAGAAAACGGAAAATGATTATAAACATGCCTGCTAAATGGTCAGCCTTCTCACTTTAACAGTTTTGGGTTGCCAAAAAATAAAAAAAGTGCCAGCCCACACGCCAGCAGAGGCAGGTAACTAACACACACACACACACACACACACACACACACACAACTTACAATAATACAATTACTTACAAATTACATTAATTTTGAATTCCTCCAACCCACATACCTTTTCCAGCTGTTTCACAGAGGATTTCAACTCTGCTCTTGTCTGCCATGATGAAAATGTAAAAATGTGAAAGGAAAAAGGCAAGAGCTGCTGAGGTCAGGCTGGGTTAGCTGCTGCTGCCAGAGCCTCCAATGGATGACTCTGCTTAACTGTTTAAAAAAGCCTCTTAAAAAAGTGCCCTCTACAGGAGGAGGCGAGAGAACCATGTGCCTCATCTACATAAGGAATTTTTTTGGCTTTTAACCCTTGCTCAACTCTGCTCGAGTGATCATAAAGATAGACTAAATGAGGCATGTGGTTACCCCGCCTCCTCCTGTAGAGGGCACTTTTTTAGAGGCTTTTTCAAACAGTTAAGCACTAAGCAGAGTCATCCACTGTGATTCTGGCAGGAACTACCTCAGCCTTTTTCCTTTTACATTTTTTTCTTTTCATGATGACAGTGGTGAGGCCCTGCCTCCCCTGCCTCCCCTGACTGCACATCCCTGCTGTGTCATAACATTTTCCCCCTAATAATCAAGACTTTAACTATATCTAACTTAGTTCTTTTTTATTAACCTTTATATATAATCCAAAGGGATTTCTAATCTTCCTTTGATGGGTACCATTCAATATTCATATCCAATTATTACTCATCATGGCACTAGACATTGTATACATTTGTAACATTATCAATTATTTATTTAACTATATCTATTGTCACTAAATTTCACTAATTTTAACTAGTTTTAAATTATACTCTTCCATCTATCAACCTGTATCTTTCCAGTAGCAAAACAGTCTCATATCTTCTGCCATTGTGGTGTCAGTCCTCTAATCATCTCCTTGATCAACTTTGTATGGACTCCTCTTAGCAACTCCTTGATTATAAAATCTCTCATGTAATTTCAATGCCCTTCTTCTGTTTCCTTAATCAGCTTATCTTTGATTGTCAGTAGTGTTATCAATGATATTGCTAATAAAATTTCTCTCTTTAAATCCATAAATTCTTTTGTTTTTTCTTCTTCTGTATCTTGCCATCTGGGGTAGATTTCCCCTCCATTTAGTTCCTCTTTCAGTATTTCACTCTTTCCATTTTCAGAGACAAACCAATCAAACCAAAGTTTTAAAACTTCACCAGCTGGAAACACTTTCTCTTTCCGTATCCTTCAATTTTGGAGCTGACCTGACTTCATCAGCCTTGGCTGGTTTTTTTGTCGCCAGCTTGAAGAACTTCTCTTGCATCGATCAGGGACTTTGTGATGTCCCTGAGATCAGCAAGACGTATTCTTCCTGTTCATCATCTCTGCGGGATAGTTTAGGTCCAATTGGACCCCTCAGAAGCAAAAGTATCAGCTGCGATCTTGGAGCATCGAGACTGCATGTCTGTATCATCGTGACGTTGGCTCCTCCTCAGAACAATATATTTTTTACCACTCATACATTGCTCCATCCATCCTACACAGTGAGGAAAACTACATTCAACAATCACCTAGATATCTCCTCTTCCATTGCTTCATAAAGGCCTCTCTGGAACTTTCAGTCTTACAAAAAAGTTTCCACTGAAGAAAAACTTTACTGTTATCACCAGTGTATTATTGTTCCATTGCCTCACTCTTTTCTTCTAATGACAAAATGAACAAAAAGTGTTGTGTTTAAAATAGAGTACCTAACCTGAATAACATTGAAGATTTGTGCAAATGCATCTGACTGGTGTGGATTTTGTAACAGCAGTTTCCAGGAAGACAACTGGGAAATACTATTTAACTCATGTTCTGCCAAGTTAATAGTGGTCTGCAAATCAATCAAAATCCAGATCTGGTTTGAGACTTGAAAGCGGCATGATTGGATTTCAGTTGCAGATATGAGGTTTGAAGGAAACAAATTTGTCTGAATCTACAATTTTATTCCCCCCAAAAGTTTAAATCATGGATTACAAAGTACATTAAAAACAGAAATAGCTGTTTCCATTTTTTGTTTGTTAGCACAATAGGATAAAAATAAAAATAGGACTTTTAGAAGACATTATCCTGAACAAGTTATAATAATGTATAATGTATTTATTTACAATTTAGAAGGTCACCCAACCAGCTGTGACTCTGGCTAGCATACAAATGAAAAACAAAGCTGTAGCACATTGAACAGATAAAACAACTAAAGGTTAGCCATAAACAGAACAAACAAGCATTATATAAGCATACTAAACATAACCCAGACCAGCTTCCAGCCCTAGTGCTTTCCAACCCCACAACCATTTCCAACATTCACCCAGCCACTCTTGCTGGAAAACTGGAGATCTGCCAGCAAGCAGAGTACAGAGACTAATAAGACTATTGAGTAGGTCACATTACTTTATGAAGAAAGGATGATGTAAAATATGGATAGGAAAAAATGGAGGATCATACACACACAAAAGCAATTAGATTTAAAAAGAGTACTATAATCTGTCTGTCTGTCTGTCTGTCTGTCTGTCTGTCTGTCTGTCTCTCTTCCCTCCTTTAGGGCAAACCTGTGCAAATGGATTTTTTATATTCAGACTAATATTTATCAGCTGTTCTAATAGGATAGTTTGTGGAAATGGTAAAGCGTATCATCCAGATATTCATGCGATGATCAGAGACTACATCACAACCCTCAGCTCACCATTCTCAGATTTTCTCATTTACTCATGTAATAGCATTTAAGACTCTGCAAGTCCATAAATTGGTCACATATCTAAATTGCCTTCGACTCTTTCCAAAGTAACCTGAAGGTCCCTGATTCAGTTTAATGCCTCAAATGTTTCTGAAGATTAAATTCACACACAAAAAAAATTCTACTGTAACTTGTTCCAACTGAATGATCCCTTTGAAGCTTTGAACATGTTTACTAGCTAAGCCTTGGTCCGATTTAACTGAGCTCATATTTTACAGGCTGGGGAGATAACCATTTGATGCCGGTCAGCTTTAAAAAAATATTTTTAACAATGATATTGCAGTAGTTTTTCTCCTGTGCTATTTTATTATCAGTGCAACCTTGTGAGACATAATGCTAACAACTTTGTAAAAACAACCCCACACCTCATCTATAGAGCATCATAGCTCAATGAAGATTTGAATTATCTTTCTGTTTTTCATATTGCTGCCTTTTGTGTGGATTCCATTTAGAGACAGGTTCGTGGAGATCAGGTTTCAGTGAAATTACAATATATAACTGCTATCAATCAATAACAAAAAGGAAAGAGATTACATTTAGTTCTATGTCCTATTAAACATAAAGAGTCCCTTGAGTCTAGCTTGATCATGGACACTACACATTCCCTGCTACTCTGTGCATATTTCTCAATAAAATGCTAAAGCATGACGGAGGGTGTTTAGTAGAAGTGGAGGCTGGCAGCTTTAACCAAATGGATGCTACAGATTTTTTTTTCTCCCTTGCTCCATTAGTAAGGGCTTCATATTAGCACTAATGTGGTTTTTTTTCCTGCAAACTCAAAGGAAGCATTCTTTTTTAAGGTACATATAGTGTTCACATTGTGTGTGCAAAACCTTCTCCACTGTCAATGAAATCCTAGGTTGTATTAACAGAGATATTTTTGGAAGACAAGTCAGCATTGCTTTATATTCTGCTAGGTGAAGCATCATCTATAAAATCTAGTTTTGGGTACCATATTATGCACCTGTTCTGACCTAGGCTTTCCAAAAGCTTCCCAAAAGCACTAAAAGACTCCTTATTCCAATAAAACCCCTTTTATTTAGTTTAAAGTGAATTCCTCTTCAGCAAAGTTTCGGCCAACAGTCTTTCAAGAGATTTCAGAACAACAGGCCTTTATCAAGCTTAGAGAGCTGCCAGGCCGATATCTTCCAAACACCACTCTGTAGCAAACAATATTGGCAAGAAGTCAAGAACAGATCTTCACTCTAATGAATTGACCTAATTGTCTCCTGCAGACTCCATTCCCCCTTTGCTCCTATTTATTCCCTATGGGAGGGGCCATTCACCATCCACCTGTGGCTTTACTCCTGAGTTGACTCTTGTTCCTTGGCTGTTCTCTTCTCCTGGTAGCTCTGCACATGCGCACATCAGGAACAGTCTCCAGTTATTCTTCTGCCCCACTGATGTCTGACTCTGTAGGCAGCTGATAACTGTCAGACGGCCCTGGCCCCATCTCTGCCTCTGATGCAAAACACTCATCAGAGCCTTCCCCAGACTCCAGGACTGTTTTTTGTTCCTCCTCAACCTCCTCACTGTCTGAGTCTGCCACCAGCTCCACTGGCACTGGTGGGCCACAACAGACACAATGAACATGAATTTGGGCAAACTCTTGGAGACAGTGAGTATGGAGTGGCCTAGTGTACTATGGTCCATGGGATCATGAAAATATGACTTAGTAACTGAACAACAAAACCCCTAACAAAAGACTCAAAGACTATGTATTTTTGAACATTAGGTCATAAAAAGGGGCAATGTTTTTTTTAAAAAATTATATTTTTCAGTTGATTTGTTTTTAATTAAACTCTTTATTTAATCAAACTCAAAATCAAGAAGAATGAAAGGGAAACAATTCTTGTATATTTAGAGAACTAAAGGCAGTGTAGAGGGGTTGCATGTTGCCCTGTTTGTGAAGGAACTGATAACATCTCTCTCTTTCAACATTCGTTTCAGAGACTCACAAACAGCAGTGAGATTCTGCATATAGGCTGCTATCACTATTCAAACACATCTTATTTCAAGGTCATGTAAAAGAGCACAGTTGAAGCTATTAGCACTAAGAACTCACACTGAAAAGCTTGACTACTGTACAAACATTTCCATTACTGCAGTTAACTGACATTTTTCCATTAGCAGGCAAAGTTGCAGCCAGAGATCAGCCTTAGCAAGGCAGTAATTTTATGGATTTATTCTATGTGTTGTAAATATTATTCCGTATCATTTCCTCTTAATGCATTTTCAGTTCTTCAAAATCAATTCACAATACCACATTATGGTGTGATTGGATGTGTTTTCAGCTAGGAATTTCCTGCTAACAGTTTTTGCGTAAGCTGCCAAGGCTTAATTCCCTAATAATATTAGAAAGATGACATGTTTATTCATTGTTAGTTTGGGCTCTAGCCTTTGGTTACTATTGGTGTTTACTAGGATTGCACAGAAATGCATTGGGTGTTTCAAAAATGTTTCAAAACTGATTTTCAAAGCGGGTCAGCTCCACACCTTTTTCATTGATGTGGTAATTTTGAATGGCCACTAAATGAACTGTTCCTAGGTGAGGACTGCCTGTATTGGCTTTCAACCTCAATGCATAACAATGCACCTGTTTCAAAGATCAAGCTCATACTGTAGAGAAGGGGTGTCAAACTGAAGACCCGTGGCCTAAGTACCACAGGGTACTTAGATCTGGCCTGCAGGGCTGCTCTAGAAACAGTAAAGGACTGGCCCCTGCAATCCTCTGCCAGCAAAAACAGGCTCCTGGTTTCTGTTTTTGGCTGGGGCAGCCTCCTGCAACCCTCTGCCAGTGAAAACGGAGGTTGGGAGGGTCATGGTTGCAACCCTCCTAATCGCTGGCAGAGGTCAGGTTTTTGTTGGCAGAGGGTTGCAGGAGGTCACCCAGCTGAAAACGGAGATTGGGAGCCTTTTTCACTGGCAGAGCACTCAGGCAACCATAGGCGCCCCCGACACCAGTGATCTGAAGCTGGCCATGCCCCCTGCACCCCTAGTCCCCCCAAGGTCAAACACAAACCTGATGTGGCCCTCAATGAAATCGAGTGTGACACCCTGCTGTAGAGCAAAGGAGAGGAATTAACGTTTCTTCCTCAAGTCTGCAACCCGCAGTTCCTGTTAACATTCTGTGTAGTTGTGTACTCAGATTCTTAGTTAGGAACAGTTGTGGAGATGTTTAAATGTTCTTTATTTTGTTTCTAATACATAGCAAGAGTTAACATTTCATGTACGTCGCAGACTGAGGCACTTCACAAAAGTGCATTTTTTGTTCAAGAACTGATAGGTTCCTTCTGAATAGACTTTTTTTTTTTTTAAAAAAAAGACGACTGTCAGGAGAAAAGTTGAATTAAAAAAGCCTCCAAAACATTTATTGTATACATTTACAAGACAATGTGTGCTATCAGTTTTCATCAAAGCTTTTGAGAATTCTTAGAAAAGGGCTAGCAATAATCTGCCTGCCTTAGCACAAACTTGCTCATCTTGAGACAAGGTTACCTCTTCATTTGTAGGCAGCAGTAGGATGAAATATGTACCTTCCGCTGTTTCCAGCAATATTTTCATTAAAAGTCTATTATCCATTCATCCAAGAGAGGCTTTGTGTTTATCTCACAGGCAGAAAAGGACCACTCAGCAGCTTTTGTGCCTGTCATCCTGGTTTTAAAAACAGGATTTACGATCTTGTTTTTTTCTTTGGCATTGTCCACACACAGCTGGCTTTACAGATGTTTTCTGAGTAAGGGCAGGCTATGACTTTTTAAGACCTTACAAATGTCGGCTGTATTAAAGCCGTATATATATTCTTGCAGATTGGAAGGCTGCAAAATGCATCTGTCTCGTAGCACATTCTCTTCCATTCCCTGGGTCACTCGATGCTATTCTAAGAGGGAAGAAAAAGGGATTTCCTGGCAATAAATGTAACACAGATGTCCTCATATGTACATATATAGTGCCCTGCTTGCAGCCTGTTTACAGAACTTGGATTTCAGAGAATTATAGCATGGGATCTTTTCCAATGGAAGACAAAGGCTTAGCCCATTTACAGTAACATTGCACTAATTCAAGTGAACAAAGGCACCAGAGGATTCTAATTACAAATACTGTTGAAACCGTGTTGAATCGACACATTTTGCTGCCTGAGGTGGAGTGACAAATGGCACCCCCTAAATATTCCAGACAGGGCATGCTCGCAGCAAAGTCTCTTGGAAAATAATTTAATTAAGGATTACTTTACTCACACTTGGCATCTGTTATTTTTAATTATATTTTCAAAATAATTGCAAATGGATTACTTCCTTCTGAAAGAATGCTTTTCTAGACAGACAGATTGGATACAGAGGTTTAAAATGTATTATCTCTCCTTGAGATTACAAACACTCACATGTGCACAATTAAACAATACCAATAGGATGTTTGGCTTATGTAATTAACTAAAAAGAGAGAGAGAGAGAGAGAGAGAGAGGGAGGGAGGGAGGGGGAGAGAGAGAGAGAGAGAGAGAGAGAGAGAGAGAGAGAGAGAGAGAGAGAGAGAGAGAAATAGTACAGGTAATCCTTGACTTACCACCACAATTGAGCCCAAAATATTTGTTGCTGTGTGAGACCTTTATTAAGTGGAGTTTGCCCCATTTTATGACCTTTTTTGCCAGAGTTGTTAAGTGAATCACTGTAGTTAAGTTAGTAACCTGGTTGTTAAGTGAAACTGGCTTCCCCATTGACTTTGCTTGTCAGAAGGTCACAAAAGAAGGTCACTGCAACCATCATAAATATGAGTCAGTTGCCAAGCATCTGATCACATGACCATGGGGGTGCTGCAATGGTAAGTGTGAAAAAAATGGTAATAAGTCATTTTCCCCAGTTCTGTTGTAACTTTGAATGGTCACTGAATGAACTGTTATAACTCAAGGACTACCTATATGCCAGTAGTGAAATCCTCTGTTGTCTGCTACCAGTTTGGTGAGTGTATGCGCATGAGCACCTGAGGCGCAGCCACGCAGCACTAAAAAATGAACATTTTGAAGCCTTCCGAGTCTGCAAAGCTAAATAGTACAGCGAGGGGTGCAGAATCCACTGTGCCACGGGATTTAGATTGTCTAGAAAGCAGGAAATCTGATGATTTTAGCGAATATAAATCCAGTGTCACAGATGATCGTCGGAAATACAGTTCACCAGAACCGGTAGCATTTTTTACTATTGGTTTGGGTGAACTGGTCCAAATCGTTACCATTTCACCCCTGCTATATGCATTTTCTGCAAATCCCATGATGCCAAGAGCTTCTCCAGTACATTTCCCAATTCCAAGCAATATTGCTACAGGAGAAAAATAGAGACTTCTTGTCTTAATATTTCTTTGCACTGTAGCTTTTAAGAGTAGCCTTTCTATTACTTCAGCAAGAAGAATGGAGAAAATGTTTCCCCTAAAAGTCAAGGAGGAGGGAAATATCTCAGAGGAAAAGCCTTCTAATGGATTGATTTTTTTTTAAAAAAAACCACTTTCTTCAGTACACTGAGACACATTTTCTCTTGGTTTTGACAGCCAAACACGCAGCTAGACTTGTTGATAAGCAAAGAATATTTTGCCAGAAAGCTGCCTTTTGCATTAATAATAAAGTAAGAAATTAATGAAGCAATGAAGGGCATAACGCAAAGCTGCCCTTTGTTGTTTCAAAATGGTATACGAAAAATTAATTTCCTTTAGGTGATAAAAATTAGTACCTAAGTTGTATTACTGAAGCTGTGTTTTTTCTTCAGACTTTATAAGTCAGCCAACTAGATATTTTGGGCACCAAACATGTGTAGAATCTGAACTTCTCTGTGAAGAAACAACTTTATAGATGTGCCATGGGGTACATCTAGCCCTGGAGTGAAGAAATTATGGAAAGCTGAGTAGCTGAGAGATTCGCAATTTGTTCACACCAGTCAAGTCCAGTGTAGCATATGTCTATTGTCAATAGCATGGGTGTCCAATCTTAGCAATGTAAAGACCTGTGGACTTCAACTCCCAGAATACCCCAACCATGCTGGCTGGGGCATTCTGAAAGTTGATGTCCACACAACTTGTGCTGGAGCCCATCTTCAGGGAACTTCTCTGAAGGCTAGAGAGAAGTTTCCTGAAGTTGGGCTCCATCATGAGTCTGAAAACTCATAAGACAAAACTTCTGGTTCAGTGACCAACTCAGATTGGATCCTGCAATATTATCCTGGGACAAGAGGTGGGTATCAAATCCTGGGGCTACGGGTTTGCTCGTGCTCATGCATGCGTGTAGCCTCTGACCGCCGCCACTACTGGTTCACCCGATCCAGGCTGAACTGGGAGCAACCCACCTCTGTCTGGGACACGTATATTTACCTTCATTCCCAGTAACTTATGGACCTTTCATTCAAGTTACCAATGGATCTTCAAACTTTGAATTATTTTTAATGGCACAAAGAATTTGTATTTGCCAAAATCTAATTTGTTAAATTCTGTCTTTGTAGGAAGGAAAAAAAAAGGGCATGCATAGAGGCTATAATGAAGATACAATCCCATCCCCTCCCAATCAATGCGAGAAACATTTCCACATGGGCCATTGTTTGACACAGAATTTGAAATTTGAGAGATTTGCTCAACTAGAAGTTTTATTTTGTGTTGGATGATTGCTTTAACATAGTAAAAGCAAGTACCTTTAAAGTTATAATGAGGTACACTCACTGAAGCAGCTTCTCTGTGTCATAATTTTGTTCTTGTTGTGTTCCTGAAGTCTGTTTCTTCTGTAGGAAGCAATGCTTAGCTCTTAGCAATAGGGCAATTTGATAAGACTTCATGTATGATAGACAAATACCTGTTGCTAATAAAGTTTAGGAAAATGAAATATCCCACCCCATTAAAAGCACAAAGATTTGCTAATTTTAGTATCAAAAAGCAATACCTTACAATTGCCAGCCATATGGCTAATTCATGAATTTCCTTGTAAATACTCCCTTCCCTGGTAAAATAAGATACCCTTTGCATCAAGAGAGATTCTTGTGAAGTTGCTATGCTTTATAAGAAACCTAGTAAAATTTCATATTTAAAACACTAGTGAAAACATTCTTTTGAGCAATGAAAATAATGGTTTCAAGCCCTTATTGTTGCCAGGGATGTTTGCAGGGGAAGGATCTAAGAAGTCCTGCCCTTTTCAGGTCACATCAGTGGTGGGTTTCAATTTTTTTTAGAACCTATTCTGTGGGTGTCATCTATTTTGTGGGCGTGGCTTGGCAGTCATGTGGGCGGGTATGGGCAACTTGGCATCACTCATCCACACTCAGTCACATGACAACCACCCCCCCAAGCCATGTGGCAAAAAAAGTGAAGGGGGGAGAAGAGAGGGGAAAACCTCCCAAAAATAGACAACTGGAGGATTAAGGGCTGAAATTAGGGTGATCAGAGAAGGCAGGACAGGGAGGAATCCAGTAGAAAGCGATCACACGCTGGGAAAAGAACTTTGGGAGATCGGAGGATGCAGGACAGAGAGGAATCCAGGGGAAAACTCCTGAGCTTGCCATTGCTGTCTGGTGGATTGTGCCGCTGGACCTCTCCATGCTTCTCCATTCACCACCTCCACTCCCAGGTATGGGACTTGACACCGAATTAGGTAGGATAGTGTGGATGGGTGGGGGGAGTGAGTGATGGAACGGCTTCCGGACAGGTGGGGATGAGCGAGCGAGCGACGGGGCTGGGGCAGGCATTCCGGAAGTTACTCCTGGATCCACCGGTCAAACCTCCTATCACCGGATCGGTAAATTTCACCATCCAGTTCTCCTGAGCCGGTGTGAACCAGCAGAAATCCACCACTGGGTCGCACTTACTTTTATGACCATCCTGAATGCAGTGGTTGGTTCTAGTAGTTTTATAACATTCCCAAATGGTTAGATTCATACTTTAATGTTCTTGCATGTAACATTCATTTATTTCATCTGAAGCTTGTCATTTGTGAAAGGGATGTTTTGAATTAATTCTTCTTTGCAAGAAACATAGATTCACAGAGTGTGCTATCACTAGCCTTGGATTTGATATGACAGATATATATTTAATGCAAAGCAAAACACAAAATATATGCTGCACTTCCATTGAGTGCACTGTAACTGTGCTCAAGCAGAGTGAATTGTATTAACAACTTGTTATTGTTAAAATGTCAAGAATCTTTTCTTTCCACTTTGAAGGATCATTTCTCTGTTCAGCGTATTTGGCTTTGCTTATCGCTGCTGACATGGAAAGAGAAATGTAATCTTACGTGAAATATTCTGTTCCCCCCCTCCCTGAACAGGGGAATTATTCTTTTAGATGAGCTGAGGAAATAGTTACAGACTTGTCATATTGAATGCACTAGGAACAGAAATAATACAGTTTACTGACTCTCTCTCCACATCTATACCAATATCCGTATGTATACCCACACCCACATCTACATCCATATCTATTTTCATATATCTAGAAAGATCTCTCTCTCTATGTCCATAGTATATTAGAAGATGGTGACAGTCATCTTGGTGTATAGCTAACCTATCAGATTAGTAATTTGGAGATGTGGGTTGTAGTCCTGCCTTAGATCCAAGGCCATCTGGATGACTTTGTACCAGTCCTCTCTCTTACCCTGTGAAAAAGACAATGGCAAAGCACTTCAAAATCCTTGCCAAGAAAATTGCATTGACTAATCCAGGCAGTTCCCAGGAAACAATACAATACTGCAGAGAAAGAGGGGGGAAGGAAGGGAGGGAGAATGAATATGTATGGGCTACATGATTTTCTTCCTTGTAAACAAATCATCAACAAAAAATAAGAACTATTGATTTAACAGTAATACATATTTTTGCACCAATATATGAAACAATCTATTTATTTTATCTATTAACTCACTGAAACTTCAGTAAGAATAAGAATAATTTTTTCTGGATCAAACCAAGGTTTCTAATCCAACATTTGTTTTATCCATTAGCTAGTTAAGTATAGTTCAGTAGACATGTCTAAACATGTGGGAGTATCTTTCTTCCACTTTTGTACTCTAGCAACTGATATTTAAGGTAGCCTTAAATATAGTAGGTAAACAGTAGGTAAACAGCCATTAAGCCAGTAATAGTTTAATATTCCACAATGTTGCCTTTGACTGATTATATGTCATCAATTTGGTGTCAACTCTTTTCTTCATGACAATCTGTTTGAAGCCCCATCCTCCAAGGCTTCCAATATCTTCATTTTCAGTTCTAAGGTTAATTGCATGTGTTGTTCCCAGTTTGTATTAAAACTGAAGCCCCCTTTTCCTTAATGAAAATGATTCTTGGCTTTCATTACTAGAATTTGCAGATCCTTTGCATTTTTGGATGTAGAGTAGTGTCAACAACACAAGACAGCTTGTTGATATTTCTTGCTCTAAAACTGCCTAGAAAAGGTCCATGTGGCTGTATGCAAGATAGGAACTATGACATAAACTGTAACTATTGAACTTAGGCTGAATCCAAAATCCAATTATTATAGGTAGATATAGAATATGAGGAAACTTAGGAAAAAAGTAGTACTGTGATCAATATCTATTTTGTCCATCATTTTCTAATTACAAGCGCAAAAGTAATAGGAATTGTGGCAGCAATTGCAGACATGATCATTATTTTCCTGTTCCAGTTTTCATGAAAATTGCCGATTGCCATTTGCCCTAGGAAAGATGCTTCAGTTGATGCTGATGAAACAGTGCATTTGTGAGAAAATCAGAGCTGGCAACTTTTATTGGAACTATAAAAGTACTCTCCACTCATGCATTACAATTTCAGTTGTGACTGGTTTTGAAATGTTTATTTGGAGTAATGTGACAGTAAATGTAAACATATGTCGTTTGGTCTACGGGATATTTTCTTAGCTCTAAAGTCTGAAATCCAGATGGAAGTTGTTAAAGTAGGCTTGGGATGACACCTTGATAATGCAGCCAAAGCACAGTCTTAAAATGGAATGTGAAAAGCTCAGCTAGATGTGTCTAGAACTGGGAAAACCATTTATGAGCTCAATTTTGAAAGCCCACCACTACTCCTGATTTGCTCATTCTGAATTTCTTTGTCCTGGGGTCTTAGGTGGAATGTGAAATCTGAACCTTATGTGCTATGGCCTCATTAATTAAATTTGCCATTTCCTTTACACTCAATGTTAAAAACTAAGACCAAACAGATTTGGTCACCCAGCCAACTTTCTGCATAATGTCTAGCCTAATGAAGAGTTTGGGAAAATTCTCAAGCTTGCTCAGTTTTAGTGAGCCGAGGTGGCGCAGTGGTTAAATGCAGCACTGCAGGCTACTTCAGCTGACTGCAGTTCTGCAGTTCGGCTGTTCAAATCTCACCGGCTCAGGGTTGACTCAGCCTTCCATCCTTCCGAGGTGGGTAAAATGAGGACCTGGATTGTTGGGGGCAATATGCTGACTCTGTAAACCGCTTAGAGAGGGCTGAAAGCCCTATGAAGCGGTATATAAGTCTAACTGCTATTGCTATTGCTATAGTGCAATCCTTGCACTTTCATTTGGAATTAAGGTTTTTTTTTTAATATTGTGAAACCTACAGTACATATGAGGAAACATGAATAATGTCAGATGATAAATTGTAAAAATGGCAGACAGGTGTCATGCTTTGAAAACTACTTTGTTTGTCTTTCACATGGAATATCATTTTTTTTAATCAGGCAAAAACTACTCAAAGAAAGAAAGTTAGGCATCTTAAATCATTATTTTGGTATGCTAGCCAGGAACATAACAGTAATTCATTCTTATGGTTTTGCTCCAGCAATCCAAATCAAATTCAAAGTGATGTTGTCATCAGAAAGTCTATTTGGATCTAAGATAGATGAAATGTTTTATTTTAATTAAAACCATTCCTCTTAGTTCCATAAGTAAATATACTACTTTATATTCCATCAGTGAGAAAAATTGGCCTGTAAAGTTGACAGCTACAAAGCTTTTGTTTCTTTTTTCAAGAGGTGGAAAAAAAATGCAGCTGCAGTAGATCAAGAGTATCTGAATACATTCTGTCTACATTTTGCTTTAATTTCTTTACCATTTATCATAAACTTTACATAGCTATTAGGCAAGAGTTTGGGATCTTCAAATTTGCAGTATTTTAATATGTATATTAATATCCTTTTCAAATATTCAAAATATTACAATAAATGTAGAAGACTGAATTGTTCAGTAACTAGTTTAAAGCCTTATTTGCAGGAAATCTGTTTATTTATGAAACGTGATGCATAAGTTAATGGAAAGCTGGGGAATGCAGGGTTAACTTGTGTGTATCTAAGGAACTTTGAATTAAATCATCTTAGTATAGCCAAGAGCTATATCAGTTATTAACATATTGAAAAGTATTGCACTACACAATCTGGAGCATAGAAGAGTATTTTTTCCTGTTATAAATATCCCTGCAACCCTTTTCAGTTACAACACAAGATGGACTATTGCTCTGTTAACTGGGGCTGGAGAAGGAGAATTTCTTGAATGCCTCCATCACACTATAATAGCCAGGGGTAAACTATTCAATAGAACAACTCATGATGCAAGCCAAACAACTATGAACTATCTAGGAATACCTTTGTGCAAGAAAACCAGATGTATGCATTAGATTGGCATAGAGCACATTAGATTGGATATCAAGAAATTGCATTGTCATTAGGATTTGATCTTATAAGTCTGTTCTTCTGGATCTATTTTTGGTTCAGATTAGTTAATATTAAACATTCTCCATTTCAGCAAGTTTCAAGTTTCTTTCATGGATAAATCAGCTTAGACTGCAGCTATTCACATTTTAGGAAGCTGCTAGGTAGATTATGTAAATAAAGTGGAAGGCTGAAAATAGTCTGAAGTCATCAATAGGTTAGAATGCCATTGATGGCTAGCAGGATGATGATCTTCTGCCAATTTTATGTCAAGTTGATGGATTATGAGTTTATTTGTAGACTCAGTTCAAACTGCTGGATTTCAACTTTGTAAGCTATATGGTTTATCTTGGGATCGGCTTCCCTGAAGCATTACTAGTTTTCATATGAGACTATGAACTTTGCTTACTTTTTGTTGTCCACCTTAGAATTCCCCTGAAACTAGCTCAACTACAGTAGTATTGGATGAAAGAGTGATTTCAATTGCAAAACCCAAATGATGATGTATCCTTCCTTCGAGTGATCTCTGTCCTCTTGCTTTTTATTTAATTATCTAATTAGATTAATCATCTCTAAGTAGCAAGCTTTTTTCCAGAATGTTTTTTATTTTTTATTCTCTTACATAACATTTTAAGTATACATTCACATTGTTGTTATTCTTCTATACATTTATCATTCTTATACATTTATTATTTCATTTAATAGGTTATAATATACAATTTGGGTTGCTTTATTTACCAGCCCTTCTTCTTGTTGTAACACCACCACATTTTCCCTTTCTTTTCTCCCTCCTTCCCTTCTCTACTTTCTTCCTTCTTTCTCTCCTTCCCCTTTCTTTTTCCCTTGCCTTTCTCCCGCTCCTCCTCCTCCTCTTCCCCTTCCTACCCTCTCTCCTTCTCTTCCTCTCCCTTCCATCCTCCTCTCCTTGCCTTTTTCTTCTTTCCTCCATCTTCCTACCCTCCATGTTCTCCTCCTTTCTTCTCTTTCTTTTCTATTATTGTAGGTGTTTCTTTCTGGCCTCAGTTTATATTTCCTTGGGATGGTATTTCTGCAGACCCAAATATAATTTGATATCATTTCTTACTCCTTTACCTTTGCTAATCTATCCTAGCTATATTTTCCTCCTCTTTATATCTTGCTTTTGGCTGTATACTTATATATTTAATATTTCTTTTCTGTTTTCCCCTCCCCCCTTTTCCATTTAACAGTACCTCGTCTGTGTTTTATATATTCTCCCTATTTTCTTTTCTAGTTTCCTTTCTCTAGCCAATCATAGAATCTTCCCCATGTCTTGAAGTACCCTGATTCCTCTTATCCTTTATTTTCATTGTCAACCTATTCATCTCTGCACAATCTAATATCTTTTTATTATCTCTTCATCTGTTGGTAGTTTATTTGATTTCCAATTTTGGGCAAATACAATTCTTGCTGCTGTAGTTACGTGTATAATCAAATAAGTATCCTCTTTCTTGAATTTCTCTGGGATAATACCTAGTAAGAATATCTCTGGTCTAAATTCTATTTCTTGTTATAACATTTTCTTTAACCATACTCTTATCTTAGTCCAATATTCCCTTGCTTCAGCACATGTCCACCACATATGATAGCAGGAGCCTATTGCTTGTTGACACGTCCAACAATTCGCTGATTTGTCTTTAGACATCTTTGCTAATTTTCCAGGTGTCATGTGCCATCTACAAAACATTTTGTATAAATTTTCTTTATAGGCCATTGACATGGTTAATTTATAGTTCCTTTCCCATAGTTGTTGCCACTTTTCTACATCAATTCTTTGCCCAAGTTAACATTGTATCTTTAACTACTTCTTCTTCTTCTAAGCTAGTTCTTTATATATAGTTTCTTAGTTATTTTTTCTTCCGTTCCCATATTTTATCCAGCTCCGAAGTTCCTAAGTTAAAACCGAATTCTCTTTTATCTTTTTCATATCTTGCTTGTATTTGCAATTGTGGAAACCATCCTATATCAATCTATTGTTTTTCTAATTCCTGTTTTTGTTTTAATTCCTTCTTTCTGTTAAAATATCTTATATCTAATGATATTTTTCATACTACTAATATTGGATATGTTAATGCTTCCATTGTTGAAAATCACATTGGTATTTCTAAATAAAAGTATCACTCTTTCCCATATTGTTAACAATCCATTCCTTACATAATGTCTTTGAAAATAGCCATGTACCTTACTTTTACCATAGCACAAAAAGGCGTGCCAACCTAGTTGCAAATTGTGACCTTCCAATGTCAATAATTTGTATTACTCAGTAGAATCCATTCTTTCATCCAAGCTAATCCCGCTGCTTGATAATACAATTCCCAATTTGGTAATCCAAATCCATCTAAAATTCTTGCATCTTGCAACATTTTAATGTTAATTCTTGCTTTTTTCCACTGCCATATATATTTCCCCACTATTTTGTTCCTACTTTCAAAGATTTTTTTTCTCCAATTTTATCGGTATTATTTGGAATAGGTATAGCAATCTTGGTAGTATATTCATCTTTACTATTGCTATACTTCCCATCAATGATAATTGTAGGTTTTTCCATCTTTCCAAATCTATTTCTATTTGTTTTCTCACCTTATAATAGTTATCCTCCTTTAGTGTTACACACCTTGATGCCAATTGAAATACCCAAATATTTCCAGTTTCCCCATCAACTCTCTTTTCTGTTTTTCTGTCACATTTTTCACCAACATTTTTGTTTTATCTTTATTGATCTTCAAGCCCGCTACTTCTCCATATTCTTCTACTACTTTAATTAGTTTTGGCCCTAATTCGATTGGATCTGCCAGTAATCCATCTGGTCCTGGTGTTTTCTCTTTCTTTTGCCTCTTAATGCCTCCTATTACCCCCATCATTGTAATTCTTTCTTCTAGTGCCTTCTTAAATTTTTCTAGTAACTTAGTTATTCTGGTTTTCTGGTTTTAAAAATTGTCTTATTTTCCCTTCTGGTATCCTCTCATGTTGATACAGCTTGTTATAGTAGTTCTCAATTATGTTTTTCTTTTCTCCATTTGAATGTTGTAAATTTCCTTCTTCATCCACCAGTTGGTTTATCAGTTTTTTTTCTCTTTCCTTTTTCAACTTGTAGGCCAGCCAACGTCCTGGTTTATTTGAATTTCCAAAAAAGTTTTGTTTTGCTGATTTTATTTTGTTTGCCAAATCTTCATTTTCTATCAGGTTCACTTTACGTTTTTGCAGTTCCAACATATTTTTAACTTTTTTATTTTGTGAATTTCTCTGAGGCTCCATCTCCAAACTTTTCTTTTCTAAGTCCAACTTCTTTTGAGTTTATCTATTCTGCCTATTCTTTTTCCTAAGTATGTCATTGCGAGACCTCTGATATATGCTTTATAGGTGTCCATGCATACTGTAATGAAGTGTCTTCCTTTCTATTTTCCTGGAAGAAATAAGCCCATATATTGCTAGAAACTTTTTTCATTTAATATTCTTAAGTTTAAAGTCCATCTCCCCTTTTTCCTCTGTCCCTTCCAAGTCATTATTATTGGATTATGATTAGCCCATGTGCTTATGCCTATGTCTATGCTTCTTGTTCATCTTTGGGGATATATAGTCTATTCCACTATTTACAATTGCATCAAAGGTCTCCTAGTATACATATATCTTCATCTTCATATTCTATTATCTTTTTATGTAATTTCCCAAACAAATCTTCTTGTTTATCATTTGGGGCGTATATTGCCACTAATAATAACTTTCTCAGATTCATCATTATCTCCACCATCATATTCTCTCCTCCCCATCTTCAAAATTATATTGATTGGATTGTCTTTCTAATGTATAATTTTATTCCCTTTTTACTTTGGCCAGCCAGAGTGTTGTATAAATTACCTAGTTTTACCTGTTCCAAAAGTTTTCTGTGTTTCTTTCTAATATGTACTTCCTGTAAGCATATAATGTCTAATTTCAGTTTCTCTAGTTTATTGAATGTTCTTCATTTTATTGCTGAGTTAGTCCATTATATTAATTGAGATTACTTTTATTTCTTCCTCCATATCGTTGGTTTATAGGTTTAGTTGATCTAATTGCTCTCAACTCCCTCTGTTCCTTTGTCTCTTTGGCCCTTGCTCCTTCTCTTAGCGCTTTCTCTTCCTGTTCTTTCTCCGTCCTCCCTCTTCTCTTACCAACATTCCTTCCTGTGCTACTATATGTTGCTCATAAATAATTCTGCTTTCTCTAGTGTATCTAATCTGTCCCTTTGTTCTTGCCAGTTTACCAAAATTCCTTCTGGAACCAGCCATCTAAAACTCACCCCTTTCTTAATCAGACTCTTGGTCAGGAAGTGGTATTCTTTTCTTATTTCTCTAACCTTCCTTGGAATTTACCACTATCTCTCTAGAGTTGCATTTGATTCTAGTACTTCTTGTTGCTTGCAGTATTTCATTTTTAGAGTTTTTAAAATAATCTTACGTGTACCTCTCTGGGCAAGTTATTTCTTGTTGCACATCTTGTATGTACTCTAAATGTCTCATCCATTCCACCTAAAGCGTGTTCCTTATTCCTTTCTGTGACCCTTGGGAGGATTTCTGCAATCTTCTCTGCTAAATTCTCTCCTTTCTCCTCTTCAATGTTCTGAAATCTTAAATAGAATTCGGATCTTTCCATTTCCAGAGTATGGAGGATTCATCTTGCTTTTTATCTAATTAGCAAACTTTAAAGTAGTCTATGTCTATTATTATTTTATTGTTATCTATTTTATTTTTAATTACATTTTAAAAATTATTATAATTTGGGGTGAGATGACATTTACCCATACAGTAGGGCACAGATTTTATAGCATAAAATAAATAATCTAGAAGACTTATTAATTAATTTTTTCTGGCATGATTTAATAGTAAATGTAAAATTATTTGGACATCTGGTTATTTTGTTAATGTCCAGAAGTCTGATGGCACATTTAAAACAGTTATAATTGGCCAAGTTAGGGAGAGACAATCTACCTGTTACTGAATCCCATCTCTGATACAGTAGGTATAATATTGATAGGTATTAATCAGTATGGCTATTGGTACCTATAATGGACTGTACTTTAACCTCATCCAGACATACATGAAGTGTTATTTAGAGATAGAGGTAGAAAGAGTTGTGTCTTTCACTCAATGATGGAGGATACTTCTGTGTCACAAGTACTGAAAGAAAAATATGCCATCAATTTTATGAGTTTCTAAAAAAGAGTAGGCACCATCATTTCTTTTCCATTAGAAAAAGAATTGTCAATGCTACGGTGTGTAACATATTACATACAGGCTAATGTGTGCAGAGAATAAAATTGTATTTCTGAAATCACTGTCCTACTTGACAAATGTAATAGTTCCTGGTTATCTACTTTAACATAATTTCTAGCTAATATGACATTTTCTGATGCATTTAGTTAGAGAAGAATAAAAATGTTACTCTTTGGTGAAAATTAATATGTCTGATTGTTTTGACAAACAGTTCATGTAGTCTTGGAAAATTACTGTCTGAATTTGTTCTATGTTTGGACTATAAGGTGCATGTACAAAGACCTGGATCCAATTATCCTTCATCTTTAAGGACAAACTCTTCTGTAATTTTTTTTCTGATGGTTGGAAGCAATGTTCAGCAACATCTTGCAGGCTCATAATATATAGCACATATCAATTATTCTTCAATATAATCCAAACATAGGGAACCTGAATCTATTTGCTTAATTTGGTCTTGTACATGCAAAATATCTTCCCTGATAATGAGTCATTTCAATGTGACAAATTGTTCTGGTTTCCTGTATTTCCCTAGAGCCTTCTAAATACCTGGTCAAAAGTGTATTAACAATATATTTCCCAACATCAATGTTTTGCAATAAGCCTCATTTATCAGCTCCATTTTATAGTTAATGGAATGGAAATGGGTTCTTTTATTTCCTAGTAATTCGAAAAATAATCCCCAAAAATGGATGACTTAAAATGACTAATTGGCCTCCCTGAGATAGCTTGATAAACAATATTTTTATAATGATAGAATTTCAGACTTTTAGAAGCCAGATGGTTTCCTTACCAAAAAAAAAAGAGAATGAAACAGGGAGTATAAGTGAAATACAATTCCTAAGAGCAGAGGTTCCTTCCATTTTCAGATACCATGTACAATTGTACAACTATTTACAATATATTTTATGTGGTGCTTTGTTTTTCCCCCCTGCTAAGGTCATGTGAAAGGTAGAATTAAAGTTGAGGGATTTTTCCATCTTTTCAAAAATTCACACTCTGCTTCTTCCCACTTTACACAATCATTCTTTACACAATGGCTTGAAATTTCCATCATATGGCTTACATATGGCTTGACAAGTTGCAGTTGCTGATAGAACATCACTTTGGCCTCAAACTTAATTATCACAGATATAGTTGTCACAGGTTGGTAGGAATGTACCTGAAACCATCTAGCATTTCTCTAGCCATTCTCCATTACAGTACTTTGCAATTAATGGCTTCTGTTCATGCTGTTTGTTTTTGTGATTTAAATGTGTCATCTATTCATAATAGGTTTTAATACAAAGAATGGTCTTTTTTGCAAGTTTTTTCCTTTGTATTTGTCAGCCTATGCTGTTCATTCAAGTTTTCCAGTGAATTATTATTTTCTCCATATTATGTTACATATTATATTATGTTATTTTTTTAAAAGTTAGGCTCAGCTTATTCAATTCATCGTCTGACAGAGCTGCCATAAATGAGTTGCTGTTCTCTGCTCATTAGCATAGTTTTCTTCTGCACAATTCTAATGGTATTTGTCTTGTCAGCTCCATGTAACATTAGCTGTAAAATCTTGTGGCTAAGATACACACACAATATACACATGCACACATGGAAAGACAGAAAGAAAGTGAGAGATTAATTAGTCCAAATATTTTGTTGATAAAGAAATATGCATATTTCAGATTGCTGAATAATTACACTGAAATTCACAGAGTAAATATGATGACAGAAATGAAAAGTGACAAAAATTGCGTTAGTGGTAAAAATTTCTGCAGCAGGACTGATGTTTTCTCTAGTTTAATCTCCAGTGACATTTTTAAAAATCTGTTAAAGTTAGCTTCCAGTTTGCAGGATGTGCACTAAGCCCTGAAAATTATACAGAATTATTTTGAAGTCAGACAGCCCTAAATCTAAATAAACATATAAATAAACAAATCTGTTTGGATAATGTCACTCTTGTCCACTCTCTTTTTCTGTGAGGTTTATACAACAGTTTCTCTAGATCAGGACATTAGCACTTACAACACTTATACCAAAGGGATTTGATTCTGTGAAGAAAAAAATGGAAAAATTAGTTGTTAGTTGGGCCAATTCTAACATAATCACTTGTTGAATGAGAAGCAAAATGTCTTCAAAGAAAAAACAGAAAGTCCAGTTGCCTCTTGAAAAGGCACCTTTGGGACAGCTGTGACCTGGATGACGCCATAGACTTTGGGATCAAACCACCTAGCTTGGCCCATCTGGCATAGAAACTGTCTCTCTGGCTAAAAGACAGAAAATATAATTGCTAATAAAGGAATGTACCAAGCACTATCATAGGCATTGGCTCAGTGTTCTTCTAAACTGGGATTGGCTGTGGAAAGGAGGGAAAGTGCAGTGGCATTGGAGAGTTGGAACAGGAATGATTTGTGAAGCCTTGATTAAGCGTGAGAACTTTAGTCTTATCCAACTTCCTTCTAGAACAAAGATTAACCCAGTGACCATATTTTTTGAAGTATAAGATGCACCTTTATCCCCTATAAAAGAGGGTGAAAATTTGGGTGTGTGTTATACACTGAATGTAGCCCCACCCATCTGCTGGCCCCCACCCTTTGGCCTCTACCTCCCAGCAATTTACCTCCTTGGCAGCAAACTGAGAAAATGGCTTGCAGAGCCAACAAATAGGCTTTGGCATCCCTGCAGCCTGAAACAGCTGATGATCCGGAGGCCCCTGCTGAAATTGAAAGTGAAACTTGCTGTTTGCTGCATGAGGCAAATTGCTGGGAGGCAGAGGGAGATTTTTTTTCCCTTGTGCTAATCAGGCTGTTTGCTGCAAGGAGGTAAGTCAAAACCTCTAATGCTTATATAATGTTCAAATTATTAGACTTATTTTTTAAAGACTACTTTATGTTCTAGACAACTTAACAAAATGAAGAGCTTTTAAAATAAATGCTTCATCTGAAGAGCCCAGTATCTTTCTTTAAATAGCAGAGAATAACTATACTTCCAGAAAGCCACATCAATTTAACAACATAGTACAAGTGTAGTCTGAAATGTAACACCAAAACATTGTATATTAGCTGTATTGTTTGCTGTTGTTGCAAGGAGGAAAATTGCTGGGAGGCAGAGGGAGATTTTTTCCACTTGTTTTCCTCCCCAAAGCTAGGTGTGTCTTATACTTCAGAGCATCTTATACTCCAAAAAATATGTTATATTATAATGCCACCAACCAGCCATCATGCCTGGGCCAATATGAAACTCTCTGTCCCCAAAGTGACTTCATAATATAGAGGACTTAAAACATTCAGTCCTATATTCCCAGAGATGCCATTCTGTTCAGAAGGTCTATGTCTTCTCTCATAGGAAATATTTTCTCTGGTAATTGAAGTCGAATAAAATACTTAGAGCATGCTCTCAAGTTTTTATAGCTACTTCTAAGCAACATTTATCAGTACAAACCCTCTAAAGTATAATGATACATGAGCAAGGCACTTCAGTTAGTTTTTAATTATAATGGAAGGTGAAGTAATAGCTCACCAACAAAGGAATGTACCCTCAACAATTTGTTCCAATTCAGTGAGGCCAAATGAACCTTGAAAGTGAGCTAAAAGCATTTTTAGAATGTTCTGTTTTCTTTTTCAAAGGAAAGATAATGCCCATAGCCAAGAATAACCACAATTTTGACATTCTTCTTCCCCATGTGTATTTTGTAGGTTATGCAGAAATAAAAGGTATTAGGTAACCATGCTACTGAGTTTAAGATCCAGCTGATCTGCAAGGTATATTTGGTGCATTCATAATTTGTTAGCTTTGGTTTATTTTCAAAGTATACATGTTTAAATAATTCAGATCAAATCAAGTATATTTTCTTTGTGCAATTTGCATACCTGGTGTTTGATTTCTGCTAAGTTTAAAATAATCTGCCGATTTAATAACTCTTTATTTAAATGCCTTTAGGAATGAAAGGCATTATTCTACATAAAAATGTAGCTTCTGTACTTCTCTTTCAAAAAGGAACCACAGCTGAGCTATCATTTATTTATTCCTCATTCTCTCATCCTTTATTATTAGACTTCAAACTAACTTTCCAACTGTACGACATTCAAGGTGGTTAACCATAAAATATAAAATTTGTTCCAAATGTTTGTTAGTGTGGTTGTTATTTCCTGGGAGGAAGACTTAGGGGAAACCTGACATTGGTTGAATAACAGGATTGTGTGGTATACCTGTTGTAAATACCTGTTATAAGCAGTTTCACTCTAAATAGTGACAAAGCATAAAGACTTCCATTGTCTTGTTTTTCTGTGTCAATTGCCCCCCTTGAAAAGCAAAATACATCTCTAGTTTAAAAACACTCTCACCACATTATGACAGGTTCTCAACATTGCCTCTGTAAGCAGACAAGAACACACTCCTACCACAAGAAGCATGATTTCCTAAGTCTGATTCCACTCTGCAAAGAGGTAAGGCCAGCCAGAAGGAAGAAGATGAGGAGGCTGACAACTCAGGGAAACACAATATGTTTCACATAGAGAAATTTCTAGGCATCTTACAAGACAAAAGAAAAAATGTGGTATTTTGGTCTACAATTTTGTCTAATATAAAAAATTTTCAAACATGTTTTCATGAATTTAATGAAATACATCAATTATTGGTTATTTCATGAATATACATATTTTCTAAAAAGATTTTCTTTATATATCTTGACAAGATACATGGCAAAGTTCAGATGCACATTATTAGTTAAAAATGCAAACTTGGATACATTTATGTTTATCTGTGAAGCAATATATTTCTATGTTATCTCTAATTAGAATTTGAGAGTTAAGGATTAAACATAGGACTTATTAAATATACATTTTCTAATTTGTTTTCACCAATGTCATACAATCAATAGCACTAGATTACTCAACTTGATGTAAAAATAGGGAATTAAAAACTCATATTTCCCCAACTTCAGTTTTTTTAAATTGGTTTTGGAGGCCATGTTGATTCCAAAATGACGCTTCATGCCTTACAGTTTAAAACAAAAAAACAATACCTTGGTTATAAAAGTATTTTGTGAGCTTAACAGCACACTATGACACATATATACTCACAAATAGCCCCGATAGCTCTCCTTCATAGCCCAAATCCTCAATGTTCCTCTTCTGTCTACCGAACATTGTATTTATCACCACTGAATTTCCACCTCTCTATATAAATGTTGGAACATGGTAGCTCGGGGGCTAAGACACCGAGCTTGTCGATCAGAAAGGTCAGCAGTTTGGCAGTTAGAATCCCTAGCACCATGTAATGGAGTGAGCTCCCATTACTTGTCCTGGTTTCTGCAAGCCTAGCAGTTCGAAAGCACATAAAAATGCAAGTAGAAAAATAGGAACCACCTTTGGTGGGAAAATAACAGCGTTCTGTGAGCCTTTGGCATTTAGTCGAAGGCGTGGTATATTCTGTGGTCACATGACCACAGAGACGTCTTCAGACAGCGCCGGCTCTTCAGCTTTGAAATGGAGGTGAGCACTGTCCCCTAGAGTTGGGAACAACTAGCACATATATACAAGGGGAACCTTTACCTTTAAACTACATGTATGACCATGTCAAGGACTTGTTTCTCTCTCTGCTGCTTCTTTGCTTTGCTTCTTCTTTGTTCCATCTATTATGAGTTAGGGGCATTTCTGTGTACCTTTTCTTCTCACTGCTTTTTGGTCTGGTTCTTCTATTGTTCCTTCTCCACCACTGTCTTCTTCATCTGTGATCTGCTGAAAGCTTGTAGATTCTTTGTCCCTTCCAAAAGGAAAAGGAGAGACTGCAGCTGCTTATTTTTTCAGTAGAGGGAGATGTGGCATAGAAACTCCATTTTACAACCTTTCCTGCTATTTATTTTTAAATACTTGCTCTTAACAGGAAGCATCTTACTTCTTGCATTTGTCCCCCTGCCTTCAACCAATGCACGGCTTTTAATTAATAGAGGAGACTGGAACATCCTCTATGAATGAAAAAGATGTAGCTGTGTTTAAAAATGTTTCTATTACATTTTTAACATGTAAAATCACACTTAAAAAGGAAAACACTATCATAACATAACACACTTAATAAGGAAACAAGATTCCAAGTAAATATCATTTGGAATGGGGCATTTGAAAGGCTGCACAAAGCTGGTGGGGAAGGGGCTGTAGATATTTCTGAACATTTCATTTTCTCCTTGTACCACCAGTGATTGTGTAAGGGATAATTGAAGAGAATAACAAGCATTGATTCCTCAGTCTTCAAAACATAGTATGGAGGGATTGTGACATCACTCATCTTCCAGGAACACAAAGCAAGTATTTTGTTGCATGCACCCAAGGCATCCAACAGGGAATATTTCAAAGTGAAAAATCTGGCTGCCCTATCCTGCTTCAGTTTCACTATGTTGATTGAAAGTAAGACTTTGCATGGAGCGTAAAATCTATTATGTATTCCCAGCTTGGGAGGCAGTGAAAAGATAATTGCCTGAGATTGCCACAATGTTGTTGTTGAAAGCATAACCCTGAAAAAATAGCCATGGTCGATTAGGACAAAGTGTCAGCTTGAGATGATTCACCATGCTGCTTTCACAAAGATGACAACTAGGGAATATTGAAAGGACAAGGGAAATATGCCACAACTGAATAAGAAGGATACATTATGTCTAAAAGGAACTATAATTGAAGCAACTATCATTTTTTTTTGCACACTGAAATAGCAGAGTGTGGATTTTATTTCTCTGCTGAGTTTAATTAATGGTTTTGGCAAAGGCAATTCATTATTCAGAAATGCACTGTACATTTAAATGAATTGCAATTTCACATCATCTAGGGCTACTCTGTCTGGATGGCAAGAATCTAAGTAATCATTAAATGACATCAAAGACATAAAAGCTCTTCCTTGTGGCATTGTGAAACAAATCTCTGCTTCCATGTAAACTATTTTGTACTCATGATAGCTTGATTCTAAGATGGTTTAAGAAAATCCTTTTCAGCTATTTAATTTTGCAACACATTTAATTCAGACTGTGGGCTACCACATTTTCCTAGTGGACAATCCGCCTGCTGCTACGCTTTCCCATCTTTCTTTCCAAGGAAAGTGGTGCCAATCTGTTTATTTCCCATGGGTGGGACTTGCTATACAAATGTATTTTTATCTCTATGTGTACAAACACACAAAGTTAAATTTATGTAAGCAGATTTAAAGCTTCAAAATGCAGATGCAGGGAGGTACAACCAGCAGTTTAGAAAAAAAAATACATTCTTACTATAATAAATTCTATGCATCACTTTAGCAGCACTGCAAAGCTTGTCAATTTGAAACAGAGCAGACCCTGTTTTATTATAATTTTCTTCAGACCTTTTTATTTTTAAGTCCAGGCATTTACTTTCCCAGTTCCCAAATAGTCCAAATTAACTATGCTGATATTGATACACCACAGGGGTGGGCCTCAAAATATTAGCAAGGGGTTCTCTGCCCGGTTGCTGGGTGGGCATGGCCATAGTGGGCGTGGCCTAGTTGGCCTCCTGCACCATTGTGGGGAGGAGCATTTTTGTTTTCCCTGGGCTCTGGAGGCTTTCCTTGAGCCTCTGGGAGGGCAAAAAGGCCTCCCCAGTGCCCAGTGGCCCTCTGGAAGCTAGAAACAGGCCCATTTCCAGCCTTTCTGAACTTCCGGTGGGCCTGTTTTTTGTCCTCCCCAAGCCTCCATGCATGCCTGCATCTAAAATGAGCCACCTGAGGACTCCTGAGATGGGGTGGGGTGGGGTAGGGCGGGGCCAGCCAGGAGTGGGATTTGGGGGTTCTTTGAACTGAAGATTTACTTAAAAAACTGTTCATACTAATCTAAACTCTTTATAAAAAAACACTGGATCTGTTATCTTATGATTGCTGATGGGTTGATAAGTATTCAATCGTAATTCAAGTCTCTGTCTTGTCTTGCAGGGAGGACACTCAATTACTTATTTAAACAAACATGAACATTTCCTTTCATAAACTAAAAAGCTCTGAATAATCTCCTGAATTTCTGTGCCACTCTCTAGGCTGATGGGAGATTTACAAACAGCATGGCTAAACAATGTCTCTTACCTCTGTTTTCAGCTTGAATTAAAGAAAGAAATGTGGATATTATTATTTCATTAGGAATCAGTCCAACTGGCCACCACACCTCATGAAGTAGAGTTGGTAAGTACAAGGAACACCAGGAGAAAGATCTTACTGGAATCACACCATATGGACTGCAAAATCAGTAATCTTCTAAAGAATGTAAAAGTTGTGTTCCACTTGCAAGATGAATATACTCAAATACATATTGAACATCCCATGCAGTGGTGGTTTCCATATTTTTACTACTGGTTTGCTTGTGCACTCACGTGTGTGAATGATGCTTCTGCGCATGCGCAGAAGGATCTGGACTCTGAATATGTTTTACATTCAGAACCAATATTGAACTGAGTACCATGTTGCTGTTCTGTCGGACTATACTCTGCAAATGAGACAACCAAATAACCTTTTCTATACAGAGCAATTTATATGTTAAGGCCAAGGCTAGTTTGAATTATTTCTAATACATTAACTTCAGAGGGATGGCTCTTTGTAGAGCATGCTTGGAAAGGAAAAGTATTCTGTCATGTAGCATCCCAAATTGTAGCTTTAAAAGATGGGTTTCACAAAACTTTTTATTATTCCATTCAGCGGATGGTATAACTTGTGGCTTTATTTATTCCCACCCTGCAGAAGGTTGAGCAGCGGTATCATTTGTCTGAATGAACATAGCAATCCTGCTGTTTGCATGGCTCAGTCAGAAAGAGAACTGTTTTTATACGGAAGTGAGTTATGCCTTGCATGCATGAAAAGGTTTTGATTTCTGTGAGTCCTACAGATATCTGTATTCAGAAGCCACATCTTTTTTATCATATCAGTGCCTGCCAAGAACATTGCACATTCTGAGTCATAAACTGGAATATACAACCAGACTAACACTATGAGTAGAGCCAAGAATATTTTGCATCTGGCATAATGCTGGAACGATTAAAATAGCAACTAATGGTTTGCGGATCTGTTTTCCTTCTATTTTCAGAAAGCTTGAGATATCCCTTGAGGTTTTGTAGTACATTGATCTCTTCTTCTGAGAGAAAGCCACAAGTGCATATGTGTCTTTCGTTCTCTGTATATCTTGCTAAGTAGGCTTTGGGAAATTAGGAGGGCAGTGGTATTTTGTTGATGGCATACAGAGACTGCTGTTGCACTGAATAAAAAAATAAGAAGTTTCTAATAAAAAGATTTGAAAAATTACAGTGAAAACATATATTTAAGGATCTTCTATTGATTTATCTTTCACCAAAAAGAGAGAAAGAGATTTAGTTTGTTCACTTTGCTTATTTTCTTAATAGGGATTTTCTGTCTTCACTGTGAGTTGTATTGTGTTGAGGGTGTGTGTGCACTGGGGGAGTTCAATCAATCTCATTGTACATCTGTTGTGAACTGACGCAATAATATAATAATATAACAACAACAACAACAACAACTCCGCCGTTGCTGGTCCCAAGCCCGGATGAGAAAGGAGGAGGGTTGGGGTCAGGTTGGCAACCTGGCACCATAAAAAAACCCCGCCAACCCATACAATATGGTGAAAGAAACGAATAAAATTTTTATACCGCATCGGTCGTCGCGCGGGTTAACAAGGGCCGTGGCGGATGTTGGGGTCCCTGGACATCCATCGACAAGTGGGCTACAAGTGGACCAGCCAACAAAACGACAAAAATATAATGCAGATGAAAACCGTGCCATAATGGCCTGTTACTACAACTCAGAGCCAGAAAAAGAGGTTATTTAAAGCGAATGTATGAATTATGGAAACAACAATATCCAGATTCAAATGCTAATGAACAACGACTAGCAGATCAAAGGCGATTATTTATATGGAATAAAGTGTTTAGTGAAGTTGATCTTGAGGAAATTCAGGCAAATTGCAAAACCCAAAAAACAATATCACAAGCGGAAATAACTGATATTCAAGACACAACTAAAGACATTATAGTAGAACTCCCAGAAGAAGCTCTCGGGGAGGAAATAACATCACCACTACTAGAACCAGTTATCACTGAACCAACTGATGAACTAACTCAAAAACAAAAAGAATTGAAGGATAAGATCATGGAGCATTTTCTGCTTAATGAGGAAAGGCAACGTTTACCATCACTAAAAACTGTGCCTAAGAAAATTTGACCCCTATCATCAAAATGGTTAATACAGTGTTTTCAACAATTGAACTGGGATCCATCTTGGAAACAAACCAGTTAATGTACAGCGCAGCTGTAATAGTCACTAATGAACTAGGCATTAAAATTAAAGTATCTAGTCACACAACAGAAAAAGCATCAAAGCCAAAGTGGAAAATCCGTTTAGAACAAAAAATCAAAAAATTAAGGGCAGATGCTAGTAACTTAAAGAACATGCATGAGCAACGGCTTAAAAACAACAAAATCATAGATCGGCTAATCAGAAGATATAGATTGGATACAAGAAACATCAACGAAGCTGTAGAGATTGTAAAACAGCAGATAACAGCAACAGCTAGAAAATTTGAAAGATATGAGTCACGAATCATCCAATATAAACAAAATCAGCAATTTCGATCAGACCAATGGCGTTTTTATCAAAGTCTTAATGTGAATGGCGACACCAAAAGTGAAAAACCAGAAAACAGGCCACAGTTGAATTCTGGAAAGAATTGTGGGAAAATGCAAAGGACTACAACAAAAGCAAAGTGGATACAGGACTTTGAGAAAAGCATTGGTGACAAACAAATGCAAGTATTAGAAATAACAACTGAGATGGTCAAAAATCGAGTTAAAAAGGTAAAGAATTGGACATCACCTAGAAAGGACCAATTACATGGTTTCTGGCTCAAATATCTGACCAGTTTACATGCAATATTGGCCAGGCAACTGAATGAAATTTTACAAAAGGGCCAAATGGATGAATGGTTGACAACTGGAAAAACATACTTGATTCAGAAAGATGCAACTAAAGGAACAACACCTGAAACTACAGACCAATAACATGCTTGCCAACAACCTTCAAATTACTCACAGGCATTATTGCAGATAACATGATGGATTATTTGGAAACAAACAACATCTTGCCAGTAGAGCAAAAAGGCAACAAAAGAGCAGGGGCACAAAAGATCAGCTTCTAATTGATAAAATATTAGAAATTGTAAGAACAGAAAACGAACTTGAATATGGTCTGGATTGATTACAAAAAGGCATTTAACTCACTGCCACATAGTTGATCATAAAATGCTTAGAAACAACTGGCATTAGCAAAAATATTACATCCTTTACTGAAAAGGCGATGAAACAATGGAGAACTGAGTTGGCGGTAGGGAATGAGGTCTATGGAATGGTTAATATCAAGCGAGGAATTTTCCAGGGTGATTCACTTTCACCTCTTCTCTTCATCATCGCAATGATCCCACTATCAGTAATCTTAAAAAAATGAAATTAGGCTACCAAACAGCCAAAGAAGCTGAAAAAATTTCGCATTTACTATATATGGATGATTTGAAATTCTATGGAAAGTCAGAAATAGAAATCCAATCACTGACAAACACAGTCCGAGTATTCAGCACCGATATTTCAATGCAGTTTGGCATGGAAAAATGCGCCACTGTATCCATAAAAAGGGGCAAAATCACTGCATGTGAGGGAATTGAAATGCCCAATGGCCAATTAATTAAATGCAAAGAAAATGAAGCCTACAAATACTTAGGCATTCTGCAGTTGGATAATCAAGCATGGAGAAGTAAAAGCTATTGTCAGGCGAGAGTACACCAACAGAGTTAGGAAAATTTTGAAATCTAAATTGAATGGTGGAAATACAATCAAGGCCATAAATACCTGGGCAATACCAGTTATAAGATACACAGCTGGTATAGTTAACTGGACACAAGCTGATTTGGACCTTTTGGACCGAAAAACCAGGAAACTAATGACAATGCACTACAGTTTACATCCACGTGGTGATACTGATAGACTGTACCTGCCCCGAAAATCAGGTGGCAGAGGATTATTACAAGTGAAGCAAACAGTTGAAGAAGAAAAACATGCACTGGCTTATTATTTAAAAGAAAGTCAAGAACATCTATTAATCAAAGTAAAGAACAAAAATCTACTGAAGGCCCAACAGACGAAACAAGAATACAGAAAAGATGTGATAAAATCAAGAATGGAGAGTTGGCAGAACAAAGCACTGCATGGCCAATTTCTGGAAAAAAAAAAGATAAAGTGGACAGTGAACAAACTTGGTTATGGTTAACAACAGGTACATTAAAGAAAGAAACAGAGTCACTAATCCTGGCTGCGCAAGAACAAGCTATCCGCACAAATGCCATTAAGGCCAAAATCGAAAAATCCTCTGATGATGCCAAATGCAGACTTTGCAAAGAAGCTGATGAAACTGTTGATCACATACTCAGCTGCTGTAAAAAAATCGCGCAGACTGATTATAAATTGCGGCACAATTCAGTAGCACAAATCCATTGGAATTTGTGCAAAATTATAATATTAAAACAGCAACAAACTGGTGGGAACATCAGCCTGAAAAAGTCACCGAAAATCAGATGGTCAAGATCTTGTGGGATTTCCGTATACAAACCGACAAAATACTGGCGCAAAATACACCAGACATCACACTGGTTGAGAAAATAAGGTCACAATCATAGACATCGCAAAGACCCAGGTGATAGCAGGGTCGCCGAAGAAGGAACATGAAAAAATCGCAAGATACCAGGACTTAAAAATCGAAATTCAACGACTATGGCACAAACCAGCAGTGATAATTCCAGTGGTAATTGGCACACTGGGTGCTATTCCAAAAGCACTGGAATTACATTTAAAACAGTTAAAAATTGACAAAATCACCATCAGTCAAATGCAAAAGCCGCACTGCTTGGATCTGCACGCATATACGAAATACGTTACGACATCCTAGGCCCCTGGGTGGAGCCCGACTAGTAACCAATGCCAAATCCAGCGAAACAACTGGCCGCTGTGATACAATTGTATAATAATAATAATAATAATAATAATAATAATAATAATGAAAAACTCACCGAAAATCAGATGGTCAAGATCTTGTGGGATTTTCGTATACAAAACAGACAAAATACTGGCACATAAACACCAGACATCACACTGGTTGAGAAAAATAAGGTCACAATCATAAACATCGCAATACCAGGTGATAGCAGAGTTGACGAGAAGGAACATGAAAAAATCGCAAAATACCAGGACTTAAAATCGAAATTCAACTACTATGGCACAAACCAGCAGTGGTAATTCCAATGGTAATTGGCACACTGGGTGCTATTCCAAAAGCACTGGAATTACATTTAAAACAGTTAAAAATTGACAAAATCACCATCAGTCAAATGCAAAAAGCCTCACTGCTTGGATCTGCACGCATATTACGAAAATACGTTACGACGTCCTAGGCCCTGGGTGGGGCCCAACTAGTAACCAATGCCAAATCCGGTGAAATAACTGGCCGCTGTGATACAATTGTATAATAACAACAATAATAATAATACCCACTACTTGCAATGAGGACTTCTGTTCACCATTAGAACATGAAGGGTCCAATTCTTTAGTGTTTCTTTGGGGAAACCAGAGACATTGAATCTTATTTTAGCTCTGTCCTT